>NC_080162.1:101250613-101558669 GCF_950295315.1 Erinaceus europaeus | reverse complement strand
ATGTATTTATTTGTTTGTTTGTTTATTTGTTTATATATTTATTTATTGCCTCCTGAGTTATCGCTGAGGCTCAGTGTCTGCACTACAAATCCACTGCTCCTGGTGGCCAATTCTTCTCTGTTTTATTGGTTAGTACAGACAGAAATTGAGAAAGGAGGGGAAGATAGCGAGGGAGAGAGGTTGAGAGACACCTGCAGACCTGCTTTACCACTTGTGAAGCAACCCCCTTACAGGTGGGGAGCCTTATGCTTCATACTTTATGTGCATAACCCAGTGCACTACCACCTGACCCCCCAACTTTTAATTTTATTACCTAGACAATAAGAGTGTTTTACTACTTTAGTATTATTGACTGCATAAAAATTTGAGAGATATTTGAAGTAATTCTTTAAAAATTTTTAAATTATCTTTATTGGTTAGAGATAGAAATCAAGAGGGAAGGAGGATTTGGGGTAAGAGAGACAGAGAGACATCTGCAGCACTGCTTCACCACTCACAAAGCTTTCCCCCTGCATGTGGGAACTGGGGGCTTGAACCCAGGTCCATGTGCATTGTAACCAGGTGTGTCACCACCCTGCCCCTAAAATAACTCTTGCCAAATTGACTTGCATACAGCTGGTGCTTAATGACTTCCAATAAAACTGATTGAAGGATAAACTAAGAAGAATATTTGGAATAAAAATATCTTTTAAACATAGAAATGTACTACTAGGAGAAAAATGAATTCCACTGTGGAAAACATATATAAATTGTGATTTTTTTTCCAGCACTAGGTATTGACTTAAACTTTGAAGTGTGCTTATAATAAAAGAAATTGGTCATGACATCTTTTTCTGACTGAGAAAAATATCAGCTACACGTGGTGCAAACACAAGGACTGGCATAAGGATCCCGGTTTGAGCCCCAGCTCCCCACCTGTAGGGGAATTGCTTCATAGGTAGTGAAGCAGGTCTGCAGGTGTCTGTCTTTCTCTCCCCCTCTCTGTTTTCCCCTTCTCTCTCCATTTCTCTCTGACCTATCCAACAATGACAATAACAATAATAACCACAACAATAAAACAAGAGCAACAAAAGGGAAAATAAATAAACAAAAAACTTCTAAAAAACCAATTATAACACATAACTTTCATGTTTTCATTAACAGCACATTTTTATCAATGAGTAATTATATTTCTTAATTGCACAAGTGTCAATCAAACATGATTTCTGTCAAATGCTACAGAGCATTGGGCGTTTCCTGAGATATCTGTTATCTGTGAAATGACTGCCATGGAAATTCTCTAAAAGGCTGAGTATAAACCAGACCTGCCTTAAAGTGTTTTCGAAGTATCCATAGAAGAGCGAATTAATTCTCTTTAAAGAAGTTAAAATTGTTTAGAGTTGTGAGTGTAGCATTGAAGGAAATGAACAGCTGTAGTTTGAGCAAATATCTAGGGGTAATCTTTGCAAGCACAGACTAATGTCATAGAGTGCTAATCCTCCAGCCCTCCTAGCAGACATACTGTAATCTGCAAGTGGGCACATCCATTCTTCAGTTTCATCTCTGAAAGAAATGAGTCCTAACATGGAGTAGTCATTTGTCCTGCTCTTTCTGATGATTTTCATTAATGACCCAGAGGAATTTGCATGGCTTATTCTGACATTTTATAAGGAACAGGATTAAGGAGAAGTTGGATTTAATAGAGCATAAGTGTACTTAACCAGTATTTTTCTGGTCATCACTCTATAACTAGTATAGGTGCTAAACAACTCCAGTCAGCAGTCTGTCTACTTTTCTGTATAGCAAGAGAACAAAGACAGTTCTGCCTCTGAATGAAACTTCTCAGATGCTATGGTTTCCCTTGTATTCTTGAGAAGAGCCATCGGGAGAGAATCATATCGACCTTCTGTGTAAGTCTCAATGAGAGACATTCACACAAAATGCTGGCAGTGGGCCTGGGGATGGTGGTTGCTTTCTTACACAGCCTGTATCTCATACCAGCATTGCTAGATACTTCTGCCCCTAGGAAGGGAATTTCTACTTCATCAGCCTATGAGTGATTTGAAAAGAGCTTGATTTTGAATTCAGAGAGAACTGAGGGGACCTGCTGGATTCCAACTGTGTGCCCCTAGGAGGGTTAATTAACTTCTCTAAGCCCAGGCTTCCTAGTCTACACAGAGTGTGATAGAATCAACTTCATATACGGGTTAAATCAAATGATATGTTTAATAGCATCTAGCATATAATAGGCCGACCTTAGATCAGAAATATAATTAATTTTTAAAATTGAGTTTTCTTGCTTCTGGTCCACTAATAGTAACTTGTTTGGTAAATGATGCATTAAATTACAACAAGTGAGAGAGTGTAGGATAGGGAAACTATTAAACTATACTACAGTCATAATCAATGTCTTAGAAAGGCAGGCTATAAATCTGTATGTATTACTCATGCTTGTTATCAAAACATATAATATATATTCATATTAGTGGGGAAAGTCTTAGATAATGTAAAATAAGAGATTATCAATAGCTCCCTGTATGCATAGTACAATTTCAGCTTTTTGCATAAAGAGATCATCTCTTTTTCCTTTTACAAATATATATTACTCATGAAAAATATCTATTTCTGACCCCTTTGTGGGCCCCCTATAGGATCTTGCCCTAAACTTGGATCAACAATTGTAAAGAATGTTCTCCATCCTCCGAGGGGAGGATGGACAACATACTCTATCTTCCACCTTAGGAAGATGGGCATCCTGAAATTGCGGCATCTTGGAATGCTCCTACTCATGACCACAGAATGTGAGCTCAGATCTACAGGGATGCAGAGGTCACATAGGCTCCTAAGCTGAATATGGGCCCCAGACCAAATCACATTGATGGGGTTTACAGTCAACAATATTTATACCCCTTTCCCATATTAGGGAGTTACTCTCTTCCCTGATCCAGTTTTCTGGTCCTTTTTCCAGCCATGATATCATCTCCCCAGACAATAACTTGGATCTACCAGCATATCAGATTTCAGGCTCAGGGAAAAAAAAAAAAAACTTGTATAGCCACAGGCTCTTTGGAATATAACTAAAATATGCCTAATAGCTATCTACAAAATAGAGGACCCCTCAACTCTTCATCTGCACTATTCCAGCCTTTAGGTCCATGATACAACAATTTGTTTGGCTTTGTATGTTAACCCTCTTTTTAGCCACCAGGTTCCAGATGCTAGAATGATGCCAACCAGACTTCCCTGGACAGACAACCCCACTAATGTGTCTTAGAGCTCTGATTCCCCAGAACCCTGCCCCACTAGGGAAAGAGAGAGGCAGGCTGGGAGTATGGATTGACCAATAAATGCCCATGTTCATTGGGGAAGCAATTACACAAGCCAGACCATCCACCTTCTGCAACCCACAATGACCTTTGGTCCATACTCCCAGAGGGTTAAAGAATGGGAAAGCTATCAGGGGTGGGGATGGGATACAGAATTCTGATGGTGGGAATTGTGTGGAGTTGTATCCCTCTTATCCTATGGTTTAGTCAATGTTTCCTTTTTATAAATAAAAAAGAAAAAGATAAAAAAAAAGAAACAGAACCCCCCAAAAAAGAAAAATATCTATTTCTAGAACCACTCTGAAGCACTTGTATGGTATTGTCATTTAATATATACCTCTATTCTGTCCCCTGCCTTACATTAGAACACTGGCACTCCTAATGCCCTGGAAGTCATGCATCCTATATGATAATTCCTAAATGCCCCCAGGTTTGTGACCCAATGTCCCAGATCTGAGAGACAAGGAAGAGAGGACTCAGTGAAGAATGAGGGCTGGGCAGTGCTGCACCTGGCTAAGTGCACATGCTACCATGTACAAGGATCAGGATTACCCTCCAGTCTTCACCTGCATGGGGTGGGGGGAGCTTTATAAGTGGTGAAGGAGAACTGCAGATGCCACACTCTCTCACAATTCATTTATCTTCACCTGTCAATTTATCTCTATTGTCTGAAATAAAAAGAGAGAACCAAAGAGATGCCTTTTTATTTTTCTTCTAATGGGTATCTGAATACTGATAAGGAAAACAAAAGTGTGTTTTTTTTTCTCCCTGAGCAGTATTGTGGTGCACACAATAAGAAGGTACAGTTTCTTTTATTTTCTTTTATTATTTTTATTTTATTTATTTATTTATTTATGTTGTTAAAATTCATAGGCTCTTGCCAGGCAGGGCTAGCTTCACGGGCAGGTAACAGAGACGACCAGACACACGGCTGGGAAGCTGTATTTCTTTATTCAGGAACAACGATTCATAAACTAAGACAAACTAATCACCAAACAGAACTCTGCTGTCTCTTTGCAGCGGCGCAAGCACTCTCTCTTCCTCTGTAACTCAGGAACCCTCTCGAACTCTCGAACTCTGGCGGGGTCCCTAGGGGCCAAGTGGGCCCACGAAATTAACAGGACTGATCTAATTCTCTTGGCAGGGGAGAACTAGAACCCAATGTTCTAGTTCTAGCATACAGCAATTCCCCCTTTTATTTTTAACTAAATGACTATAGTATCAAGGGTGTGGGGTGAGCAGAAACATATATCATACAGGCATTTTTAAAAAAGAAACTGGCACAAACATGGAGAAACATGTAAGCAAGTAACAAGAACCAGTGTGCTGCTAAGGGAAAGCCTGAGGGGGCCATATCTGCCTCTGTGGGCTAAACTTTATCAGCTTAAAAAAAAACATTTCTTGTCTCTGGGGGGCTACTTGCCTCGACGGGCATTTGCATGGGGGCGGGGAACGGCCTAGAGTCCCAAAGGCAGCTGGCTGCAACTTACTTACTATGAAACAAAACTTGTTATTAGCATATTTCTAATAGAGAAGGAATTTGAGACTTTTACATAGCAACAATGTCTTTTTAACCTTTTGTTACATCCATTCAAGATGGAGTCAGGAAAGGAAACCTCAGGCATGAGAATAATTAGCATAGCCATTCTGCAATCTACCATTTCTAATAGAGAAGGTAATGGAGAGTTTTACATATCAACAAGTCTATTTAACCTTTTGTTTAGACCAACTTAGTTAAAATATATTGATTGTTAACTAATTTTTATCTCAGACTTTAAATATAAGTCAATTTTATCTTTATGAGAATTACGTTGAAAACCTTTTTCATTTAACTTTGTCTAGTAAGAATTTAGCCTTAAAGTTACTGTTTACCAAACTTTAAACATACACATAAACATGGTCATTAATACACAAGGAGAGAAACCTTTGTTACGAAGACATGTCATTTTAAACACGAATTTAAATCTGTACTGTCTTAGTTGTTGGGGGGGGGGTTTCACCATCCAGAGGTGGCTTCTCATGCAGCTTCACTTCTAGGAATTGCAGGTTGCGATCTCTGCACAAATCTCTGCGTACTCCAGCTTGTCTGCCTTCAGACCGGACCAGCGGCTGGAGATCTCGTGTGCCCAGTTTCGGCAGGGAGCCCGGGGGTCCAGGAGGTCAGGTATCGTTCCAGAATTTATAGTAAGAGGGCAGGCAGGCCAGTTTTGTAGAAGGCGTGGGCCTAGGTGCCCAGGGGTGGTGGCCATGATAGGCCACCGTGGCCCTGCCCCATGGCCCTGCCATGTCTGCTGCCCTGCTCGCAGTGGCTGAGCAGTGTGGAGGGATCATGCGTCCAGTGCCCTGCACCATGCGGTGGAGAGCCGGCTCCTGTGGGCTGGCCTCGGGCTCTTGCGTGTTGGCATCGGGCTCCAGTGTGTTGGCATTGGGCTCCAGCGTGTTGGCATCGGGCTCCAGCGTGTTGGCATCGGGCTCCAGCGTGCTGGCGTCGGCCTCCTGCGGGCTGCGGGGCTGCGGGCGTGGTGCGCAGGGTTGTCTGGGCGCAGCCGGCTGGCTGGCTGTTTAACCAGGTGGAAACAGCAGCTCCGCGCCTCGCCTCCCGCCCGTTGGCTCTTCCCGCTGGCTGTTCTGAGTTCGCCAGAGCCAGTGGAGACCACAGAGTGGTCCAGAGATAAATGTTCCAGAAACAACAAAACAGTCTCGTGAAGAAAGAGCAGAGGGCTTTGGAGATCTCTTCACAAGCAGAAGAGAAGGCCATAGTGCAAAGCCAAATTGTCTTTACTTATCTGAGAGATGCGCAGGTCAGGTCCACGTGGGCGCCATTTGTTGTTAAAATTCGTAGGCTCTTGCCGGGCAGGGCTAGCTTCACGGGCGGATAACAGAGACAACCAGACACACGGCTGGGCAAGGAAGCTGTATTTCTTTATTCAGGAACAACGATTCATAAACTAAGACAAACTAATCACCAAACAGAACTCTGCTGTCTCTTTGCAGCGGCGCAAGCACTCTCTCTTCCTCTGTAACTCAGGAACCCTCTCGAACTCTCGAACTCTGGCGGGGTCCCTAGGGGTGGGGCCAAGTGGGCCCACGAAATTAACAGGACTGATCTAATTCTCTTGGCAGGGGAGAACTAGAACCCAATGTAAAGCATACAACATATTTATGTTAAAAAGGAGACATTAACAAACCGTAGGATAGGAGGGGTACAACTCCACACAATTCCCACCACCAGATCTCTATATCCCATCCCCTCCCTTGATAGCTTTCCCATTCTTTATCCCTCTGGGAGTATAACCCAAGGTCATTGTGGGTTGCAATAGGTGGAAAGGTCTGGCTTCTGTAATTCTTCCCCACTGAACATGGGCATTGACTGGTCGATCCATACTCCCAGCCTGCCTCTCTGTTTCCCTAGTAGGGTGGATCTTTGGGGAAGCGGAGCTCGAGGACATATTGGTGGGGTCATCTGTCCAGGGAAGTCTGGTTGGCATCTTGCTGGCATCTGGAATCTGGTGGCTGAAAAGAGAGTTAACATACAAAGCCAAACAAATTATTGAACAATTATGGACCTAAAGGCTGGAATAGTGCAGATGAAGTGTTGAAGGGTACTCATTGCAGACTATTGTGTACTTTTGCTTTGAGGTATAAATTTTGCCCTAGTTTATGGATACCTGTGAACATATGTTCTGTCTCAAGGGACCTGGTCTATATCTAGGTTTTGGGACTTTGTTAGGAAGTGAACCACCTGGAATGGAATTAGAGAATGAAAAGGAAAGGTCTCACCTGAGTAATGAAGCTGAAGGGTTGTCATTCCACACCTGAAGTCTCTGGACACAGTCTGAGGTGAAGCATGCTGGGGTGGCACTTGCTGTGTTGATTAGGTTGTGATTGGCAGATGCAATATTATTTGATATGAATTGAGAGAAGCATGCAGGAAAGTGCTCCCCACCCTATGGTTCCAGGACTGCGGGAAATATAGGCTCCATATTGGAAATGTGAGGTTCCTGCTATCTTAGGGTTCAAGAAGACAATGGATAGTTATTGTTATCATCATATTATTTGGTAATTGGGTTAACTTTGAAAAGTCCCTTTGTTAAGGTTCGCTGTATAATACCCAACATCTTGCATATAGCTGTACCACCAGTTGCTTCTGTTCTCCCTGGTCTAGGCTTTTGAGAGAGTGAACATATCAAAGACTCAGCCCATGTATTAAAAAGACTGTTTTAAAATGTTTGAGACATCCAATCAATTTTCCCCTCTCATATTAATTAGTGATTTATATGACTACAATTTAATAGGAGTGTACATAAGCAACATTTCCACCACCAAAAGACTGTGTCCCATCCCACCCACCGACCCCCACACCCACACAGCCCTGGGAAGCTGAATGTCCACCCTCCCCCTCACCACAGGGTTTTTACTTTGGTGTCCTACTCTCGATTTAGTCAAATCCTGCTTTTAGTTTCCTTTTCTGTTCTTCTTTCTCAACTTCTGTTGATGAGTGGGATCATCCCATACTCATCTTTATCTTTCTGACTTAGTGCACTTAGCATATTCCTTCTAGCTCTGCCCAAGATGGGTCAGAGAAGGTGGGTTCATTTTTCTTAATAGCTGTATTGTATTCCATTGTGTATGTATACCACAGCTTTCTCAGCCACTCATCTGTTGTTGGGCACCTGGTTGTGTCCACGTTTTAGCTACTATGCATTGTGCTGCTATGAATATAGGTGTACACGTATTGTTTTGGTTGGGCATTATGGAATCCTTGGAGTATATCCAAGGAGAGGAAATACTGGATCATATGGAAGGTCTATGTCTAGCCTTGTGAGAATTATCCAGATTGCTCTCCACAGAGGCTAGACTAATATACATTCCCAACAGCAGTGCATAAGGGTTCCTCTTTTCCCACAGCCTCTCCAGCATTTGTTGCTGCTGTCCTTTTTGATGTATGCCATTCTTACAGGAGTGAGGTGGTATCCCAATGTTGTCTTAATTTGCATTTCTCTGATAATCGGCGACCTGGAGCAGTTTTTCATATGTTTGTTAGCCTTTTGGATCTCCTCTGAGGTGAATGTTTTGTTCATATCCTCTGCCCATTTTTGGATGGGGTCATTTGCTTTTTTGGTGCTAAGTTTGCTGAGCTCTTTATATATTTTAGTGATTAGTCTCTTGTCTGATATATGGCATGTGAAGATCTTCTCGCATTCTGTGAGGGGTCTCTTCGTTTGTGTGACAGTTTCTTTGGCTGTGCAGAAGCTTTTCAATTTGATGTAGTCCCATTGGTTTGTTTATGCTTTAGTCTTCCTTGCAGTTGGGTTTGTTTCATCAAAGATGTCCTTGAGGTTTAAGTGGGAAAGTGTTCCACCAGTGTTTTCCTCTAAGTATTTGATAGTTTCTTGTCTAACATCCAGGTCCTTGATCCATTTGGAGTTGATTTTTGTTTCTGGTGAGATAAGGTGGTTCAATGTCATTCTTCTGCATGTTTCAACCCAGTTTTCCCAGCACCATTTACTGAAAAGAGCCTCCTTCTTCCATTGAATTCTTTGGGGCCCCTTATCAATGATTAGATGTCCATAGGTATGGGGTTTTATTTCTGGGCTTTCAATTATGTTCTGTCTGTGTGCCTATTTTTGTTCCAGTACCAGGCTGTTTTGATGATGATGGCTTTATAATATAGTTTGAGATCTAGGACTGTGATGCCTCCATTTCTGTTTCTTTTCCTCAAGATGGTTTTGGCAATTCTTGGTGTTTTCTGGTTCCAGATAAATGATAAATTTATCCAGATAAATGGTTCTCTTCGTTTAAAGAATCTTGGTGGAACTTTGATATGTACTGTGTTAAATTTGTATATGACTCTGGGGACAATATTCATCTTGATGATATTTATTCTTCCAATACATGAGCATGGGATGTCTTTCCATTTCTTGGTATCAGTTTCTATTTCCTTGAGTAGTGACTCATAGTTTTCAGTATACAAGTCTTTCACTTCTTTGGTCAGCTTTATTCCTCGGTATTTCATTGATTTTTCTGAAACACTGAATGGGAGTGATTTCTGGATGTCTTCTTCTTCAGATTTAGTGTATCATAAAGATATGCCACTGATTTTTGTACACTGATTTTGTAGCCTGACACCCTGCCATATTGCCTAATAACTTCCAGTAGTTTTTTGCTGGATTCTTTAGGTTTTTCTATGTACACTATCATATCATCTGCAAATAGTGAGAGCTTAAACTTCTTCCCTTCCAATCTGTACTCCTTTGATTTCTTTCTCTTGCCTGATGGCTATGGCAAGAACTTCCAATACTATGTTGAAGAGTAATGGTGATAATGGACAGCCCTGTCTAGTCCCTGATCATAGGAGGAATGCTGTCAGCTTCTGTCCATGGAGTATGATGCTGGCTGTAGGTTTGCTATATATGGATTCCACTATCTTGAGGAATTTCCATCTATTCCCATTTTTTTTGTAGAGTTTTGAACATGAATGGGTGTTGGATTTTGTCAAAGGCTTTCTCTGCATTTATTGAGATAATCATGTGGTTTTTGGCTTTGCTTTTATTGAAGTGGTGAATGACATTGATTGACTTACAGATGTTGAACCAGCCTTGCATTCCTGGGATGAATCCCACTTGGTCATGATGAACAATCTTTTTGATGTGCTGCTGTATCCAGTTGACCAAGATCTTGTTTAATATTTTTGCATCTATGTTCATCAGAGATATTGGTCTGTAGTTTTCCTTTTTTGTTGTGTCCCTATCAGCTTTTGTTATCAGGGTGATGTTGGCTTCATAGAAGGTGGAAGGGAGTATTCCTGTTTCTTCAATCTTATGGAAAAGCTTTAGAAGTATAGGTACTAACTGTTTCCTGAAAGTTTTGTAGAATTCATTTGTGAAGCCATCTGGTCCAGGACTTTTGTTGTTGGGGAGATTCTTAATAACTGTTTTGATTTCTTTGTCTGGAATTGGTGTATTTAGGTTTCGTAGTTCTTCTTGGTTCAGTTTTGGAAGGGCATATGTTTCTAGGAATTGTTCCATTTCTTCCAGATTTTCTAGCTTGGTGGCATATAGTTCTTCATAGAAGTTTCACAAGATTATCTGGATTTCTGTGTTGTTATTGTGATATCTCCTCTATCATTTACAATTCTATTTATTTGAGTCTTCTCCCTTTTTTTTTTCTTTTAGTGAGTCTGGCTAGGGGTTTGTCAATCTTGTTTAATTTTTCAGAGAAGCAACATTTGGCTTCATTGATCTTTTGTATGGTTCTCTTATTTTTTATGTTATTTATTTCTTCTCTAATTATAGTGATTTCTGTCCTGCTGGTTGCTTTAGGGTTCCTTTGTTCCTCTTCCTCTAAGTCCTAAGGTGTGCAGTAAGATAATTTATTTGAGCTTTTTCTCGTTCTTTAATATGTGATTGTATGGCTATATGTTTCCCTCTCAATGTTGCTTTAGCTGTGTCCCAAATATTTTGATAGCTTCTGTCTTCATTTTCATTTGTTTCCAGGAACATTTAAATTTCTTGCTTCAGTGTCTCTCTGACCCAGTGGTTCTTAAGCAGTATATTGTTTAGTTTCCAAATTCTGTGTCTTTTAATAATTTTTCTGTTTGTTGTTAAATGTTAGCTTTACTCCACTGTGGTCTGAGAAGATACTTGGGATGATTTTAATGCTCTTGAATTTGTTGATGCTGTCTTTTGGCCTAACATGTGGTCTATCCTTGAGTATGCATTGTGTGGATTTGAAAAGAATGTGTATTCCAGTATTTTGGGGTGAAGAACTCTGAAAATGTCCAGGAGGTCTAGTCAGTCCATCTCTTTACTTAATTCTCTTGTTTCTTTGTTGAGTCTCTGCTTGTTGACCTAAGTGTGAGAGTGGGGTGTTAAGGTCTCCCACTATTATTGTATTACTATTGATGTATTTTTGTAGTTCTTTCAGTAGGTGTTTGATGTATTCAGATGGTCCCTCATTAGGTGCATAGTTGTTAGAAATTGTTAAGTCTTCTTGTCTCCCGGATCAACTAGGAATGCCAAAGGAGACCACCGGGGACCGAAACAAGACAGGACTAGTATGACCACAGGAACCCACTAAATCACCGGTGAGTACAAACACGTGTGGCTGGTGACAGAGAGGAGAGAGGAGCATAAGGACAGATAGTGACTGCTAACAGTACAGCAGTTTATCAGTGGAGACACCACCTCCAGTCTGCTCCACCAACAAGGGGACAGCTGAAGGGAGGAGAGGACTCCCCAGAGTCTCACCAAGTGCAACTCTGAGTCTCCATTGCTACTACCCTCAGAATCTGGAGCAGCGACAGTGAGGGACACCAGGGGACAGAGATCTAACTGGGAAACTCAGGAGAAGACCTATACCTTGGTGGCATAGCTGAGGGGCTGTGAAAGTCTCTTTGCATAAGCACTGGATTATCTCTGCCACACCCTGCTTTATCTCTTGGTCAGGAGTCAGTGATTAAGCTAAGAAGCCTATTGATAGTTTAAAAGCCCTTAGGCTCCCATAGCCTACAGGGAAGGAAAAAAAAAAGAGGCTTTTAAACCACTGAGCTCCAACTCAGGGATTAAAATACTATTGAAACAACTGTTAACTTCCACCACAGTGAACCCTATAATTAACTTACTTAGACACAATTCAATCCAGGCAACAGTGAACAATAATTTGAAAAGTACTGATTAAGGGAACTCATAACATAAAATATAAAATAGTTAAAACAACAAGAAGAAATATTGGAGAATCGAACCAGGACAAGAGTCCAGCTAAAAGTCCTCCAGAGGGTGAAGCACAAAGTAATGAGTTCAACATCCAAACATTAGCCAAAGAAATAATAACATGAGTGAGTAAAGAATTAGAAAAATTGTAATCAGAAACACAGGAACAACAAATAAGACTATGGAAGTAAATACTAATTATCTCATGGTTATTAGAGAGTTGAAAGCTGAAATCACTGGGCTAAGAATGCAACTAGCTGAACAAGCTAAAACAGTATCAGAACAGGGCAACAAAACAGATGAACTCTGGGGCCGGGTGGTGGCGCACCTGGTTGAGCGCACATATTACAATGCAGAAGGACCCAGGTTTGAGCCCCCAGTCGCCACCTGCAGGGGGAAAGCTTTGCAAGTGGTGAAGCAGGGTTGCAGGTGTCTCTCTGTCACTCCTCCTCACTATTTCCCCCTTCCCTCACAATTTCTGGCTATCTCTGTCCAATAAATAAAGATAATTAAAAAAATATATATGAACTCCAGAAAACAGTAGAGGGCAAAGAGAATAGAATCAATGAGGCTGAAGACAGAGTTAGCAAGATTGAGGATGAATTAGAGACAACTAAAAAAGAAGTAAGAGATCTCAAAAAGAGATTAATAGATGCTGAAAACAACAACAGAGTCTTATGGGATGACTTCAAAAGAAACAATATACACATTATTGGAATACCAGAGGAAGAAAGAGGAAGAAAGGAGAGGAAGAACGCATTTTCCAGGCTATAATAGCTGAAAATTTCTCTAGTCTAGACAACATCAAAGACATAAAGATTCAAGAAGCCCAGAGGGTCCCAAACAGAATTAACCCAGACCTAAAGACACCAAGACGTATCATACTTAGAATGGAAAGGAATAAGGATAAAGAAAGGATCCTCAAGGCTGCAAGAGAAAAACAAAGAGTCACCTACAAAGGAAATCCCATAAGATTAGCAGCAGACTTCTCCATACAAACACTACAGGCCAGAAGAGATATCTATCGAATGCTCAATGAGAAAGGCTTTCAACCAAGAATACTATATCCTGCTAGACTGTCATTCAGACTAGATGGAGGCATTAAAACCTTCTCAGACAAGCAACAGTAGAAGGAATCAACTATCACCAAGCCTGCCCTGAAAGAAGTTCTGAAAGGTCTCCTATAAACAATCAGACCACCACAAATAGGACATATATCAACACACTCTAAAACTCTACAAGAATGGTGTTAAAATATCTTCAATCTTTGATATCAATAAATGTCAATGGCCTGAATTCACCTATTAAAAGACACAGTGTAGGAAGACGGATCAGAAAACACAACCCAACAATATGCTGTCTACAGGAAACCCACCTAACTCAACAAGACAAACACAGACTTAAAGTGAAAGGATGGAAAACTATCATACAAGCTATTCTCATATCTGACACGATAGACATTAAAATACATAAGATTAAAAAAGATAGGAATGGACACCACTTAATGCTCAAAGGATCAGTCAATCAAGAGGATTTAAAAATTACTAACATCTATGCACCCAATGAGAAGCCATCTAAATACATCAAACTTCTACTGAAAGAGCTACAGCAATATATTAACAGCAACATAGTCATAGTAGGGGACTTCAACACCCCACTCTCTCAACTTGACAGATCATCCAGGCAGAAAATCAATAAAGACATAAGGGAGTTAAATGAAGAGATAGAAAAACTGGAACTATTGGACATTTTCAGAGTGATTCATCCCAAGAAACTGGAAAACACATTTTACTCTATTCCACATGGGTCACTCTCAAGGATAGACCATATATTAGGCCACAAAGACAGCATCAGCCAATTCAAGACCATTGAAATCATCCCAAGCATCTTTGAAGACCACACTAACACTAACTAATTGTTAAACTAACACTTGACAATCAACAAAAGATTAGTAACAGTCTCAAAATGTGGAAGCTCAACAGTGCACTTCTTAACAACTTCTGGGTCAAAGAGGAAATAAAGGAAGAAATCAAAATGTTTTGAGACTTCAACGAAAATGAAGACACAAGCTATCAAAATATTTGGGACACAGCTAAAGCAGTACTAAGAGGGAAGTTCATAGCTATACAAGCACACATTAGGAAACAAGAAAAAGCACAAATAAACAGCCTGATTGAACATCTTAAAGACCTAGAAGGAGAACAAAGGAACTCTAGAGCAACCAGAAGGACAGAAATCACCAAAGTTAGGGCAGAAATAAATAACACTGAGAATAAGAAAACCGTACAAAAGATCAACGAAAGTAAATGTTGGTTCTTCGAAATAGTGAACAAAATCGACAAACATTTAGCCAGACTAACAAAACAAAAAAGGGAGAAGACCCAAATAAATCGGATAGTAAATTAAAAAGGAGATATCACAACAGACACCACAGAAATTCAACATATCATGCGAGGCTTCTATGAACAACTATACGCCATCAAGCTAGAGAACCTGGAAGAAATGGATGATTTCCTAGATACCTACCAACTTCCAAAACTAAGTAAAGAGGAAGTAGATAACATGAACAGACCCATCACAGCTAATGAAATTGAAACAGCTATCAAAAATCTTCCCAAAAATAAAAGTCCTGGACCAGATGGTTTTACAAATGAATTCTACAAAACCTTCAAAGAACTAATACCTCTACTTTTAAAAGTCTTCCAGAAGACTGAAGACACTGGAATACTCCCTGCCAGCTTCTATGAAGCCAACATCACCCTGATACCAAAAGCAGACAGGGACACAACCAAAAAAGAAAACTACAGACCAGTATCTCTGATGAACATAGATGCTAAAATCTTGAACA
This sequence comes from Erinaceus europaeus, assembly GCF_950295315.1. Taxonomy (NCBI): domain Eukaryota; kingdom Metazoa; phylum Chordata; class Mammalia; order Eulipotyphla; family Erinaceidae; genus Erinaceus; species Erinaceus europaeus. The sequence goes on along the minus strand of NC_080162.1, from coordinate 101,543,805 downwards.
AAATTCTAGCCAACCGGATACAGCAGTATATCAAAAAGATTGTTCATCATGACCAAGTGGGGTTTATCCCAGGCATGCAAGGTTGGTTTAATATACGTAAATCAATCAATGTGATCCACCACATCAACAAAATCAAGACCAAAAACCACATGATCATATCAATAGATGCAGAGAAAGCCTTTGACAAAATACAACATCCCTTTATGATCAAAACACTACAAAAATGGGAATAGATGGAAAATTCCTGAAGATAGTGGAGTCTATATATAGCAAACCTACAGGCAACATCATACTCAATGGTGAAAAACTGGAAGCATTTCCACTCAGATCAGGTACTAGACAGGGCTGCCCACTATCACTATTACTATTCAACATAGTGTTGGAAGTTCTTGCCATAGCAACCAGGCAGGAGCAAGGAATTAAAGTCATACAGATTGGAAGAGAAGAAGTCAAACTCTCCCTATTTGCAGATGACATGATAGTATACATGGAAAAACCTAAGGAATCCAGCAAGAAGCTTTTGGAAATCATCAGGAAATACAGAAAGGTGTCAGGCTATAAAATTAACATTCAAAAGTCAGTGGCATTCCTCTTTGCAAACACTAAGTTAGAAGAAATTGAAATTCAGAAATCAACTCCTTTTACTATAGCAACAAAAACAATAAAATATCTAGGAAAAAGAAGTGAAAGACTTGTATACTGAAAATTATGAGTCACTACTCAAAGAAATTGAAAAAGACTCAAAGAAGTGGAAAGATATTCCATGTTCATGGGTTGGAAGAATTAACATCATCAAAATGAATATATTACCCAGAGCCATCTACAAATTTAATGCTATTGCCATCAAGATCCCAAGCACATTTTTTAGGAGAATAGAACAAATGCTACAAATGTTTATCTGGAACCAGAAAAGACCTAGAATTGCCAAAACAATCTTGAGAAAAAAGAACAAAACCGGAGGTATCACACTCCCAGATTTCAAACTGTATTATAGGGCCATTGTCATCAAAACTGCTTGGTACTGGAACATGAATAGACACACTGACCAGTGGAATAGAATTGAGAGCCCAGAAATGAGGCCCCACACCTATGGACATCTAATCTTTGACAAAGGTGCCCAGACTATTAAATGGGGAAAACAGAGTCTCTTCAACAAATGGTGTTGGAAAAAATGGGTTGAAACATGCAGAAGAATGAAACTGAATCACTGTATTTCACCAAATACAAAAGTAAATTCCAAGTAGATCAAGGACTTGGATGTTAGACCAGAAACTATCAGATACTTAGAGGAAAATATTGGCAGAACTCTTTTACACATAAATTTTAAAGACATTTTCAATGAAACAAATCCAATTACAAAGAAGACTAAGGCAAGTATAAAGCTATGGGACTACATCAAATTAAAAAGCTTCTTCATAGCAAAAGAAACCACTACCCAAACCAAGAGACCCTTCACAGAATGGGATATCTTTACATGCCATACATCAGATAAGAGTTTAATAACCAACATATATAAAGAGCTTGCCAGACTCAACAACAAGACAACAAATAACCCCATCCAAAAATGGGGGGAGGACTTGGACAGAATATTCACCACAGAAGAGATCCAAAAAGGCCAAGAAACACATGAAAAAATGATCCAAGTCTCTGATTGTCAGAGAAATACAAATAAAAACAACAATGAGATATCACTTCACTCCTGTGAGAATGTCATACATCAGAAAAGGTAACAGCAACAATTGCTGGTGTCAAAGGAACCCTCCTATACTGCTGGTGGGAATGTCAATTGGTCCAATCTCTGTGGAGAACAGTCTGGAGAACTCTCAGAAGGCTAGAAATGGACCTACCCTATGACCCTGCAATTCCTCTCCTGGGGATATATCCTAAGGAACCCAACACATCCATCCAAAAAGATCTGTGTACACATATGTTCTTGGCAGCACAATTTGTAATAGCCAAAACCTTGAAGCAACCCAGGTGTCCAACAACAGATGAGTGGCTGAGCAAGTTGTGGTATATATGCACAATGGAATACTACTCAGCTATTAAAAATGGTGACTTCACAATTTTCAGCCTATCTTGGATGGACCTTGAAAAAATCATGTTGAGTGAAATAAGTCAGAAACAGAAGGATGAATATGGGATGATCTCACTCTCAGGCCGAAGTTGAAAAACAAGATAAGAAACGAAAACACAAGTAGAACCTGAAATGGAATTGGCATATCGCACCAAAGTAAAAGACTCTGGGGTGAGTGGGTGGGGAGAATACAGGTCCATGAAGGATGATAAATGACATAGTGGGGGTTGTATTGTTAAATGGGAAACTGGGGCATGTTATGCATGCACAAACTATTGTATTTACTGTTGAATGCAAAACATTAATTCTCCAATAAAGAAATAAATTTTAAAAAATTGTTAAGTCTTCTTGGTTGATTTATCCTCTAATCATTGTGTAATGGCCTTGTCTATTTTTTACTTTATTTAATTTAAAATCTACTGTGTCAGAAATGAGAATGGCTGTTCCTGCCTTTTTTGTGGTTCATTAGCCTCTATGATAGTTTTCCATCCTTTCACTTTAAGTCTGTGTTTATCTAGTTGGGTCAAGTGGGATTCTTGCAAGCAGCATATGTTTGGGTTATGTTTTCTGATTCATCCTCCCACTCTGTGCCTTTTGATGGGTGAGTTTAAGCCATTGAAATTTATTGATATTATGGATTTAATGTATTGTAGTGCCATTTTTCAACAATTTTTTGTTTGCTCTGACATATTGCCAGTATTATAGTGATGTTCTTGTTTATAAGAGGTCTTTTAGAACCTCTTTCAGGGCCGGTTTTGTGATGGTTGCCTCCTTTAACTGTTGTTTGTCTAAGGTTTTGATGCCTCCATCTAGTTTGAATGAAAGTCTAGCAGGATATATTATCCTTGGTTGAAACCCTTTTTCATTCAGGGTTCAATAGATACCTTGGCATTCTCTTCTAGCTTTTAGAGTTTGAGTGGAAAAGTCTGCTGGTAGTCTTATGGGTTTTCCCCTGTATGTGACTTTTTGTTTTTCTCTTGCAGTCTTTAGGGTCCTTTCTTTATCCTTCTTTTCATTGTAACTCTGATGTGTCTTGGTGTCTTCAGGTCTGGGTTGATTCTGTTTGGGATTCACTGTGCCTCTTTAATCTTAATGTCCTTTCTGTTGTTAAAGTCTAGAAAGTTTTATTCTATTATTTCCTCTAGAATGTTTACTTCCCCTTCCTCTCTTTCTTCCTCTGGCAGGCCAATCATAAGAATGTTTCTTCTTTTGAGATCATCCCATATGTCTCTGTTGCTTTTCAGTGTCTTTCAATCTCTTTTTGAGCTCTTTTACCTCTTTATTAATTTTCTCTAGCTCATCCTCTGTCTGGATAATTCTGTTTTCTGCTTCTTTTAGTCTGCTTTCGCTTCCCTCAGCTTCTTTCTTCAGTTCAGCTATTTCAGCTTTCAGTTATCTAGTTACCTCGAGGTAGCTAGTATTTTCCTTGAGGGTCTCTTCTGTTGTTTCCCTAATTCTGATAGCCTTTTCCTCCATAGATGTCTTCATTTTTGTGATTATTAAATTTATTATTGCTTGCATAGTTTTCTTATCTATGGTTACCTCTGACTGATTTGTAGTTTCTTCTGGGCTATTGTCTTCATTCATTGTAGTAGCAGTTTTATTTTCTCTTGGTTTAACCATTTTTTTATTGATGTGTTTTTTATTTTTATGTTCAGTTGTTCTTCAGTTGTTGTGTTTTGAGTACAGGCCACACTATACTAAATACCTTTATAACAAATGCAATCACCAACCCTGGAAATTACAATAGTAACTAAAGTAAGGATTGAAGCAGTTTAACCAACACCAGTTAGCTAAACAATGCCTCTAGTCCAACAAAAAATAGCAACAAAATCCAAATGAAAAAGAAAGAGTAAGGAAAAAATGGATAGCAAGAATAGACAATTATGCAAATCTACTATCCACTGTAAATTCTAGGGGTATCAAGAGGAGAAGACACACACACAGAGTCCATTCTGAGTCATATTTCTCCCCCCAAATAATTCACAAATGAGTATCAGTGAATTCAGAAAGCCGAAGATGGAGGAAGAAAGGAAGACAAGAACTAGAAAAAAAAAAAAGAAAAAAAAGAAAAGAAAAAAAAAAGAGCAGTGAAAGAGTTTTTTTTTTTTTTTTTATTAGCTAGGAGGAGGGAGAAGGGGGAGAGTGGCTAGAGGAGGTAGGTAGAGTGAAACAAGTTTCTCTCCCAACGGATAGGACACCCAGTCACCTAGCAATGGAAAATACACTAAGAGTTAATTTTGATCAACCTGAATGAGGGGGAAGGGACATGCATATATATAATAGTAGTAATAAAATAGAACAGAGTTAAAAACCCTGTCAGTCTGAAGCTTGTACGGCTCCTGATTGGCCCTCAGAAAGGAAAAGGGTTGGAATGACACCCCTGGTGATCCAGGAATCTTGGTAAAGAAAAAAGCTCAGTGGGGAGACTGCTAGTAGCAGCTCTCCAGGCCCTGGGGTCTGGTTATAGGGGGAGGGAAGAGGGGTGTGCTTCAGAAATAATCATAAAATTTCCTTTCTTTTTTCTCTGTTTTCTAACCCAAATTGTGCTATAGTCACCTCCTTGGTATCACCCTTAAGACCCCTTATTCATCGTACTGCTGAAGGCCACATATCCCTACCCTTTCCAGCAGTTGTTGTCGGAGCTCACATCAGCAGCTGCTTCCAAGTCACCATTGTGGCTCCACCTCTTTTATTTTCTTTAAATCATTTATTTACTAATGAATGAGAGAAGGAAAAAAACAGCATCACTCTGGTACATACAATGCCAGGGATAAAACCTCATGCTTCTGAGCTTAGTGTTATATGCAGTGGGTTACCTCCCTGATTGCAAAGGTGCCATTTCTATGGCAAATATAATAGCAAGAAAGTGAAGGAGTTTTAGAAAAGCATTGCTGCCAATACAAATAAGCAAATACTCAGTTGTGTCAGATTCTAAACAATATTTGTGATAAAATACTCCTTGCTAGGGAGAGCTCCTACACCTACACACCCTGTCCCACCTCCACCTTGGCCTGTAGTACATTCTGGTCTGGAGAATTAGTAAGGGAAACTACCACTCCCAATCCTAACCACTACTGCAAATGATCTACCACTTGCTCACTTACAAGTTGGAATTGAGAGAGGAAAGTATACTGCTCCTACTTTGAACATCACTGCCAACCTCTGGGCTTGACTACCATTCTACCCCTGGTCATTCTGAACTAGAGGGAAGGAATGGTAATGCATGAGCAGATGGTACCCTTAGTGATGAAGCAGGATCCTGACTGGGTATAAGGGTATGTTAACATGTTAAGAAAAAGGAGGGATATCAGAAAACAAAAATCTCCTTTTTGATCAGAGCTTTTCTGCCAAACTTCTCCCTGTAGATCCCCTAGAATTTCTGTCTGCGGTTTCTTCCCAGAAGTTTGGAGTTCCCCAGGTTCTCAGGAACTTTGTTCTGATATTTCCAGTCACTGGGACAGGCCTGGAGGCTGGGCAGGAAGTGTGAGAGGGTGACTGTGGGCAAAACAGATGAATCAAACCAGGCACACTGAGGTCTGAGATCCAGGTACATTTATATCAGGAGCTATCAACTAAGATGTGTGAATTCAATGAATGAAGCTGACTGGTACCATGGGAAAAACAACACATAGTCTTTCTATTTGTCTAGAAGTTACAGGTTTCTTAGCATTCATTTTCCATAAGGAATTCTGACACAGATAAAGGTATGTAGTTTTTTTTTTTTTTCTTTACCAGAGCACTGCTCATCTCTGGCTTATGGTGGTGGTGGTGGGTGGGGGGGTTTGAACTTGGACTTTGGAGCCTCAGACATGAGAATCTGTTTACATAACCATTATTGTTGTGTACTCCACCCAGATAAAGATTATTTTTTAATACATGTGTCAGAAAAGCAAAAATCTTGGCTCTGTGTTTAGGAGAAATTCAAGAAAGAAGGTGACAGTACAGATAGCTAGCAGGTTTGTCCCCATGAAGGGGGTGGCTATAGTCTCTGCAGCAGGGAGACTGAATTAAAGTCAGGCTTCCAGATTATAGACAGGAGAACCTGGGATTCTGGGTGGTTATCTGATTGTTTCTAATATTTGAATGTATTTTTTAAATTTATTTTTTATTTAAGAAAGGATAAATTAACAAATCCATAGGGTAGGAGGGGTACAACTCCACACAATTCCCACCACCCAATCTCCATATCCCACCCCCTCCCCTGATAGCTTTCCCATTCTCTATCCCTCTGGGAGCATGGACCCAGGGTCATTGTGGGTTGCAGAAGGTAGAAGTTCTGGCTTCTGTAATTGCTTCCCCGCTGAACATGGCCGTTGACTGGTCGGTCCATACTCCCAGTCTGCCTCTCTCTTTCCCTAGTAGGGTGGGTCTCTGGGGAAGCAGAGCTCCAGGGCACATTGGTGGGGTCTTCAGTCCAGGGAAGCCTGGCCGGCATCCTGATGGCATCTGGAAGCTGGTGGCTGAAAAGAGAGTTAACATACAAAGCCAAACAAATTGTTGAGCAATCATGGACCCAAAGCTTGGAATAGTGGAGACGAAGTGTTAGGGGGGTACTCACTGCAAACTCTAGTGTACTTCTGCTTTCAGGTATATATTTTTCAGTAGTTTATGGATACGTATGAACATATGCTCTCTCTCACAGAAACTGGTGTATATGTAGGTTTCCTCTTTGTTAGAAAGTGAACCACCTGGGATGGAATTAGAGAATACCATGTAAGGAAAGTTCTCACCTGAGTAATGAAGCTGAAGGGTTGTCATTCCACACGTGAGGTCTCTGGACACAGTGTGAGCTGAAGCATGTTGATGTGTTGATTAGGTTGTGATCAGCAGATGCAATATTATTTGATATGGATTGGGAGAGGCATACGGGAAAGTGGGCCCTAACCAAAGGTTCCAGGACTGGGGGAAATATAGGCTCTATAGTGGAGATGTGAGGTTCCTGCTGTCTTAGGGTTCAAAAAGACAATCGATAGTTAATGTTATCATCACATTATTTGGTAATTGGGTTAACTTTGAAAAGTCCTATTGTTAGGGTTTGCTGTACAGTACCCAGTATCTTGTATATAGCTGTGCTATTGGTTGCTTCTGATCTACTTGGTCTAGGCTTTTGAGAGAGTCCACACATCAAATACACATTCTATATATTAAAAAGACTCAGTCTGTGTTTTAAAAACTTCAAGACATACAATTAATTTTCCCCTTCTCATATTAATTATCTAGTGATTTATATGACTACACTTTACTGGGAATGTGCATAAACACCATCCCCACCACTAAAATACAGTGACCCATCCCTCTCACCTACTCCCACCCCCCACTGTCCCAGGAAGCTGTATGTGTTGACTCAGTTACAAAAAACAATAGCAGTGGAGAAAATAAAAACAAAAAGAAAGAGAGAAAGAAAAGAAAAGAGACAAACAAAAACCACCCAGATGATGTGGTTCTAATATCTGCATCAAACAAAGCTTCCTCTTTGTTCCGACAGGGAGGTAAGTGAACAATGTCCTGTGTAGGTTGGGTTTCCTAGAGTGGGTGCCCACATCTCTCCATCATGGGGGTTGGCCATACCTCACAGCTGCTCTCTTGTGATACCAGTGCCTTGCAGCCTCTGAGCTTTCAGTCCGTAGGAAGTAGTCTAAAGTTGCACATGGTTGTGACATTTTTTTAATGTATCCTTCAGCTTCTCCTTTTTTTTGAAACACTTTTTTTTCCAGTGATTTAATAATGATTGACAAGATTGTAGGATAAGCAGGGTACAATTCCACATAATTCTTACCACCAGAGTTTTGTATCCCATTCCCTCAATTTGAAGCATTCCTGTTCTTTATCTCTCTGGGAGTATGGAGCAAAATTCTTTATGGGGTTCAGAAGATGGGAGTTCTGGCTTCTGTAGTTGCTTCTCCACTGGACATGGGCATTGGCAGGCCTATCCATACTCCTAGCATGTTTCTTTCTTTCCCTGATGGGAAAACACTTCTTGTCCTAAAGGTCAAGGCCAAAGACAGCTCCAGGATATTTATTTAGAAAGTACACAGGGTTACCTATCTGATTGGAAGGAAGGTGGAACTTAAAATTGATTTTGAGTGGCATTATATAAAAGTTGAGAGAAGACTGTAAATGGTGCTTATCAAATACTGTCTGGGGTGATTTCAATGTCTCCATCTCCCCAGTAAAAATATTCTTAGGATAGGATTGGATACAGCTACTCTCACAAAGGTGTCTATTTCATAAGTAGTTAAGTTCTGCAACTTTTTAAGCCAAAAAAAAAAAAAAAAGGGAAGAATATTAGTGAAATCCTGATCATGTCATGCTCTGTTTAAAATCATTTTAAAATTAAGTACAAAGACTTATGATCACCTACAGAGGCCGGTTTCATTCTTAACTCTGTCCTTACACAACTGACCATTTCCCTCATAGTACATATCATTTTGTTCTCTGAGTATATTATACTCTCTCTAATATATCTTGATTTGCCTGACTCTACCCATCTTTCATGCTATAAGACATATCATTTCTACCAGAAAGCTCTCCCAACACCAAGTCTCTTTCCTATCTGAGAAAAGACCATAGACTCTTCTATGTATTCTTCCCAATCACATAAAACTCTGTGCTGTAACTTCTAGCAGGGATGGGGGTGGGGAATGATGGGAATAGTGCTGACTGGTAGCTCAGCAATCAGGAAACACAAATCCACACCTGGAATAGATGCCTATTCCTGTGCAAAAAAACCACTTGTGCTTCCAGGAGAAAAGAGGTCAACTTAATCAACTTTCCAATTATGGGGAGCTCAGCTATGATCTGTGGTTGATTGAGCACTCCTAGGAAGAAGTAGCTACACTAACCTTGGTTAAGTGTGAGCCCATGTTATTGGGTCCAGGCACAGGGTCTAAGGACATCATGAATAATCCCCACTCTGTCATTCCCTCTGTGAGTACAGACTGGTTCCAGAGACTAACAAACACAGCAAAAGTGATGAGATAACCCTTCAGAAATGAGGTTGTAAGAGACTGCTATTTCCATTTTGCTGCTGTTCCTTCTTCCTCCCCACCTCTCTTCCTCCGCTTCTCCTCTTTTCCTCTTCTCTTCTCTTCCTTTTCCTCCTCCCTCTTCTCCTTCTTCTTCCCCTTATTCTCATTCTCCTCCTCCTCCTTCTCTCTTATACTTCACCTTGTTTACTTGGTGAGTCTAGCCCTTCATTCATAGAGAGGTGCATATAGCTGGAATTGCGTGTGGTTGAACTGAGCCCCTTAGTTTGTGAGAAACTCAACTCTGCCAACAACCATATGAGAGGGTTAAAAGCCCATGAGAGACCCCAAATTAAGGAACTCAGTAATTCATGCTTGCCTTGTGGATCTACAGAAACTGTGAAATAATGATACTGATGTTTCAAAAGATTTAAGTTTGAGGTTACTGTATTGATGTATCTACCATGCTAATACAGTGAACGATGCTCACAGTGCTTCACTGGCCAAGACCAATTGACTGAGTCATTTTGACTGTTTGGTTGTTTAATGCCTCTTTCACATTACATGTTCATTGATGAGTTTTTCTTCTAGCGTTTGCCCTTCTTCTGTAGCTGGTTAACAGCGTCAGGTTGAGCCTGATGTAAAGTTTCGAGACCTCCTTTGAATCTGGAGAGGTGGCAGTCATTGACTATGTGGGTCATAGTCTGTCTGTAGCCGCAGGGGCAGTTCGGGTCGTCTCTGGCTCCCCAGCGGTGGAACATAGCGGCGCACCGGCCATGGCCTGTTCGATAGCGATTGAGGAGGGCCCAATCATAATGTGCTAGGTCAAAGCCGGGTTGACGCTTGCAGGGGTCTGTGATGAGGTGTTTGTTCTTTACCTCAGCTGACTGCCAACTCTGTTTCCAAGAGTCTGGAACAGAGAAGTTCAGTGCAGGCGTAGGAGACCAGATTGGATGACGAGATGTCAAGCGTTGGACAGGGTGGGCGAAGATATCCATGTATATTGGCAGGTCCGGTCGAGCGGAGACGTGGGAAATGAACTTAGATGATGCCGCATCCCGACGAATATCTGGCGGGGCGATGTTGCTAAGAACTGGCAGCCATGGAACTGGGGTGGAACGGATGGTTCCAGAAATGATCCTCATGGAGGAATATAATTTGGAATCGACCAAGTGGACATGGGGGCTACGGAACCATACTGGGGCACAGTATTCTGCAGTGGAATAGCATAATGCCAGAGATGATGATCGTAGTGTGGAAGCGCTCGCACCCCATGAGGAGCTGGCCAGTCTTGCAATGATGTTATTCCTCGCGCTCACCTTTGCTGCAGTTTTTATGAGATGTTCGTGAAATGACAGAGTGTGATCAAGAGTAGTGCCAAGATAGACTGGCTGGGCTTCATGCCGGATTCTTGTATCGCCAAGCTGCACATTAAGCTCACGCGAGGCCGAGGCATGGTGTAGATGGAAAACAGATGATACCGTTTTTGCAGTGCTAGGGATTAGTCGCCATTTTTTACAGTAATCAGATATCAGAGAAATGTCTTTCGTGAGTGTTTCCTCGAGGATGTCGAACTTTGATGCCTGAGTTGCACAGCAGATGTCATCGGCGTAGATGAACTTCCTTGAAGAAGTTTCTGGGAGGTCATTGATGTAAATATTAAATATCTTAGGAGCCAGAACAGAGCCCTGGGGGAGGCCACTTGAGACAAGTCTCCATCTGCTAGACTTGTCACCCAGATGCACCCGGAATCTTCTGTTTTGGAGAAGAAATGATATAGTGTTGGCCACCCATGGAGGCAGGCATCTTGATATCTTGAGTAGGAGACCACGGTGCCAGACCGTGTCATAGGCTGCTGTGAGATCAACAAATTCAGCACCCATCTTTAAATTCTTCTGGAATCCATTTTCAATGTAAGTTGAGAGGGCCAGGGCTTGTTCTCAGGTAGATCTTCCTGGGCAGAAACCAGCCTGGGTGGGTGATAGGAATTTCTCTGTAAGAGGAGAAATACTTGACAGAAGCAGCCTCTCTAGGTGTTTGTAACACATGGAGAGGAGAGAAGTTGGTCTATAGCTGGCGGCCAGTGTTGGGTCTTTCTTTGGTTTCAAAACCGCTATAATCTTCGCACGATGCCAAACTTTGGGCATAGACTCAGATTCCAAGATGTGGGACAGGAATGAGGCGAGCCACTTCTTTGCCGCGGGACCCAGGTTAAGAATGAGTTCTGGGGTGATGTTATCATAGCCAGCAGCTGTTCCTGGTTTAACCCTCTTCAAAGCGTCTTCCAGTTCAGACAGTGTAAAGGGAGAGAGTTTTGGAGATGGACAAGATAACCGGAAGTGGGATGACCACTCATGGGAAATTTCTCTTTTCCAGACTGGGTCAATCTTAGCACGTCCAACTTGAGTTAGGTGACTGGCCACTGAGTTTGGAGATACGGGAGGATGGGAGACGGGAGGGGGTTGGCTACCGGCACCCAGTCTGTGAAGAAGCTTCCAGGCCTTCATACTTGAGTGGGTGAAGTTCAGACTTTCCGTGAGTTGTTGCCAGTGGGCTTGGCGTGCTGCATCCAGGGAGGCAATGAGATGGTCGGCCACATCTGGGTCGCCCGACTCATCATACTGCTATAGTAGTTGCTCGCATTCAGCATCAAGACAAGGCGTATAGTTAGCATGTCTCCCACGAGGAATGGCTTGGGAAGCTGCTTTGAAGATGGCTTGGCAGAAGTGCCTGTAGGAATCTTCAGAGGGGATAGAGTTAATTGGAATTGCAGGAATAGATTTGTTGGTAAGATCACTGAACAGACGCCAGTTTGCTTTCCGAAAGTTCCATCTTAGTTTCTCCGAGCACAGAATCAGTGGGAGCTGGAGACCAATGTGGATGATAGCTGGGCGGTGATGACTGTGCGGGAAGATCTTGAGAACATGTCTCGTAGCGGGAAAGGCTTGGCCATTGACTGTGCTAATCCAGCACAGGTCGGGTGACGAGTCTTTATTCCATCTAGCACTGTGAAAAGAGCCTGGCTGTTTGGGATCGTATAATAGGGAGAGGTCATTCGCTGAAGCCCAGTCGGCTAAGATAGAGCTGTCAGCACGAGTGGAAGAATATCCTCAGTCTTGGTGATGACTATTAAAGTCTCCAACGTAAACGGCTGGGTGATTCAGGCTAGGCAGGACCTCATTATCCCATGAGGCACTGGGAGGCTTATACACATTGACGAGCTGAATAGTTCCAATAGTAATGGAGTCGTAGAAGGTCGAAGAGGCCATATGGTAAACGTCCGCAAGACATGATTTGGCGTAGATGGCTCGGCCGTGTTTAGGATGGAGATTATAGCATATTAAATCGAATCCACTGATGGTGAATCAAGCAGCTTCATCGACTGCTATATGTGTTTCTTGTAGGCAGATAACATCTGCCTGATGCTGTATTGCCAATTGACCAATAAGAACGCGTTTGGGAAAGGACAGCCCCTCAACATTAAGTTGGAGGACTCGAAGAGCAGGACCAACAGCTTGAAAGCTGTCAGGAGCTGCTTGTTGCTGGCTTTGAAAGTGACTGGGATCCATGTGGATTCAGTCGGCTAGGAAGGATCGTCAGTTTCCCCAATGAATGGGTACTCACGAGATGCACCAAGGGAAGGTCGATCCAATGCATCCCCATTGATGAGTATAGACATGTGATAGGAAGAAAGTTCATTGAGGCCAGGTGGTGGTGCACCTGGTTGAGTGCATGTATTACAATACGAAAGGACCTAGGTTTGAGTCCCCTGTCCCCGCATGCAGGAGGAAAGCTTTGCGAGTTGATGAAGCAGTGCTGCAGGTGTGGTGTCTCTCTGCCTCTCTCCCGCTCTATCATCCCCTTCCCTCTTGATTTCTGGCTGTCTCTATCCAATAAATAAATATAATAAAAAAATTTTAAAAAAGAAACAAAGTTCATGTTTTGTGTTCACTTCCATGCATTTATCCATCTGCTTTACATTCTTGTCTTTTCTCTCTTGAACTTTTCCCCCTCAGTTCCCTGACTAGTAAACCAGGCCTTTTTCCATAGCTCTTGGGTCCAAAAGTTATCCAAACCAGTGCTAGGGATCTTTTTTTTGCTGCCAACAGCCACTTGGATATTTATAACATCATTTGTAGGACATACGAGAACATCAATGTAAAAGTTAGCACTGAGGGGGATGGGTAGTAGAGCAGTGGGTTAAGCACACATGGCGTGAAGTCCAAGGGCCTACATAAGGATACTGGTTCAAGCCTCCAACTCCCCACCTGCAGGGATTGGGGGGGGGGTCGATTCACAAGCAGTGAAGCAGGTCTGCAGGTGTCTATCTTTCTCTCCCCCTCCTCTCTTGATTTCTCTCTGTCCTATCCAACAACAACAATAAAATAGTAAAAATGGCTGCTAGGAGCATTGAGTTGGATTCGTGGTGCAGGCACCAAGCCCCAGTGATAACCCTGGAGGCAAAAAAAAAAAAAAAAAAACATAAAAAACATTAGCACTTAGTGTTGTCATGAAAAAGTACTCTGGATGCCTTGGTAGTGCCAGACCACATGATTTTTTGGGCCACCTATACAGTTTTCAGATCTACACCCAGATCTAAGCAAAGTGGAGAACTTGGTAGACCACTCTCAACTCTCTCTCCACTGTTAAAGGTTACTGGTGAATGAAGCAGTCGTTATTAAATTTTGGTCTGTACCAAAATACTGAACCAACTCATCTTCAAACAAAAGCCAGGCATGTCCTCCCCTCCCTTTTCCACTTTATTTCTTTTACTTGACTGTACAGAGGGAAACTGAGAGGGAAAGAGGAGACAAAGAAGAGAGAAAAGAGCTGCAACACTGCTTCACCATTTGTGAGGTTTTACCCCCTGCAGATGGGAACTGGGAGCTTGAACTTGGCTCCTTGCGCATGGTAACATCTGCCCTCAACAGGATGCTCCACTACCCAGCCCTATTCCTTTCTCTTTTAATTTGTCTTAATCGATTGCCTTGATAGCAATGGGTTTCAGTTGAGTTAAGAGTATTTACTAAAGCACAGGTGCTCCTCACCTAGTGACTAGGTTCTGTTTCTGAAACCCCAATGATTAATGAATTTCTCAGTAAATGAGAAGTCTGTATTTCAAAAGCTTATTAACTATCTTTAGATAGTTCAGTGTCACCTTTGCATCATTTCTAATATTTAGAAATATTATAAAAGTAATATTATAAAAATTGTATTTAAATTCCTTTTTTGCTTTTTATTTTCTAAACTGCCATATTGTACAATTTTTACATATGTTTCTTTTTAAAGACTTATTATTATTTTGTGTTGCCCTTGTTTATTATTGTTGTGATTATTATTGTTATTGTTGATGTCATTGTTGTTGTATAGGACAGAGAGAAATGGAGAGAGGAGGGGAAGACAGAGAGGGGGAGAGAAAGATAGACACCTGCAGACCTGCTTCACTGCCTGTGAAGTGACTCCCCTGCAGGTGGGGAGCCAGGGGTTCGAACCAGGATACTTACACCGGTCCTTGCGCTTCACACTATGAGCACTTAACCTGCTGCGCTACAGTCTGACTCCCACATATATTTTTAAAGCTCAACAATGTGAGGATAATTATCTAAGGCAATACCATATTTCTGTACCTCCTGTACAGTTTTTAAAATAAACTTTATTTATTTGTTTTATCTGATAGAACAGAGAGAAATTGAGAAGGAGGGAGAGGTAGAGAAGGAGAGAAAGACAACGAGACACCTACAGCACTGCTTCACTACTCATGAAACTTTCCCTCTGCAGATAGGGACTAGGAGCTTGAACCTGGATCCTTGTGCATGGTAATATGTGAACTTAACCAGTAGAGCTACCACCCAACTCTCTTCTTGTACAGTTTTATAATTCTGCTGATTAATAATGATGGTGTCCTATGTTGTGCCAACCACAAAGAAAGGTAGTTTTAGATTTAACATTTTTATGATATATTTTAATATTAGTTTACTGTAGAATGTACTATAAAAAATAGGGGCCACATGGTGGCACACCTGGTTGAGTGCACATGTTACAATGCTTAAGTAACCAGGTTTGAGCCTCTGTTCCCCACCTGCAGGGAAAAAGCTTTGCAAGTGGTGAAGCAGTTCTGCAGGTCTCTCTTCCTCTCTAGCTCTCTTCCTCTCTAGCTCTCCTTTCCCTCTCAGTTTCTGGCTGTCTCTATCCAATAAATAAATAAAGATAAAGAAAATTTTAAAAAATAAACTATACAACTGGGTACACAACAAAGTACAATTACATAGATGAAAACCACTAGTACAGCATACTTTGACTGACTGTGGAAAACTGAGACGGGTGATTCAGAATGAGATGCTTGAAGTTGTGTCACTGTTTTGCTTTTCATGAGTATAGTTCTCGTACATCCCCACCACGCTGGCTGGGCAGAGAGTTGATCATAACTCAGCACCTGGTCATAACCCTAATCCTAAGTGAAGACTGGCTGTATAGTGGCTAGCATGGGGATACTTGTTTAAGCTCTCTTGTGCAGAGAACCTGTACTTAGTGTCAGATATAGCTTGGGCCACCTGCAAAGACTTTTCCTGTTCTAGAACCCCAGTGATGATCGAGTTGATGAGGTGAAACAGTCTTTCTAAGTGTGTCATACTTCCTCAAACTCCAAAGAGACCCACCAGGTATTGTGTTTCCTTGCTTTTAGTAAAGACAAAAGATGTGGAAAGTGATTTTATTTGTTTGTTTCCAGAGCTATCGCTATGGCTTGGTACAGGCACTAAGAATCCACTGTTCCTGGTGGCCATTTTTTTCCCTCAATTTCATTGGATAGGGCAGAGAGAAACTGAGAAGGATGGGGAGCTAGAGAGGAAGAGAGACAGAGACACCTGCAGACCTGCTTTGCCACTTTTGAGGTGACCCTCCTGCAGGTGGGGAACCAGAGGCTCAAACCAGGATCCTTGTGCTTCATACTATGTGTGCTTAACCTGGTGCACCACAACCTGGTCCCAGAAAGTGATCTTTTACTTTGGAAAAAATATAATTTGAAAGCAATATGCTAAGCTTTACTAAAGTGACAGTTTCCTGATTCTTCTAGGACAAACCACTCATTCTCTGATGCACATTCATCTTGTTAAGACTTCTAGTGGTGTGTTCATCTCTTGCACATTCTGTCATCAATTTAATGCATTAGTGTGGTATTGATATCATATCAATATCAACGTAGCAAGTTCAATCCCCAGCAGCACCATAAACCAGAGTTGAGCAGTGCTCTCCCTGTATCTATCTCTTATATCTTGATCATTACAATAAATTTATATATATATATATATATATATATACCAATGTGATACTCTGTATACTATTCAGATTGTTGGGATCTCTTTGGGCTATATTGTGATAGAAGGAAGGAGAGCTGGCATGGCCTCAGAGCAAAAGTGTATGTGCATAATGTGGCCCATCCCATTTAAAAGTGGACTGTTTCTGATGACCTTTTCTGATTGGGAATTAAAAGCATGCATTTGCCAAAACAGTGGTTGTAAACCATGTACCCAGCGCTATATTTATCTTCTCCCACAATTGTTCTATATCTAGTACAGCAGATGTGATCAGGGTCGCGGCTTGGTTGCACTTGCAGTAGTTCATCATCGTTCTCTAAGCTTCATTCAAGTCTATAGAAGCCTGAGAATCGTCCCTGCATCCCTAGACCTTTAATCTCCATTAGTCTCTCTAGGATACCATATTGGTTTTGATTTACTTAGTGTAGCCAGCAATTTCTCAGACTTCCACTTGACCTTCTCCATTATGATACTACTTATCCAGAAACCAAAGACTCAGAGTGGGAGTTATAACAACTGCCAAGTACAATAGTGCCAATTACACATAAAGAATCAGAAAATTATGTGCATCCATGGACAATGGATTCACTACTACCTGTTCTTTGGTCAGGAGTTTACCGATTACATTACCCTGATGCTTCCCACTGCAAAGAGGGACCCATGATATTGCTTCTGGTCTTTAGATGCCAATTGGCAATATAAACTCTGTGCTTAACAATCATCAGAAGCTCCAACTAGCTCTGTCCCTAGTGTAATCAAAATAATAAATGGCAGTGGAACACCATGGGTAAAGTACTTTGGGATTCATACTTGTATACTTGTCATAGTATATTTTGTGCCTTTTCCCCTAAGTATCTAGTCATGATTCAGCCAACAGGTTTTATATGAAAACTGGCTTAGATCTGGAAATTTAATAAAATTATCATGATTAGTATGGAAATTACTCTTGGTTCTATTTATCCATTCTTACTTTCTTTTTAATTTTTTTCTTTTTTATTTAAGAAAGAATTAACAAAACCATAGGGTAGGAGGGGTACAATTCCACACAATTCCCACCACCCAATCTCCATATCCCACCCCCTCCCCTGATAGCTTTCCCATTCTCTATCCCTTTGGGAGCATGGACCCAGGGTCATTGTGGGTTGCAGAAGGTCTGGCTTCTGTAATTGCTTCCCCGCTGAACATGGCCGTTGACTGGGCGGTCCATACTCCCAGTCTGCCTCTCTCTTTCCCTAGTAGGGTGGGTCTCTGGGGAAGCATAGCTCCAGGACACATTGGTGGGGTTCAGTCCAGGGAAGACTGGCCGGCATCCTAATGACATTTGGAACCTGGTGGCTGAAAAGAGAGTTAACATACAAAGCCAAACAAATTGTTGAGCAATCATGGACCCAAAGCTTGGAATAGTGGAGACGAAGTGTTAGAGGGGTACTCACTGCAAACTCTAGTGTACTTCTGCTTTCAGGTATATATTTTTCAGTAGTTTATGGATACGTATGAACATATGCTCTCTCTCACAGAAACTGGTGTATATCTAGGTTTTGGGACTTTGTTAGAAAGTGAACCACCTGAGATGGAATTAGAGTATACTATGAAAGGAAAGGTCTCACCCGAGTAATGAAGCTGAAGGGTTGTCATTCCACACGTGAAGTCTCTGGACACAGTCTGAAGTGAAGCATGTTGAGGTGGCCATCGTTGTGTTGATTAGGTTGTGATCGGCAGATGCAATATTATTTGATATGGATTGGGAGAGGCATACGGGAAAGTGGGCCCTATCCTAAGGTTCCAGGACTGGGGGAAGTAGAGGCTCTATAGTGGAGATGTGAGGTTCCTGCTGTCTTAGGGTTCAAAAAGACAATTGATAGTTAATGTTATCATCACATTATTTGGTAATTGGGTTAACTTTGAAAAGTCCTATTGTTAGGGTTTGCTGTACAGTACCCAGTATCTTGTATATAGCTGTGCTATTGGTTGCTTCTGATCTACTTGGTCTAGGCTTTTGAGAGAGTCTGCATATCAATTACACAGCCTATATATTAAAAAGCTTGTGTTTTGAAAAACTTTGAGACATACAATTAATTTCCCTCCTCTCGTATTATCTAGTGATTTCTATGACTACATTTTACTAGGAGTGTACATAAACACCATTCCCACCACCAAAAGACTGTGACCCATCCCTCCTACCCACTCCCACCCCCCACTGGCCCAGGAAGCTGCATGTCTACCCCTTACCACAGGGTTTTTACTTTGGTGCCCTATTTACAATTTGGTCAGGTCCTGCTTTTAGTTTCCCTTTCAGATCTTCTTACTCAACTTCTGTTGATGAGTGGGATCATCCCATACTCATCTTTATCTTTCTGACTTAGCTCACTTAACATAATTCATTCTAGCTCTGTCCAAGATGGGTCAGAGAAGGTGGGTTCATTGTTCTCGATAGCTGCATAGTATTCCATTGTGTATATATACCACAGCTTTCTCAGCCACTCATCTGTTGTTGGGCACCTGGGTTGCTTCCAGGTTTTAGCTATTATGAATTGTGCTGCTATGAACACAGGAGTACAAACATCTTTTTGGTTGGGTGTTATGGAGTCCTTGGGGTATAACCCCAGGAGAGGAATTACTGGATCATATGGAAGGTCCATGTCTAGCCTTCTGAGAGTTTTCCAGACTGCTCTCCACAGAGGCTGTACCAATTTACATTCCCACCAGTAATGTAAAAGGGTTCCTCTGTCCCCACAACCTCTCCAGCATTTGTTGCTGCTGTCCTTTTTGATGTATGCCATTCTTACAGGCGTGAGGTGGTATCTTAGTGTTGTCTTAATTTGCATTTCTCTGACAATCAGTGACCTAGAGCAGTTTTTCATATGTTTGTTAGCTTTAATTTTTTATATTAGACAACACATTTGTTGACTGCCTATTTTGTTCTGAGCAGTGCTCAGTTTTATGGACTACTACCATGACATTCTAGGGAATGGCTCTTCTACGGTGTTAATCTGTTCTTTTTTAGTTGTCATGATAATCATAACTGGTTTTAAGTGCCACCTGGTGGTTAAGAATCACCACTTCTATTAGTTTGGAGAATCACAGTATCTCCCTGGCCATCACTAAGTCACATTTCACAATAGATTTACTTCCATACTGTTAGTCTTGTCTCCAAAAGTGAGCCACTACTGAAACTGGTCATTCCCCTCTCATGGCCTATGCCCAAGGTACTTAGAAAATGGTATGGGGGGCCGGGCGATGACATACCTGGTTAAGCACACATAGTACTATTCGCAAGGACCTGGCTTCTAACCCCTGCTCCTCATCTGCAGCAGGGACACTTCACAAGCAGTGAAGCAGGTCTGCAGGTGTCTATCTTTCTCTCTCTCTCTCTCTCTTTCTCTCTCTGTCTTTCCCTCCCCTCTCCATGTCTCTCTGTCCTATTCAGTAAAATGGGGAAAAAAAAGAGAAAAAATGGCTGTCATGAGTGGTGGATTTATAGTGCTGGATTTATTCATGAGTAGTGGATTTATTCAATTGTCTTTGAACTCTGTTAAATTATCAATAACTCTTATAAATCACATGCATTATCTTTAGCCTTTTTGTTCTCTCACAGTGAGAGGGATTCTCAGTAGACATTACTTTCATAATTGTTTTCTGTTTCTAATTCTTAGCTTTTCACTATCTTCCTGTAGGGCATCAAAGCAACCTAGTGATAACCATTCAATTCCATCATCTTTATAGCTATACACCCCAATACCCATTTCAGAGTTCTGCCATTTTTTTCTTCTAAGTGTTTGATAGCTTCTGGTCTAACATTCAAGTTCTTGATCCATTTGGAAATTACTTTTGTGTTTGGTGAAATATAGTGGTTCAGTTTCATTCTTCTGCTCGCTTCAACCTAATTTTTCCAACACCATTTATTGAAGAGACTCTCCTTCCCCCATTTAATAGTCTCAGCACCTTTGTCAACAATTAGATGTCCATAGGTGTACGGGCCAATATCCATTTCAAATGCTTTTCTCTGGTGTATGGTGGTATGAGAAATTGAACCAGGGACTTCAAAGCCTCAGGCATGAGAATCTCTTTGCATAACCATTATGCAATCTTGTGTGCCCTCAAATGCTTTAATCAATGCAGTCTAGTCTATCTAGATGGCATCACAGTTCACCACTGAACACTTTCAACAACTGGTTGGCATCTGAAATCAAGGGCTTTCTCTACACCACCTATCACCAGAGGTGTGGGCTTCTTATAATTATCTGAGTGGTCGGTGATCCAAAGCCCATCTTTTTCTTCTTACCTCTTTTTTTTTTTACCTCTTATTTTATCAGATCATCCATGATAACAACTATTGTATTCTCTGGGAAGCAGATGCTGAAATAGTGTTAGAAGTCCAAAAGATTTATTGAAAAGTAATACTAGATGAGCCAATAAATGAAGCAAGCAAGTAGAAAGACATAAAAAGATACCATAAAGTACCTAATGAAATACTTTCTACTTAGACCTAGATACCCTCCTCACCTACTTCCTATTACACTTCCCTCAGTCACTTCAAAGCTAACCTTATCAAAGTAAGGACTACAAAAGCTGAATAAGTTCAATATACAGGCATACTTTATTTATTTATTATTTATAAAAAGGAAACATTGACAAAACCATAGGATAAGAGGAGTACAACTTTGCACAATTCCCACCACCAGACCTCCATATCCTATCCCCTCTCTTGATAGCTTTCCTATTCTTTAACCCTCTGGGAGTATGGACCCAGAATCATTGTGGGATACAGAAGGTGGAAGGTCTGGCTTCTGTAATTGCTTCCCCGCTGAACATGGGCATTGACAGGTCATTCCATACTCCCAGGAGACAGGCATATTTTAATAATGACTTTTTAGTCACTATCAGGCCACCCCATCAGCTGGGGCCCTAGTTAGAGAGTCCTGGGATTCCCACACACACATGCTGAGCCTAGACCTCGAATAGATCCCTCTCTCCATTATCACTGGTCATCTCCATCAGGAACAACATAATAGACCCTTTTGGGGCCCACAAAGTACATTGCCCTCAATGTGGATCGACAATGGTAGCAAATGTTCCATTCTCCGAAGTAAGGTTGGATAATATACTCTATCAACCACCTGAGGAAGATGGCTCCTGAAATTAGGGCAACTTGGAATGTTCCTACTCATGACTACAGAATGCGAGTTTGAACCCACAGGTATGCAGAGGTTACATAGGCTCCTATGCTGACTATGGGCCCCAGATCAAATCGATGAGATTTATAGTCAACAATATTTATACACTTTTCCAGATTTAGGAGCTACACTCTTCCCTGATTCAGCTTTCTAACCCCTTTTCCAGCCATGACATCATCTTCCCTGACAATAACCTGGGCCCATGTGCATATCAGATGTCAGACTCAGGCCCTTTGGAATATACCTGAAATAAACCTACTAGCTATTTCCAAAACGGAGACCCCAAATCTTCATCTGCACTATTCCAGTCTTTAGGTTCATGATTAGTCAACAATTTGTATGGTTTTATATCTTAACTCTTTTTTCAGCCACCAGGTTCCAGATGCTACCATGATGCCAACCAGACTTGCCTGGGCAGACGACCCCACCAATGTGTCCTGGAGCCCCGCTTCCCCAGAGCCTTGCCCCACTAGGGAAACAGAGAGACAGGCTGGGAGCATGGATCGACCTGTCAATGCTCACATTCAGCGGGGAAGCAATTACAGAAACCAGATCTTCCACCCTTTGCACTCCATAATAACCCTGGCTCCATACTCCTAGAGGGTTAAAGAAAGCTATCAGGGGAAGTGATGGGATATAAAGTTTGGTGGTGGGAACTGTACCCCTCTTATCCTATTGTATGGTCAGTGTTCCCATTTTATAAATTAAAAAAAAAAATTTTAAGTAATACTAGTAAAAGGAAAAGGAGATAAAAACATTCATATAAAGAGAGTTATCAGATCAGAAGACATGAAAATGTCTTTGACAACCCAATAAGAAATCTAGAGTCAAGATTGCAAATTAATTAATAGTTATGAAATTGAGTGGAGGGAGTCGGGCTGTAGTGCAGCGGGCTCAGCGCAGGTGGCGCAAAGCACAAGGACTGGCATAAGGATCCCAGTTCGAACCCCGGCTCCCTACCTGCAGGGGAGTCGCTTCACAGGCGGTGAAGCAGGTCTGCAGGTGTCTATCATAAGGATCCCGGTTCGAACCCCGGCTCCCCACCTGCAGGGGAGTCGCTTCACAGGCGGTGAAGCAGGTCTGCAGGTGTCTATCTTTCTCTCTTCCTCTCTGTCTTCCCCTCCCTCTCTCCATTTCTCTCTGTCCTATCCAACAATGACAACAACAATAATAACTACAACAATAAAACAACAAGGGCAACAAAAGGGAATAAATAAATAAAATAAATATAAAATAAAAAAAGAAAGAAACTGAGTGGAAATGGGGACACTCTGTACCATTAGTTTGCTTAGGAATTGACAGGAAAATGTTCCCAGATTAAATATAGAATGTCCTGTTAAATTTTCGCCACAGATAAGTAATTAAAAATGATAAGCATAAGGATGTTGCATTCAATTATTAGGATATACTTTTACCAAAAGACATTTACTATTTATCTGCAGTACAAATTTAACTGAGTATGACTTGTGCTTTTATTTGCTAAATCTGACAACTCTAGCTCTGTGTTGCCCCAAGGGGCACATGTTTTCAGTTACCAGTTTTTCTCAGTCATTATCTCAGTACCACTCTGAGAATAATATGACCTTGACCTGAAAGCTGAGATCCTGAAGATGCTAAGAACTAAATGCTGTCTAATATCTGGTCAACAAATCCCTTCCTTTCTCCCACCCCCCAACCCCCATACTTTCTTCCTTATTTCTGTCAGGTGGTGCTGATGGCCACTGAGACTTCTCCCAACCAATTTTTCATTCATTTTTTTTTTTGCAAGTGTAACTGAGCAAATGGGATACTAGGGAGGACAGAAAGTGGTCCTTTGGCTCTGTCTTTAGAATCACATTCAGACCCAGGTGCCCAACAACAGATGAGTGGCTGAGAAAGCTGTGGTATATATACACAATGGAATACTATACAGCTATCAAGAACAATGAACCCACCTTCTCTGACCCATCTTGGACAGAGCTAGAAGGAATTATGTTAAGTCAGCTAAGTCAGAAAGATAAAGATGAGTATGGGATGATCCCACTCATCAACAGAAGTTGAGAAAGAAGATCTGAAAGGAAAACTAAAAGCAGGATCTGACTAAATGGAAAGTAGGGCACCGAAGTAAAAACCCTGTATTGAGGAGTAGACATGCGGCTTCCTGGGCCGGTGGAGGGTGGGGGTAGGTGGGTGGGATGGGACATAGTCTTTTGGTGGTGGGAATGGTGTTTATGTACACTCCTAGTAAAATGTAGTCATATAAATCACTAGTTAATTAATATGAGAGGGGGAAAATTAATTGTATGTCTCAAAGTTTTTAAAACACAGAGTCTTTTTAATATATAGGCTGTGTATTTGATATGCAGACTCTCTCAAAAGCCTAGACCAAGTAGATCAGAAGCAACCAATGGCACAGCTACATGCAAGATACTGGGTCCTATACAGCAAACTCTAACAAAAGGACTTTTCAAAGTTAACCCAATTACCAAATAATGTGATGATAACATTAACTATCGATTGTCTTTTTGAACCCTAAGACAGCAGGAACCTCACATCTCCACTATAGAGCCTATATTTCCCCCAGTCCTGGAACCTTAGGATAGGGCCTACTTTCCCGTATGCCTCTCCCAATCCATATCAAATAATATTGCATCTGTCGATTGCAACCTAATCAACACAACGATTACTAACTCACCCTTGCTTCAGCTCAGACTGTGTCCAGAGACTTCACGTGTGGAATGACAACCCTTCAGCTTCATTACTCAGGTGAGACATTTCCTTTTATAGTATTCTCTAATTCCATCTCAGGTGGTTCACTTTCTAACAAAGTCCCAAAACCTAGATATAGACCAGGTTCTGTGAGAGACAGCATATGTTCACACTTATCCATAAACTAGTGCAAAATATAGACCTGAAAGCAGAAGTACACTAGAGTTTGCAGTGAGTACCGCCCCCAACACTTCCTCTCCACTATTCCAAGCTTTGGGTCCATGATTGCTCAACTATTTGTTTGGCTTTTATGTTAACTCTCTTTTCAGCCACCAGGTTCCAGATGCCATCAGGATGCCGGCCAGTCTTCCCTGGACTGAACCCCACCAATGTGTCCTGGAGCTCCGCTTCCCCAGAGACCCACCCTACTAGGGAAAGAGAGAGGCAGACTGGTAGTATGGACCGACCAGTCAACATCCATGTTCAGCGGGGAAGCAATTACAGAAGCCAGAACTTCCACCTTCTGCAACCCACAATGACCCTGGGTCCATGCTCCCAGAGGGATACAGAGTGGGAAAGCTATCCGGGGGGATATGGAGATTGGGTGGTGGGAATTGTGTGGCGTTGTACCCCTCCTACCCTATGGTTTTGATAATTTATCCTTTCTTAAATAAAAAATAAATTTTAAAAAAAAGAATCACATTCAGTTTGACTGACCCTTTAGTGACTTTCCATGCTCTGTGTAGGAAACAGAGGTGGGAGATGAGCGTTAAAATGTAAAGCCTAAAAACATAACCACTGAACTCTACATTAGAGCTAACTTTCTATATCAACTAAATGCTTTCTTAACTAACTAAAGAAAGCTCTAATTGAGGAATTTCAAGAAAGACTTTGTTCTTTGTTTGTGGTACTAATGTCTCCCATCTGTTTATCTCCATGTATAATTCCCACTGAGGACCCAAATTCAACAGACTCTGCATAAAATTTAGTATTTCATTCCACTACTGACTCTTCTATATATTCTACCATATAAGCCAGAAACCCTTGCCTCACACAACTCCAGTGTACAGCTTCTAGCTGCTGAGTGAATTCTGCAGAACTTCATTTTTTCTCTGAAAGTCATAGCTTCCTCTCCACCTACACTGTTGCTTTCATAGTTTGCATCACGATCATCATTATCATCTTTTACCAGGGCCACAGCATATCAGTCAATTTCCTTGCCTTTGGCAATTTCCTTTCTCCAGTCCAAGTCTACACTATTGTCAGTCATTTAGCTTTACCAACTTTAAATTGATGGATTACATCAGATCAATCATATCATGCTACCCTCTTTCTAAAAGCCACCCAGTAGCTCCCTCCCTTTCAAAATCTTGACCAAACTTCATCTATTACTCTGCTTACTGGAGAGGCTTCTTGCTCTGACTTTAAGTCTGTGATCCAGTGATGTTTCCCTCTTGCTTAACATACTTAGTTGTCTCACCATTGCTGATACGACACAGAGTTCAGCTCTCTTCGTATGGGTTACAGGTCCCTCCATGGCCTATAGCTGCCTTCATTACTTCCATTTGTTCTCTCCCACCTTCTCTGGTAACTTACAGCCTCAGAAATATAACATGCTCTATCATATCTGCCAGCCTTTGTACAAACTGGTCTTTGTGGTTGAAATTACTCTTTTTCTACCTTTTTTATTGCCAAGATCAACATGTCATAAGCGTTCATGTGACATTAGTCTTCTGGGAAATCTATTTAAAGTCTGGGTGCTGATGCATTCAATTTGGAGTAGGGACTCAAACTCTGCATTTGTAGCAAATAATGCAGATGATGATGGTGCATGAATTGACTACGTTTTTTTTCTTCCTGAACATGCATTTCACAAAAATGACCTTTCTCAAAAAAAAAAAAAAAAAACTGATAGCATTTTATCATAAATTTGCTCAGTTTCTGTCTCCCTCTTCTAAATCTTAAGCTCCTTTAGAAAAGGGATTATTGCACTCCAGCCCTTGCCATGGTATCTGGCATGTAG
This sequence comes from Erinaceus europaeus, assembly GCF_950295315.1. Classification (NCBI taxonomy): domain Eukaryota; kingdom Metazoa; phylum Chordata; class Mammalia; order Eulipotyphla; family Erinaceidae; genus Erinaceus; species Erinaceus europaeus. Next base: position 101,517,562 of record NC_080162.1, on the reverse strand, counting down.
TCAGCATTCAAGAAAACCTTTGTTGAATGACTGATTGAGTGCAGTCATCTTCAGAAAAATTAAAAATGTCTGTTTAGTTTCAGTAGTGTTTTTCTCTTCAACTTTCTGATATAAGACTTGCCAATATCTATGTTCAGTGGATATGCAATTACAGAAGCCAGCAGTCCCACCTTCTGCACCCCAAAAAGGATTTTGGTCCCTACTCCTAGAGGGGGAGCAATGTTAGGGGAAGATGACCAGAAGGCTCTGAACCCCAATTCCATCAGTACACTGAGAGAGAAGAGGGGAAAAAAAAACACTTGGGATGTGTATAAAAAAACACTTGGAGGTATAGGTATGACTTAGGAAGAGAAGGCAGGACCATAGGGAAAAAAATATGTTAGTCAACCCATATATGTGACCTTGGGAGAACTATTGGAAGTTTCCAATGGAGGGAATAGAAACATGGGACTCTGGTAGTGGGAAAGGTGTCATCTTCTAATTTTGCAAATTAATATTAAATCACCAATAAAAAAAAGACTTACATATCATGAAATGGAGCTTATTTGGATTCAAATGTCAGAGATCCAACTCAATTTTGCTTTCTTTACACTGGCTCAGGTGACTGGAAGGAAGGAAATGGGGAAGCTCAGAGTCAAATAAAGAGATGAACAGCCACCAGACTTTCTGAGGGGAGAGATAAGAAATGACAGTGATCTCAGATGTGGGGACCTGTTAAGACTCTGCTTCTTGGTATCCACTGACTCTGCCTTAAACTGTCTTCTGTGCATCTCTTATTTCTATTGTCTCTGCTTCTTTTTTGTGTTGGCCTCAATCTCCTACTATAGATAATCCTGTTCAACCTATTAGACTCTAGGCTCTATTAGTTCACTCAGTTTTATATTAATACAAGAAAAACCATGTGTCCAGACCTGTGGCCATGGCAGAGTGTAAGTATGGAGAGATGGAACTAAGTGTGTGTATGTTAGTGTCTGTGGTGAACAGTGATGTCTGTTAACAGAAGATGTCTGTTAATAGAAGAAATGAGATGAAAATATTGGCACTCTAGAGGGAACACCTACTCTACTCAAACAGTTCAGAAGAATTGTGTTCACAGCAGCATGGAATAATGGGAAGGAGATAGGCAAATGCAGGAATTGGACTTCATTTTCTCCCTTTTACTTCCCACTAGTGGCAAGTGCTGGTGCAGTGTGTTTAGAAGATCTTTGATCATGTCAGCACCCTCTCAGTGACAGCAATTCCTACTTCATGTGTGGCTTTTGTTAGATCCATGACAGAAGCTATAAAGTGAGAAGGCATAATTTTGAAAATTGTTACTAGCTCTGGTTTTCTCATCTGTAAAATACACCTAATAATAATAATAACTAATAATAATAACAGGGCTGGGCCCTGTGGTGCATCAGGTTAAGCGCACATAGTACAAAGTGTAAGGACCCATGCAAGGATCCCCACTTGCGGGGGAGGGGGCTATGTCACTTCACAAGTGGTGAAGCAGGTCTATCTTTCCTTCTCCCTCTCTATCTTCCCCTCCCCTCTCAATTTCTCTCTGTCCTATCCAAACAATAAAAAATGGCTGCAGGAACAGTGGATTCATAGTGCAGGCACCATGCCCCAGAGATAACCCTCAAAACAAATAATAATACTAATAACAACAACAACATAGAGATGCTTTGAGGCTTACACAGTCAAGCAGGCAAATAACTTTTATTGAGTTCAAAGTCAGCATGCTAAGCAGGGACTGATGTTCCTGTTTATTGGGTCTGAGAGGGTGAGTAACTCCCCAGTCACACAGTTTTCCAGTTACAAACTAGGACTTGAAATCAGGGTTGTGTGATTTCTGGGTCTGTGTTCTTTCCCCTAGATATATTAAAATAAGTCTCTTCTTGCTGGGTATTGAGACAGAGAGGACAGGTGTCTCCCTGCTTGTCACAACCTGTTAGTATATAGGAGCACAGTTCAACCACAACTCCCCTGAAGGTAACTAGGAAGAAGAAGAGAGTAACAGGAAGGGAGGGATGGGTATTTATCAAGTAGCACACACAGTATTACTATTATGAGAATTAAATCTTTGTCTCGGGGCCAGGTGGAGGTAGACCTAGCTAAGTGCGCAAAGACCCAGGTTCAAAGTCCCTGGTCCTCACCTGCAGGGGAAAAGCTTCATAAGCAGTGAAGCAGAGCTGCAGGTGTCTCTTTGTCTCTTTCTCTCTCTATCTTTCCCATTCCCTCTCAATTTCTCTCTGTATATATCCAATAGTGAATAAATAAAAAATTTTTAAAAATCTTTGCCTCCAAAAGAAACTACAAAGGAAAGAAAACTACTGGGAGTATACTTATTTTAATACTAGAAATAATCCACCTAAAAGAAATGCCTCTCTATGAAAAGAAAATAATCTAGCAATACCACATGCAAACTATATGCTTTGCAATTGGTCTAAAACTACATCAAATCCTTTCCTGTGTCACTTTCTAATAGCAATTACTTGGCTGACTCAGGAAATACAAACTAATATTAGCCTAAACCAAACAGAGTTGACAGAACTAACTGGCTTTAAAATAAATAAATAAATAATATGATACATGCTTACAACAAATGAAATTTTAGGGGATTATCCACCAGTTTGTATTATCCTCACCAGGGTTATCTTAATGTACACACAATATGCAGAGAAATGATATAACTGTTTCATGTATCTCAGTATCTATGTCTAGCTAGCCCTTTTGCTTAACAAGTCATTCTTATAGGTCTGAGTAGTGGCGCACCTGACTGAGTACAGATGTTACAATGTACAAGGACCAGGTTCAAGCCACAGGCCCCCACCTGCAAGGATAAAGCTTCATAAGTTGTGAAGTAGTGCTACAGATGTCTCTCTCTGCCTCTGTCCCTCTCTCTCTTCCTCTCCCTTTCTCTCTAGATTTTTCTCTGTCTCTATCCAATAAGTATAAATGTGAAACATTTAGTCTTAAACTGTGTGAGTAAAGATGGTTCATCTAAGACAGTACAGATCTAAATTTGTGTTTGAAATGATATATCTTCGACATATCAAAAACAAAAACAAAAACAAAAAGAAAAACAAAAGTTTTTCTCCTCTGTGTGTTATAAATTACATGTTTTATGTGTGTGTTTCAAGTTTGGTAAACATTAACTTAATGGTTAAAAGTGTAACTTTGAAGCTACATTCTTACCAGGCAGAGTTAAATGAAGGAGTTTTCAACACGATTCTACAACTATGTCAAAGCCTTCACATGAAGAAGCATCTGCTCATATGGAATCCCCAAAAATCCATTTGGATCCCTGTCATCTGACATTGCCCACAAGATGGCATGACTACAGTGCACCCCCTGAAACCCATGATGTGACCACAGAGAAGCAAAGTTCTAGTGGCTGTCCTCCCCCATCGAGATAGAAATGCAGCATTTCTTCCCCTGGTTGTTGGCATTGGACTGACGCTTTTATCGGACTTGCTGATACACCTTTGGACACTACTTTTACACCGCTGGACTTCCCAAGGACTGACTGTAGCAGTCCATGGACCTTTCCACCAGCTGTCTTGGGACTTTGCAATGCCGGATCACCCCTCTCGCCCCTCGGCCTATCAGGCCCCCACTCCTCCACCTATCAGGCAGCACCCCCTTTCTGCCCATCAGGCAGCCCCTCTCCACCTACCAGGCCTCTCTTCAGTCTCACACTGTCCCTTGCTCTCTTACTTATTCCTCCCTGTCTTGTTCCAATTCTTTTAAAAGACGCCTACATGAATTCATTCAGGTTTTTTCCCAACAGGTTTCTATTCACCCCTACACTGCTATTCCCCTGACAGAAATGGAGTCTTTTACAGACATTGACCCATTTATATATGGCCATTAAGAAAGAGGGAGATGTTGGGAAATTGTGAGGATGTGGTTGAGCTTGGCAGGGATTAAACCTGAGGGTGTGTCAATCCTGTTAGTCTCTCTCTCTACCTAGAGGTTGAGCAAGGAGGGACAGTAGTACCCCAAAGGTGTGCCTCCTCCCATCAGACTCCCTACCTCACAAAGTGCCCTGCATTCCTGATATTATGGCCATTAGATAAAAAGAAAGGGGGAGATGTTGGACATTATGCCAGCTCCCCCCTGCTTCATTGCTTAATGCTGTGGTCTATTTACATGATCATTGTTTTGCCTGAGACCTGTTCTGCCTGCAGGGTATTGATTTAACCCCCACTGGTTAAATGGAAGCTTGCTATTTTTGCGCTCTTTTCTTCTCCCCACCCCCTATCCTACCCATTTCCTTTTCTGACCTACCACTTCTGCTTCAGAAGATATAAAGGCAGATCAATAAAAGCAGCATTGCATTGTGTTCCCGCTCAGCCACGAGAGTTCCTCTCCTGCATCACTGAGTAAGCAGCAGCCTAGGTTGGCTCCGGCCAAGTTCTCTCCAACCCAGAGAGCATGTGCCTGGGAAGAAACACCCTCAGGCTATCCCAGCAGTAAATAAATAAAATAATTTATAAGGAAGTCTACCATACACTTCTTCATGTAGTTAACTTCAAAACAAAACCTATGCAAAACCCTCTCACAAAAGAAAAAAGATAAGGGGGAGAAAATAACCTAAAAATGTACTTTTAAAAAAAGATTATTTATTTATTAGAAAGATAGAAGGAGAGAGAGAGAGATAGAACTCAGGACTTTATGCTTGAGAGTCCAATGCTTTATCCACTGTACTACCTCCCAGACCACCAGAAATATCTTATTTTTCTTGAATCCTATTCTAAAATTACTTTAAAAATGTATTTATATTTCACATTCATCTTACAACTTATTTTCATTTTAAAATCATAATGTCTTTATCATTATCTTAATCTCAATAGCCAAAAGAGAAAATGAACATGTTTATGTCACCTGTTAACCTACCTTCCTACCTTCCTTACTTCCTTTCTTTCTTCCTTTTTTCTTTTCTGTTACTGTTTCTTTAGCTACTCTGAATTAGATTCTGTAATAATCTACATTACATGGCATATGAGTGTGCCTGGAAAGATAACTGACTGACTCGATCCTAGCTGCAACCTTATTAGGTTGGCCTTTTTCAAATGCCTATTTTAAAGCTGAGAAAATTTAAGCTTAGGTGTAATCTTGATCTGTACAACAATTAAACCATAGTTAGCATTCATCATCTTCCTAAAAATCTTCTAAATGTTTTATATATGTTAAATCATTAAGGAAATTGTCTTATTAAAATGATCTTTCCTGGGCCTGGGTGGTGGTGCACCTGGTTGAGTACACATGTTACAATGCACAACAACCCAGGTTTGAGTCCCCCAGTCCCCACCCACAGGAGGAAAGCTTTGTGAGTGGTGAAGCAGTGCTGCAGGTATCTCTCTATTTCTTTCCTCCTCTACCTCCCCTTTCCCTCTCAATTTCTGGCCATCTCTATCCAGTAAATAAATAAAAATAATAAAATGATCTTTCCTGGGGCATTTTTTTTCTTTTTTTGCCCTTCTTCTTCTAGCGTTTGCCCTTCTTCCGTAGCCAGTCAACAGCATCAGGTTGAGCCTGATGTAAAGTTTCGAGACCTCCTTTGAATCTGGAAAGGTGGCAGTCGTTGACTATGTGGGTCATAGTCTGTCTGGAGCCGCAGGGGCAGTTCGGGTCGTCTCTGGCTCCCCAGCGATGGAACATAGCGGCGCACTGGCCATGGCCTGTTCGATAGCGATTGAGGAGAGCCCAATCATAACGTGCTAGGTCAAAGCCGGGTTGACGCTTGCAGGGGTCTGTGATGAGGTGTTTGTTCTTTACCTCAGCTTACTGCCAGCTCTGTTTCCAAGAGACTGGAACAGAGAAGTTCAGTGTAGGCATAGGGGACCAGATTGGGTGACAAGACGTCAAGCGTTGAACAGGGTGGGAGAAGATATCCGCGTATATTGGCAGGTCTGAGAAGTAGAAAAGACTGTATGTGGTAGGAAGGGTCAGACCAAGGGATTCCCCAATGTCAATTCTTGTTTTTTTTTTTAATGATTTTTTTAAAATATTTATTTTATTTATTTATTTATTCCCTTTTGTTGCCCTTGTTGTTTTATTATTGTAGCTATTATTGTTGTTGTCGTTGTTGGATAGGACAGAGAGAGAAATGGAGAGAGGAGGGGAAGACAGAGAGGAGGAGAGAAAGATAGACACCTGCAGACCTGCTTCACCGCCTGTGAAGCCACTCCCCTGCAGGTGGGGAGCCGGGATTCGAACCGGGATCCTTATGCCGGTCCTTGTGCTTTGCGCCACCTGCGCTTAACCCGCTGTGCTACAGCCCGACTCCCTTTAATGATTTTTTATTATCTTTATTTATTGGATACAAACAGCCAGAAATCAAGAGGGGAAGGGGAAATAGAAAGGAAGAAAGGCATAAAGACACCTGCAGCACTGCTTCACCACTTGCAACTTTCCCCCTGAACGTGGAGACCAGGGGTTTGAACTTGGGTCCTTGTGCATTGTAACACGTGTGCTCAACCAGGTGAGCTACCACCTGTGCCCCCCCAATGTCATTTCCAAGTGAAAAGTCAATCTGTCTGAGATTGACAGGATCAGGGGTTGAAGGACCCAGGAGGTCAGTACTGTGGTAGTGCAAACACTTTGTTGCCTGCTACAGGATGCCATTGACCCTTGTGGATGTTAAGAGTCTGGGCATACCAGTGCTGGTTATATTTACACAGCAGGCTAAAATTAGCTGGTATGTTCTCCTGACAACCGGGAGGATATAAGACTCCCAATTTATCTAACAATGCTAATTTTGGCAAAACCAAACTCGTCCTTTGACGGTTCTCAGTGGACAGGCATTCAACAACAATAACATCCTTTTCCTACTTCTCAACACTTTAGGAAACTTCAAATATACGTTCAGGTTGACTTTGATTCAAGACAAATACTTACAAACACAGAAAGCTAATAAAGGTCCTATAAGCGGAGAGTTTAGGGACTCTTGAACAAAAAAAAAAGAAGAAGAAGAAAAAGAAGAAGTAAAAACATTACTTGTCAATCCAATAACACCAGAAGTGCAGTGATCTAGAAGTCCCTGAGTAGAAGCACTAGTATTGTGCAGTGAAGGCAGAAAAGTCAAAGGAATGATGAACAAGTGTTGAACTCCAAAGTAAACACCACCACAGTGGAAACAGACCTAGATCCACTTTGGACGGGGACTCTGAATATTACTCTTTGATCAAGTGGCTGAGCTCTGTTTAGAAAAGTGAATGGAACTCTATGGCAATGATGTGATAGATTTGTGATGTGTACCAAAGAGTCATGTCAGGATATGTGACACAGATATTTTTGAAACATCCAAAGGGACTCACTGATTGTAAGAAGGATCCAATATTAGTTAAACTGACTTGGGTTCAAACTTTATGGTTAACCCTAGATTTGTCTTTAAAAAGTACTGTGGGGGACTTTGCGATAGCGCAGCGGGTTAAGTGCACATGGCTCAGAGTGCCAGGACCGGCATAAAGATCCTGGTTTGAGTCCCCAGCTCCCCATATGCAGTGGGGTTGCTTCACAAGTGGTGAAGGAGGTCTGCAGGTGTCTATCTTTATCTTTCTCTCCTCTTCTCCGTCTTCCCCACCTCTCTGGATTTCTCTTTGTCCTTTCCAACAACAACAGCTATAACAACAATAACAATAACAACCATAACAAAGGCAACAATATGGGTAAAATGGCCTCCAGGAGCAGTGAATTCATAATGTTGGCACTGAGCCCCAGTGATAACCCTGGAGACAAAAAAAAAAAAAATACTGTAACAAATGTTTGTGCTTCCCTCAAATCACATGTTGAAATCCTAACACACAATGTAATGGTACTAGGAAGCAGGCCTTTAGGAAGTGCTTATGTCATGCAGGTGAGTCTCTCATGGAAGAGATTAGTACCTTTATAAAAGAGGTTTCAAAGAGACTGCTTGCCCCCTTTTCCATAAGCAGATACACTGAGAAGGCATCTACTGTGGACCAAAAAAATTCCTAACTAGAAGAGGACCATAAGGGTGTATTGATCTTGAACTTTCTAGTCCCAAAACTGTGAGCAATTCATTTCTGTTATTTTTATGCTAGCAAGTCTATACTATTTTTGCCACAACAGTACAAACACTAAGACAAGGGTTGCTAGGGAAGTCAATAACATGGTGAGTACATATTATCTGATAGCTAAGTACATAAAAAGTAAAAATATAGGGAACCAGGTGGTAGCACAGTGGGTTAAGTGCCACGTGCTAACCCGCTGCATTACTGCCCAACTCCCCACATTTCTTTGTTGACTCAGTCCTTCATTCAAATCTTTAATCTACCTGGAGTTAATTTTACTTTTTACCAGCTGGCCAATCATTTAAACATTATTTGCTAATTAATATTTATCCCTTAGTAATTTGAATTGTCCCATTAACAGTTCAATATATCTTTCACTTTATTTAGATTTTTTTTTTGCCTCCAGGGTTATTGCAGGGGCTTAGCGCTGACACTATGAATCCACTGTTCCTAGAGGCTTTTTTTTTTTCTGTTGTTGTTATTGTCATTGTTGTTTCTGTGGTTGTTTTTGGATAGGACAGAGAGAAACTGAGAGAGAGGGAAGACAGAGGGGGAAGAGAAAGGTAGACACCTGCAGACCTGCTTCACCACCTGAGGGGGGGCACCATCCGGGGTCCTTGAAACAGGTCCTTGCATGCTTTGCACTATGTGCATCTAACCTGCTGCACTACTGCCTGGCCCCCACTTTATTTAGATTTTTATCTGGCTTTCTAATCTGATCTACTTGTTTATAATCTCATATATCACAGTATTCACACTATTGTAGCTACATATTACGTATGTAATCTTATTATTTTTCATTTTTCTTTTTTTATATGAACTTTTGAATTGGTTTGCCTAGTTTCAAATAATTCTAAGTGGAAATTTTATTGGATAGTGTTTCGAAGTTAGAGGTAACTTTAGGAAAATTAACTATTTTTATGACTCGAGGTTTTAAGATATTTTCTCTAGGTAAAGAATTCTGACTTACTTAAAAACATGCTTAGATTGGACTTTCTAGCTTCTTTGCACTCTGAGATCCCTATTTTCATCTGCTCTACTCCTACTTTTTGTTCCCTGTTCTTTAATCATCTTGCTGCCCTTCAGTCATCAAGTTGCAGATGCTATCAGAATTCCATCCTGACTTCCCTGGCAGACGACTTCACCAATGTGTCTTGGAACCACACCACTTCAGAACACTGCCCCACTAGGGAAAGACAGAAACAGGCTGGGGGGTATGGATCAACCTGCCAATGCTCATGTCCAGCAGAGAAGGAATTACAGAAGCAAAAACTCCCACCTTCTGCACCCAAAAACAATTCTGATGCATACTCCCAGTGAAGAAGTGAAGGGGAAGATAACCAGAGAGCTCTGAACCCCAACTCCATCATGAACGTGACAGAGAGGAGGAAAAAGGAAGGGACATTTGGATGTAAAAATAGGTATATGTGTAACTTAGAAAGGAAGAGAAGGTGGGACCCCACCTTCCCCAAAAGGCCAAGTATATACACATATAGATAGGTGGTTGTAGAAATAACAGTCCATTCATTATCTGCAACCTTCAGACAACTGCTATAGCTTACAACGGAGTGATTGGGGATCCAAAACTCTGAGGATGGGTATGGAATAGTACCCCTGTTATCTTATAATTTTAAAATCAATATTAAGTCACTAAAAAAAAATCTGGCTTAGGAGTGAGGGAGATAGCATAAAATACTATGCAAAAAATACTTTTATTAAAAAAAAATACTCTCATGCTCAAGGCTCAAAGTCCCAGGTTTAATCCCTTACTCCTTTTCACCATAAACCAGAGCTGAGAAGTGTTTTGGTTCAAAGGAAAAAAAGGGGGCGGGGTTTGGTGGTAGCTCAGCGGGTTAAGAGCACGTGGTGCAGCTAGGACTGTTGAAAAGATACTGGTTTGAGCCTCCAGCTCCCCCCCTGCAGGGGGTTCGCTTCACAAATGGTAAAGCAGGTCTGCAGGTGTCTATCTGTCTCTCCCCCTCTCTGTCTTGCCCTCTTCTCTCGGTTGCTCTCTATCTTATCCAACAATAGCTATAACAACAATAACAATAGAAACAACAACAAGTGCAACAAAATGGGAAAAATGGCCTCCAGGAGTAGAGGATTCGTGGTGCCGGCACCCAGCCCCAGCAATAACTTTGGAGACAAAAAAAAAAAAAAAAAAAAAAAAAAAGGAAAATGGAAAAACAGAAAAGAAAAAAAAATTTTTTTTACTGAAAAGATTTTGTTTTTTTCTTTAGTAATTTAGAAGTGTTGTTTTATCTTCTCACTTGAATGTGTCTGAGGTGAAATCTACTATTATTGTTTTCTTTGTTCTCTGATTTTTCTCTACATCACTAATTTTGAGCAGCAATTTAAGGTAACCCTATGTGACCAGTGAAATAGCTTGCTTGAATAGTCTGCTGCTTTGCCATGTGCAAACCAGCCTGGCCCCTACTGTATTGAAGGAAGCTTCAGTGCTATAGTCTCTTTAACCCTTTCTCCCTCTCTCTGTTTCTATAAAATTTTCTTTAAAAAAGATAACTGTGTATACAAATAATAAGTCATCATTTAATGTCAACAGTTTCTCGGGAACTAACAAACTGTAAATAGTTTCAACAAACAAATGAACAAACTAACAACTAATAAAATAACAACTAACAAAATTAACAATAGTTTCTTGGGAACTTACAAAATGAAAAGAAATGAAACCAGGCTGTTGACTACCATTTTATTCTGTCAACTGGGATTTTTTCCCCTCATTGATATGATAAAATGATGTTGAGTGAAACAACACTATTTGATGACTTTTGTGTATGTGTGAAAAAATGTATCTGGTTTGTTGATTTTTAATCAGATTTGGAACATTCTGATCATAATTTCTTCAAATGCTTTTGTCTCTGTCCTCCAGGGAACTCAGTTACACTTAAATTGAACTATATGAAGAGTCTAATGACTATTTTTTGTTTTGTGTTTGTTTTTGTCACTACAGGGTTTCACGCTCAGGGTAGACTTTTTTGGGTAGAGAGAGGTAAAGACAGAGAGAGAGAGAATGAGAGACGGAAAGGGGCTGGGTGGTGGCGTACCTGGCTGAATGCATGTTACAATGCACAAGGACTCTGCACCTGCAGGGGGGGGAGCTCCATGAGTGGTGAAGCAGGGCTACAGGTGTCTCTCTGTCTTTCTCCCTCTCTTTCCCCCCATTCCTCTCAATTTCTTGCTGTTTCTAGCCAATAAATAAATAAAGATAATAAAAAAAAATGAGAGAGGGAAAGACACCGCATTACGGAGGTTTCCTTCAGTGCTGAGGGACTAGGCTCAAGTAGGGGACCATGCATATGGTAAAACAAGTGCACTATCTACCAATGTGCATTTTCTCCTTCATGTTTAAAATTTCCTTTTATCTCTATATTTTTTAAATAATTTCTATTGTTCTCTTTTTAAATTCACTAATTTCTTCTTCTGCAATATCAGATCAGCCAATGATTCATTTAAAGTATTTTTATCTAACATATGTGGTTTTCATTTTTAGAAAATGAACTAGAAGTTTTTCAAATAATCCCCTATGTCTCTACTTAACTGTTTGCACATTTGGAATGCAGTTATAATAGCTGTTTCAGAGTCCTTGCTTGTTAAGTCTAACATCTGTCTGAGCTCTAGGTTGACTTTAATTTGTTTTCTCTTCTTAGCCTGAGTTACATTTTCCTGCTTCTTTTCCTGCTGGCACATTTTGATTGGATGACAGACACAGTGAATTTTACTTTCTTGGGTGCCAAATATTTTTGTATTCCTATAAATATCCTTGAACTTATTTTCCTGAGGTTGAGTTACTAAGAAATACTTTGATCTTCTTGGGTCTTGCTTTTAAGATTTTGGTAGACAAGACTGAAGCAATTCTCAATGAAGGCTAATTTCTCCCTCCACTACAGAAGGAAAACTAGTCTCAATTTTTAAAAGAGGAAAAGAAGACTATTCTGTGTACTTTACCCAATGGTCCATGAATCATGAGATTTTTCAGTCTGGTTTGTGAACTCAGGTAGTCTTCCTAGCTGTATGTAATTGGGGACGCTATTACCTTTAACCCTTTGGGGTGTTCTTTCCCCAGGCTCGTTTTATTTTTTTCACATATAGGCAATGATCCAAATGCTTAGATGAACCAAATGCTTAGATGGCACTCTCTTGAGATTTCCAGTGTACTCTCTGCATGTTTTCACCTTCCCAGAATAATGCCTTACAAACTCTGACTACATTGGTCACTCCTGTTCCCTTCAATTCAGAAGATTATTGTACTTTTGCCTGTGCCTTCCTCATCCCTGAACTGGAGCTTGTACAGTTTCTTGAATACACTGAAACAATCTTAGTATTATTTATTTATTTATTTACTTCTGGCTTATGGTAGTACAGGGAATTGAACCTGGGACCTCAGAGCCTCAGGCATGAAAGTCCTTTGCATAACCACTATGCTGTTTACCCAGCTCTGTCTTTTCTTTTTTTCTTTTTTTAACATTCAATTTATTTTATTTGACTGAGAGATATAGAGAGAAAGATATAGGAGGCTAGAGCATTGCTCAGTACTGGTTTATGGTAGTACTAGGAATTAAACCTGTGATCTCAGAGCCTCAGGCATGAAAGTCCTTTGCATAACCACTATGCTGCCTCCCCAGATCAGTAGTATTTTCTCATTTTTTTCTCTAGCTCTCAGGGATTCTTTATTATCTAGTGTTTAATGTCTTGAAACTGTTATTTTATACATTTTTCCAGTTTTATGTGGGAGAATAAATCTGGTCTCTGCTGTTACTCCTAAGGTGGAATCAGAAGTGCCAATCTAATGTTAAATTTTTTTTTCCAGAGGCTGGGTGGTGGTACACCTGGTTGAACACACCATGTTACAGTTCACAAGGACCTGGGTTCAAGCCCCTAGCCCCTACCTGCAGGGGGAAAGCTTTGCAAGTGGTAAAGCAGTGCTACAGGTGTCTCTATTTTTCCCTCTCTATCTCCTCCCTCCTCCTTCTTTCTGGATTTCTGGCTATCTTTATCCAATAAATAAATAAATAAAGATAGCTAACCAAAATTTTAAAAAATCCAGGACAATTATTATGGTGTATTTATGACTATGAATTGTCAAAGGAAGCCTTGGCAGACAGGAGGTAACTAATGGAGATTCCAAAACCCTCTCCCAGAAGACTCAGTTTCCCCATGTTAGTAATCCCCCCATTGTGTATATATATATATATATATATATATATATATATATATATATATATTTGCCTCCAGGTGCCTGTACCACGAATCCATTGCTCCTGGAGACCATTTTTCCCCTTTTGTTGCCCTTGTCGTTTTATCACTGTTGAGGTTATTATTATTGTCGTTGTTGTTGCTGTCACTGGATAGGACAGAGAGAAATCGAGAGAGGAGGGGAGACAGAGAAGGGGAGAGAAAGATAGACACCTGCAGATCTGCTTCACCACCTGCGAAGCAACTCCCCTGCAGGTGGGGAGCTGGGGGCTGAAACTATTGTGTTGATTTTTGAGCTGAATTTGGATGAAAGTAGTGCCCCAACTGAGTTGCTGCTTCATTTAGAAATGTAAAATTACTATAGATTTACAGAGACATCCTCTAACACCCACCTTGGGAATCTCTAGTGAATGATAAGCTCCAAAGAGTATCAGCTAACTTTGATCATCAAAGCTACACGTCATCTTCAATAGGTTGAGCTACAAGTTGGGAATTCAAGAGTTTTTGTCCCAAAATGAGATGCACATTTGATGTAAATAAGAATTAGTCTGTGTAGCAGCTACTCTCTTTCTTGACCAGCTTTCCAGTCTTATTTCCAATTCTGAGACCACCTCCCCAGACAATACCTTTGGTCCACCTGCATGTCAGGCTCAGGCAAAAATCAATAGTCATGGGCCCCTTGGAATATGCCTAAAATAGACCTACTAGCTTTTTCCAAAATGGAGACCCCAAATCTCAGCTATATATATTCTTACCTTTAGGTTTGCTCTACTTTATATCTTAATGCTTTCTCAGCCACCAAGTTGTAGATGCTACCATGATGCCGACCTGACTTCCCTGGGCAGATAACCTGGGCAATGTACCCTGGAACCCCAGCTCCCCAGATCACTTCCCCACTAGGGAAAGAGAGAGAGATAGGCTGGGAGTATGGATCAACCTGCCACACCCATTTTCAGTAGAGAAGCAATTACAAAAGCCAGACTTTCCACCTTCTGCACCCCATAATGATTCTCGGTCCATGCTCCCAGAGAGATAAAGAATAGGAAAGCTTTCAATGGAGGGGAGGGATACAGAACTCTGGTAGGGGAAATTGTGTGGAATTGTACCACTCTTATCCTATGGTCTTGTCAATATTTTTATTTTATAAATAAATAAATAAATAAATAAATAAACAAATCTGTGATTCTATAGTTTTGTTTCCTGACCTGGTGCCTCCTGCAAAAATAGAAATGTCAGTGCCTGGCGACGGTGGGGCTTGCCAACTGATACTGTGACCTGAAAGAGCAAGAAGGTGCTGGTTCCACTGCCAGCTGGCAGGCTGCCATTGCCGATGGGAAAATCATTTCTCTGTGATAAGACAGTGACAAATGCTTTCCCTGTGGCTGCGATTAAAGCGAGCTCTGCATTATGACAACAGTATTTTGAGCTTCACATAGCAATCATTTTTGCTAAATATTCATATGCTTATTTATACTCTCCCAGGCCCTGTCTAAAATCAGAAAGTTTAGAATTTCATGCACATGCGATTTCCCTTTTGGTGAAGAAAAATTAGTGCAACAGGCATGGAAGAGTATGCTTCAGAGTTGGAAAAAGTGGTGGAGGAAGGTATAGGTGATTTTGTAATCAGTCACTAGAAGAACTGTGTGTTTCCTCCTCATGCTTGTTTGAGGGGACTTGGTAATTGTGTAGGGCAGGGGTGAGGAACATCCTGTCAATGGGCCATATAAGGGCAGCAAAATCATTTGGTCTAACCCTGATAAGGCAAGCACAGATAGTACTTGAAATTCAAAATAAATCTAGAAGCTTTTTTCACAGCAACGTGAAGTGCTAATTTTCAACTTGATAATTTTATATGACCTATGAATGATGTTATGAATATCCAAATGATGTCACAAAAAAAAAGATTTCCACTCCCTGGACTAGGGCAAGTATCAGTATAAGCTCCAATATCAAGGCATGTATCAGTGTAAGCTCCAATAATGTATTTTTTCCTAACTTAGGAACTTATAATAAATGGGGGCCAGGCAGTAGAGCACCTGGTTGAGTGTACATATTACAGTGTTCAAGCCCCTGGTTCCCACTGTTCCTATGGGGGAATGCTTCACAAGTGGTGAAGCAGGGCTACAGGTGTCTCTCTCTATCTCCCCCTCCCCTCTCAATTTCTCTCTGTCACTGTTCAATAATAAATAAAATAAAATAAAAAGATTTTTAAAAATTAAAAAAAGAAGCATAAACATGCCAATGAATAAGTAGTGTACAAAAATGGTGCAACATCATCTAGGGCAGAAGCTAAAGGTTATCTTTGCAACAATATAATCTAAGGCAGGGGGGCATAGCATAATGGCTATGCAAAAAGACTCATGTCTGAGGTACAAAATTCAATTCCCTCCCACCCCCTGCCCCCTACCACCCTGCCTCCATAATCCAGAGTCAGAGCTGAATAGTGCTCTGGTAAAAAAAATATAGATAAATAAATAAATAAGTAAATAAAGTTAAAACCCCTAAGTATAGATCCTGACACACAGAAAGAACTCAAACACATGATTTTTTGGATTAGTTAATTTGTGGTAAAAGAGGAAGGGATAGTGGCAAGAGACTGAGATAGGGAAGAAATTAAAAGAGAAAATAAGGAAGGAAGGAAAGGAAAAAAGAAGGGAGGAAACATAAGTCCCAGAACAAACATCTGGACTGGTCAACCTGCTTCTTGGATATAGGCACCTGACAGCCAAAGGAGCAGCTTTATCTGTCTTTTCCAGATGTTGGCTACACCTGCTTTGGGACCATAAAAATCTCAGGCCCTTATGGTGAGCCTCTCCACAGTTTGTTAACCCTATGTAATACACACAGCATCTCAAAAGCTTCCAGATGGTACTAACCACAAGGAAATTTCAATATATATATTTTTTACCTTGGAAAGGCTCTTCACTCCCTGAAGTGACTTTGTGATTCTTGTCACCTCTAAATCCTTTTGTACCTTCCTCTAGTTGGAAGTAGGGTATATGAGGAGGAGGAGAGTCAAAGGGAGGAGAGAAATAGATCAGAAGCCAGTTTTCCTCTGAGAATTCTAGATTCCCAGTGAGCATATTTACATGTTATTCTCTTTATTTTGCTCACTTCTTCCTTCCTTCCTTTCTCTTACCTTCTTTCTTTCTCTCTCTACCTTCCTTTCTTTCATTCCTTCTTTCTCTTTCTTTTTATCATTTTATTTGGGGGTGTTAATAATACATAGGTACAATTTCTCATCTCACCTTGACAGATGCCTGCAGACATTCTCACCCCCAACTTAGGTCCATTTCCACCATCATGCACTAGGTCCCAAAAACCCTTTTCACTTCCTCCCTTCCCTTTATCCACAGAGTCCTTGTCTTTGGTGCAACACACCACATCTTATTATTTTCACACTGCATGAATCTCTGCTCTTGCTTATGTCAATATAAGAATTTATAAACTGGGCTGGCAAATTAATTCAATTGGGTAGTGAGCTATTTTGCCATATGAAGACTTGAGCCAGTCACTACAACAGGAAGCTTTGGGGTTGTGGATTCTTTCACTCTCTTGCTCTATTTCTCTAACTGAAAAAGGCATTCCTGAATGGTGAAGCCCTGGTGATAATAAAAAATGAATCTATGTACTTAAGTCATCGAGGACTGAAATAAATACAAAAGTTTACAGCTTCTTGGTGGAATTGTAGAAGAGGCATGTGGGTAATTCTGCTTTATATTATCTGCAGTAAAATCAATAGGGGGCCAGGTGGTGGCGCACCACTTAAGCACACACACTGCAGTACACAAGGACCTAGGTTCAAGCCCCTGGTCCCCATCTGCAGGGGGAAGGCTTCATGAGTGGTGAAGCAGGGCTGCAGATGTCTCTCTGTCTCTCTCCCTCTTTATATCCCCCTCCCCTCTCAATTTCTGTCTGTCTCTATCCAATAATTAATAAAAAGTATTTAAAAATTCTTTAAAAATCAATAGAAAATTTCTTGAGTTTATTTCTTTATATAATAAACTAATCTTAAAACAAAGAGGTTTAGTTTTTGCCTCATGTCTGGTTCCAACTAGCTGTGTACCCCCTCCTTTCTGGACCCCCAGTTTACCCATATGAAAAATGAGTATGCTGCACTTCTGAGTATCCTGGCTTTGCAGCAGAATAGATTCATTACTGTGAGGTGATTCTTCTTATAGTGGATGATAGCAACCTCTCAGGCAGATCAAGAGATTCCTGGTTGGATGATTCAAGATTCTTTTTTCTAAAAGCATTGGAACTGTAGTTCAGTTTCAGTTAAGTGACATTGAACTTAGCCTAAGTGACTCCATCTTGAGCTTTTTGTCTTTAACAAGGACATGTGTTTTTCTTCAGTCCTACTTTTCCTAGTCCTTCTCACTGTAGACAACAACCACCTTCATTCTACATCTCAGCTAGTGCCTGAGCCAAAGCAGGGGTAACTCTTTAGAGTACTTTGGCCTTGCAGTAATTTTCTGGAACAGTTTGCTTCCCACAATGTGGTCCTGATGCATTGAGACTAATGATCCATGAGGAGCTTGAGGTGGAGGACCCTCTTGGTGACCATTACTCCTGAACTTCCCTCTTATTTTTTGTCAAGCGAGAGAAGGAAAAATAGGTAGACATCAGAGGTATAAAAACTGAGAAATAGACTACTTAGTTCTAGGCCACAGACCTTTGAGACTTAAAAAAATTCAGCTAAGTAAAATTTATGATTTTTAAAAAATTATTTATTTATTTACTTCTTTACTTCAAGAGAGCACTGCTCATCTTTGGCTTATGATGGTACCGGTGATTGAAATTGGGACCTTGGGTGCCTTGGGTATGATTCAAGTCTATTTTCTAGAAATATTGCAACTGCAGTTAAGTTTCAGTTTGGTAACATGGAGCTTAGCCTAAGTGACTCCACTGTAGGTTTGTGGCCTTACCAAGGCCATGAGCATTTCTTTAGCCCTGCTTCCCTTAGTACTACTCATTGTAGATGCGAACTACCTTCATTCTGTAGATCAGGTAATGCCTGAACCAAAGCACAGGTAATTACTAGATGATGATGAGGTATGCAAGTGAATTCACATGCACAAACTTAGGAGCACAAGAAACACATTTCTTATCTTAGTTATTACTGAGACTCCATGTTGACTGTTATTTGGTAAAAGAGACCTTGCTCTCCATGGGAGAGCATCAGCATGGCATCTTTGTCTATGGACTCCAAATGATCTCTCTTGTCTGGCTTCTCTGTTAGCACATCTTTTGTCCACTGTGAGGATAGCAAGGGCCAACTAATCAGAACTCAGCCACCAAGTAGTCATTTCCCTTAATATCTGTTACCTTCTGGAGCTCTGTCAGAGAGAAGGAAGGACTCTCTCTGTTTATGGGTCCTAAAGCCTTCAATCCTCTTATCTGCTGGAAAGAAAATTATTTATTTATTGGGCAAGATGGTGGCACATCTAGTTGAACACATATGTTACAATGCACAAAGACCCAGGTTCAAGCCCCCAGATCCCACCTGCAGGGTGGAAAGCTTTGTGAATGGTGATGTGGTTTTGCAGGTGTCTCTGTCTATCTCCCTCTCTATAACCCCCTTCTCTCTCAATTTCTGGTTGTCTCTATCCAATAAATAAATAAAGATAATTTAAAAAATTAAGTTATTTATTTGTCTATTTCTCTATATCTACCGATCTATCTATCTATAGAGCTGGGCATCACACATGTGAAATTCTTGAGCTCCCTGGACACCTTTTTTATTCTTTACTTCAGATAGATACAGAAGCACAGAGAAGGAGAGAGATCTAAGCACTTTCAGAGTTTCCTCTGGTGCTGTGGTGCTTGCATATTGCACTGGAGCTTGAGCCTACAGCCTTTAGCTTGGCAAGGTAGATACCCTACCAGAATACCTATCTCCCTTGTTTTCCTCTTGTCCTCAAGCCATTCCTCACCCTTGTTCCTCCCAGGAACATTAATCCAATGGGTCTAGGTAAAATTAGGAAAACTGCATCTCACAATCAATAATTATATAATTATAATGTAATAACTAAAATATGTAATTATGAACATGAATCCACAAGACCATACATAGCTGCAAAGATACTGTACTAGAGGGAATTCTTGTACTAAAAAGGAGAGAATATATATCAGGGATAATTAGCAATACCTGCTTAAAATATAAGGGAATTTAAATGGAAGGAAGAGATATCTCCAATTAACATCTTAACAAATTATCTTATTGCTGTCATCAACAGCTTTATAATTCCTTTCTCCTCATTACAGACTGTCACTCTCAGATTTACATGTAGTATCTCCAACCCTTTACAATAATTCTGCAAGAAAATTATAGCCCAAGTGTTATCTGGGGCCTCTGTGATGACTTTCTACAATGTGTTTTTGAAGAAGTGAAACTACTTCTCTGTAATAGTTTGGGATTAGGGTTGGTCATAAGAGAAATTTGGAAGAGTTGGAAGGCAAGTGAAGCAGTTGCTATTTCTTTTTGTTTGTTTATTTGTTTAATTAATTTGTTTGTTTATTATTGGACAGAGACAAAAATTGAGAGGGGAGGAGAATGAGGGAAAGAGACAGAAAGACACCTATAGCCCTGCTTCCCCACTCTAAAAGCTTTCCCCTGCAAGTGGGGACTAGGGACTTCAGCCTGAGTTCCTGCACACTGTAATATGTGTGAAAGTCAGGAGCTCCACTGCCTGGCTCCAGCAGTTGGTATTTGTATAGTAAGCACTGGGGTAATTCCTGAACTTTGTCTATGGCCTGTGGGCTCCCTTATTTGTGTTGAACAGCACCCAGGCTCCCAGTTTCTCCAACTCCTAGATTTTCTCCTTCAGTGTCTCTGAACTCTGAATAATGTTTGTGTATTCAGGCTTTTTGTAGATCGCTCAAGTCTTCAAAGTTGAAACAGTTTGTCTTTATTCATGGGTCCTAATTTGTCCGTTGGACTCCTTTTGTTCTCTCTCTCTCCCTCCTTCCACCTCTTTTCTTTTTCCTCCCTTCTTTCCATCTTTCAAAGCTGTTGATCTATCCTAACTTGGGTCCAGTATTACATACAGAGTACATACAAACTACTCCAGTACTGCCCACTAGTCTATCAGGTCTACATTTTATAATAGAACCCTTATTGTATAACTGTCACAGTAGTGCTTCTCTGATCAAATCTTGACTTAGGTTGCAAGTAATAAGAAATTATTTTTATATAGTCTAAGCATATAATGTTTCATATATTTTATTTGAAAGTTTCTCATGCACCCCATGGATGGGAAAACAGTTGGATCACAGGGAGAAAGAATATGTCTCATAGTAAAATCACCAACAACAGGGGAGCTGGACAGTGGTGCACCTGGTTAAGCACACTATAGTACAGAGTGCAAGAACATGTGCGAGGAACTAGGCTTGAGCCCCTAGCTTCCCACCTGCAGGGGTGATGCTTCACAAGTGGTGAAGCAGGTCTGAAGGTATCTCTGTCTTTCTCCTTCTCTATCTCCTCTCCTCTCTCAATTTTTCTCTGTCCTATCCAATACAATGGAAAGGAAAAAAAAAGTGCCACGAGGAGCAGTGCATTTCTAGTGCTGGCACCAAGCCCCAGTAACAACCCTGGAGGCAATAAATAAAATAAACCAAAACAACACACACACACACACACACACACACACACACACACACACACACACACACACACACACACACACACACACATTTTAGTCCATAGTCTAGTCTCTAGACAGCCCTATTTTGTAGCTTTCCTCCAGATGCAAGTGGTATCTGAATATCTTCCTACATATTCTCACTTTCTGTAACCATCCCTTAGAAAACCAAACTCGTCCTCCCCCCCCCCCCTTTTTTTTTAACCAGAGCACTGTTCAGCTCTGGCTTATCGTGGTGCAGGGGACTGAACCTGGGACTTTGGAGCCTCAGGCATGAGAATCTGTTCACCTAAAGAAAACCAAACTCTAACCTATAACAACATAGAACTGAAACACTGTCAAAGTGCAGTGTAATTTTCACAGCTTAATTCACCTGAACTTCCCACACTGCAGATGACTAGATACTTGACCTAATGTCTATGTAGACACCTGAGTTGTTGCCTTACCTGCTGGAGATGAGAGAGGCAAAAACTTCAGCTGCAGACATCCCCTCAGTCAAGATTACACTAGCTGGATTCTGAAAAGCAGTTTTAGCACCACAGCCACCTGTGGGCTGACCAAGGTACCTTTAACAAAGTTGGGTGTATTTAAGGGTGGCATGGCTGTAGACCTGACCTCGGTGGCTCAACTGAAGTGCTTTTTACTTACCCATTCCCACATTTCTCCCTTTCCAAGGGCATTGAACCCTAAGAGTCTCCTGAAATAATTGATTTTTTTCACAGTCTGCTTCCTGAGGAGACCATCCTCTTTAAATATGCCCCCTCAGGTTTCTGTCATCTTACGTCATGGTCTTTCTCTTATTTCTGTATCAGTCCCAAACTACTTCTTTTCATGCTTCTATTCTTCTCTTTGCCTTTTTTTTTTTTAATAAAAATGTTTCATTTCTTCTCTCAGAGGAATTGATCCATTGTTTTCAGATGTCATTTATGTGTTCATGACACTGGGGCTTTAAGTAGCTAGCCTAAACTATTCTCTAGGGCGTTAGTCTTTTCAGCCAAACTTCGTCTTCGGCTTCTGCACTTGGATGAGATAGAAGCATCTCAAACTTTACATATCCAAACCTGGATTCTTCTTGCTCCCTGAAATCTCTTTTTTTCACTGTCAGCATTTTCTAACTCAGTAGACTATATTCTCCTCATGATTCAGGTCAGATGCTTGACTCTGTCCATAACTTCCTCTCCATAGCTAAAGATTCAGCAAGTGCTGCCTCTACTAGCACTAAAACTCCAGGACTTCTTTAGACTTCCTGTTCCCTGATTATTCTCTAGTAGTAATACAGCAACATCTGTCTACAGCTGGGCAGGTATTGAATCCCTAAGCATATCACAATCATATGCATAGATCAGATCAACCCTCAAAGTGCCCCTTAAGTGTTACTGAGTTTCTAACAGAGGCACAGAGAAATTCAACAGTTCTGAGAATCTTCAGTGTGTTTTTATAATTCAGTGATAAAATATATTCATGAGCAGGTGGCTCGAAGCACAAGGACTGGCGTAAGGATACTGGTTTGAGCCCCCAGCTCCCCACCTGCATAAGTGGTTAAGCAGGTCTGCAGGTGTCTTTCTTTCTCTCCCTCTCTCTGTCTTCCCCTCCTCTCTCCATTTCTCTCTGTTCTATCCAACAATGACAACAATAATAACTACAACAATAAAACAACAAGGGCAACAAAAGGGCATAAATATATATATATATATATTCATGATGTATACACATGTATACTTTGTATTGATGTAAATAATGTGTGTTTCTGTTGGGAAGGAAGTGATTGATTTGTTCAAAGCCCTTAATATCTAGGAATTAAGAATAAGATAATAGAACAGATTTACAGCACCAAAGCAAGCTAGCAAACCTTTTCTATAATGTTGACAATCAAGTATTTAATGACACTCACGTCTTATCAAACACTCTTCTAATGCTGTGAAGAAGCTCACTGATGGAGACAAGGCTCCTTTTTTCTTCACAAAATAATTAAGTAAACAGAAGACTGTAAGTGAACAGCTAAGTAATAAGAAGGAATTAAGTGCTGAGACTTTGTTTATACAAAACAATACCAAAAATGTATATATCGGGATTGCTTCTAAACAATGATTTGTAAGAATTTATTTGTAAGGACTTATTGTAAGGACTGAAAAATATTAAAATGTCCTTTAACTGTTTTCAGCCCAGTTACGTGTGTATTTCAATGAATACCAACACCTTAGCTATTCATTTCCTTGGTAACAGGGAAATCTAGGGGAATAAACACATTGATACTTATCAAGATAACTAGAATAATTAGAGCACATGCTGAGACTGTGCTTCAGAGTCAGGCAAGACACTTTGTTAATATTATCTCAATTAAATTTCCCAGCAATCCTAGGAGGTAGCAACTGTTCCTGAGGTACAGAGAGGGTAAATGGCCTCATGTCAGATAAATGATAAGAATCAAGAGCTGGCACTTGAGATCATTTGCCTGTTTGTCTACAACTCATGCTTCATGTTTGTCTACAACTCAGGATGGAAACTTGTCTCATCCCTTAGCACCTCTGAATAGAAAAAAAGGTAAATACCCAAGTTGAGTTATACAAGGAAACAGGTTAACTGAGGATGGAGGAAACAGCATAAATTCTCTCTGGTACATTCTACTTACAAACTCAAGGGGGAGAAAAGAGTTTGGAGGTGTTTCTTTACACACAGATTACTAGAAAGTAGGGGCTGAGTGGTGGCACAACTGGTTAAGTTCACATAGCATTAATTGCAAGGCCTCATGCAAGGATCCAGGTTTGGGCTCCCAGATCTTCACCTGCAGGAGGGACACTTTATAAGCAGTGAAGCAGGTCTAAAGATATCTGTCTTTCTCTCTTCCTTTCTATCTCCCCTTCTTCTCTCAATTTTTCTCAGTCCTATTCAACAAAATGGAAAAAAATGGCTGCCAGGAACAGTATATTTGTAGAGCCAGCAATGAGCCTCAGTGATAACCCTTGAGGAAAAAAAATTACTAGAGAGTCAAATTTTCACCCAAAGCTACTTCTGAATATGAACCATGTGTTACATGAATAGAGGAAAGTTTGTGGAGGGTTTCATTCAGACCCTGGAGGAAAGTGTGGTATAAATTTTGAAGAAGGACTCACAGATTTAAGAACTAATTTAGGGATAGAGATTAACTTAATGGTAATACACTTGCTTATCATGTATGAAAGCCAAGGTTTGATCTGGTCTATAGATTGCCCTCATAGACACAAAGAAGAAAAAGTATAACCTAAACATCAATAAAACTAAACTACTCATTAAAAAAAAAAACAACCAACTGGGAGTCGGGCGGTAGTGCAGCGGGTTAAGTGCATGTGGTACAAAGCGCTAGGACCTGCATAAGGATCCAGGCCAAGCCCCACGTTCCCCACCTGCAAGGGGTGGCTTCTCAAGCGGTGAAGCAGGTCTGCAGGTGCCTATCTTTCTCTCCCCCTCTCTGTCTTCCCTTCCTCTCTCCATTTCTCTCTGTCCTATCCAACAACAACAACATCAATAACAACAACAACAATAAAGCAATAAGGACAACGAAAGGGAAAATAAATAAATAAATATTTTTAAAAAACTAAACTGACTGCTAGTTTCTTAAAAATGAACAAAATTCTTCCACAGAAATCCTTTATCCTTCTATTAAAATGTCTTTGTAAACCCAGATTTCCTCCACTGACTCATACAAGTTTCTAAAGTTTTTAATTTCAGGGGCCAGGCAATGGTGCATCTGGTTAAGTGCACACATTACAGTGTGAAAGGACCTGGGTTCAAGTCCCTGGTCCCCGACTGCAGGGGAGAAAGCTTCACAAGTGGAGAAGCAGGGCTGTAGGTGTCTCTCTATCTCTTTCCCTCTCTATCTCCCCCTCTCTTCTTAATTTCTCTCTATCTCTAATATAAATAAATAAATCCTAAAAAATAAATAAATAAAGTTGTTAACTTTGTAAGAACTTCTCAAGTGGGTTGATGGTTGTGACTATTTTGTTCTAGGGAAGTCTCTAATCATCATGTACTCACCAGGGAAGTAGTTATTAGTGATTTACCAGCACATTATGACCTGGAGGCAGAAGAATTTTAATTGGCATGCTTTCCCCTATCCTTGAGACCTTGTTCCACCTAATATAGAGAAAACAGGAAGAAGAGTGGGTATGTAGATGAAAGATGGCAAATACAAAATAGAACAAATAGTGGACTTACTAGTTTCCACATCTGATTGCATTTGAGAATTCCCTAAGGAACTTTTTAAAAAGATAAAGGCCTTTTTAATTAATTAATTTATTTGTTGTTGTAGTTTTTAATCTATAGCCAGTTTTGGGTATTTACTTCGAGGAGGGAAGCCCACTGAAGATATTTGATCAGAAGAGTAACAGCTGCCAGTTAAAACTTTAAAAATATTAACATATGAGAGAGAAGCAAGTATTATTCTGGCGTATGTAATGCTGGGTACTGAATCTGAGGCCTTAAGTCTTCAAGTCCTGCACTTTACTATTGTGCCACCTCACAGGCCACCCAATTAAAACATCTTCTCCTTTAAGGTAACTCTTCAGACCAGTTAGGGGAAAAAAAAAAGATTATTCAGTGACTTGCTCAAAAGAGTAGCAAAAATAATATTTTTAAAAAATTGAATTGGGGTGCTGGGTGGTATCACAGCGGGTTAAGTGCCCACAGCACCAAGCACAAGAACAAGCATAAGGATCCTGGTTTGAGCCCTTGGCTCCCCACCTGCAGGGGGGGTCGCTTCACAAGTGGTGAAGCAGGTCTGCAGGTATCTTTCCTCCTGTCTGTCTTCCCCTCCTCTCTCCACTTCTCTCTGTCCTATCTAACAATGACAACAATAACAATAATATTAACAGCAACGATAAACAACAAGGACAACAAAAGAGAAAAAATAGCCTCCAGGAGCAGTGGATTCATAGTGCAAGCACTGAGCCCCAGCAATAACCCTGGAGGACAAAAAAAAACTTCTCCTTCCCTTATTTTTACTTTATTGACTAGACATTTTTAAGTGAGGGAGGAAATGACATTTATAAGTGATGAAACAAAAGGACCAGTAAGGATTAAAACAAGTGATAAGAACTTAATTTTCATTATGAAGGCAGTGAAAATACAGACTTTTCACATGTCATTAAATAAAAGGGTGTTTTTTTTCTTGTTTTATCATATAAATGTACATGTGTTTAATATCTCTCATGATAAAGTGGAAGGAGGTTCTATCATTTCTGTTGGAGGTTATTTTAACATGATTATTCCCTATGATAGACCCAGCTGTGCATGTGCATCTAGGCATTGGGTTTCTTGAATTTGTTTTTTGTTTGTTTTTTTTAACCAGAGTACTGATAAGCTTTTGCCTATGGTGGTATGGGGGACTGAACCTGGGAGTCCGTTTGCCTAACCATTATGCTACCTAGCCCCACCCAAGGGCTTCTTGAATTTGGAGACTTGAGCAACTGCTAACCAGCCCAGCCTCCTCCCTTGGTTTATATTTACTTATTTATTTGTTTTTAACATATATTTATTTATTTATTTTCCACCACACCCATCACCAAAGGTCTCTATCCTTTTGCCCATCCCCATAGTTAACCACTGTAGTTCTCCCGTCTTGAAAATAGTTTGACATTTTAATTTTTTTATTTTCACAATGAAATCTTAGATTTCTAAATAACATGCTTCTACTTACCACATCTATTGTCTCCTAGCTATGACAGAGCTCAATTTTATTGACTTATACTTCTGCTTTCTTCATTTTTGTATTTATCTACTACAGCATCATTAATATTAGTTCTTTACCTATGTATCCATCTATTACAGTGTGATTACTAAAATTATTTTTAGTTGTTACACTGATTATTCCTGAAACTTAGTTATATCTTACCTTACTTCCACTCAGCTCTGGATACAATATATTTTGTCTCATTTGCTCCTAAAAGATTATTAATGAAATAATCTTTTAGGATTATTTATCTAATATTTATTTTAATTAATGTACATGTGTTTAATATCTCTCATGATAAAGTTAAAGGAGGTTCTATAGTTTCTATTCATTTGTTCTTTCCTCCACTTTCATTTGTTCTTTCCTCCACTTTCCCTCTCCCCCTCCTCCTAATTCTTGTTCCCTTTCATGAGGCATCTACTTATCACCACCACCAAATTATGGCTTGAATCTCATAACTGAAATCTTCAAAAGGACCTATAGAAGACAGTGGCTAGTTTTAATAAACAATTTGCTTCCCCAGTTTCCATTGTAAGTTAGAAAAGCAAGAGTATAAAGTGAGGCAGGAAATTTGCCGAGAACAGGTGGAAGCAGGTGACTCATAGGAAAGCTTTCAGGATAGTCTTATTGGTGGATGCCTCAAGTGTTAGGACTGGCCTCAGATGTTAATATTTTACCACCTGATTCTCCACATGCACCTGGGCATAAGGTGTGTGTGTGGGGGGGTGCTCTCAGGGAGAACACAAGTTAACCAAGTTTCTAACACTGATGAGCCAGTGGTATCTTACCAATGAAAGGGAAATTGTTAAACCAAAGGAATTTTTTTAATATTTATTTATTCATTCCATTTTGTTGCCCTTGTTGTTTCATTGTTGTTGTTACTATTGTTGTTGATGTTGTTGTTGTTGGATAGAACAGAGAGAAATGGATAGAGGAGGGGAAGACAGAAAGGGGGAGAGAAAGATAGACAACTGCAGACCTGCTTCACCACTTGTGAAGCAGACCCTTTGCAGGTGGGGAGCCGGGGGCTTGAACCTGGATCCTTACTCTGGTCCTTGCGCTTTGCAAAACCTGTGCTTAACCCACTGCACTACCACCGGACTCTTAAACCAAAGGAATTTTAATATTGGCAAGATTAGCATAAACTCTTCAGAGACACAGCTATGTACAAAAAGATATATATGGGGGCCAGGTGGTGGTGCACCTGGTTAGCACACATAGTACCAAGTGCAAAGACCCGTATTCGAGTCTCTGCTCCCCACCTGCAAAGGGTCTGTGCTAGGCACATAGTTGATATTCAGAAAACATAGTATGTCAACAAAGTAGATTACAATATAGTAACTTCTGTTGCTAATGGAGGTAACAGTTCATAAGATGATATAAAATTCAACAATAACTACACAAATAAGTTTAATTGTGAAAAGCATTATGAAAAAGGAATCATGTTGGGTGGGGGAGATAGCCAATTGGTTGTCCCAAAATACCATGTTCAATGCCCTCCAACCACCATAAGTCAGTACTGAGCACTATAATAATTAAAACAAACAAACAAACAGGAAAAAAAGCATGTTAAGTGAAATAAGTCAGAAAGACAAATATCTATGATCTCACTCATAGGTAGCGAAGTTAAGAAACAAAGAAAAAGAAAATGCAGAGTGAAATTTGTAATAGCTATGACTTATTGCAGCAGACTCTAGAGGTCAAGTGGTAGGTAGTTCACATGGTTAAGTATGCCTATTACCATATTCAAGGATCTGGGTTCAAGACCCTGCTCCCCACCTATAGGAGGAAAGCTTCATGAGCAGTAACCACTACTACAAGTATCGCTTTTTCACACACCTCCATCTCCTTCTCCCCTCTTGGTTTCTCTCTGTTTCTAGCCAATAAAATAAAAATAAAAATTTGATTTATAAGAAAATCCATGCAGGTGACCTAAAAATATTGTCTGAGCAATACTTTTAGTCCCTTGCATTTAGCTATCAAGCTTAGGCAAAATATATTAATGTCATGGGCCTCTTGGAACATACCTAAAGTAGACTTCCTAGTTTCTTCCCACATGAAGACCCTTAATTTCATCTGCTCTATTCCCACCTTTGGTTTCCTGATTATTAAACAATTTGCCCTGCTTTATATCTTACCACATTTCAAACACCAAGTTGCAGATGCTACTATCATGCCATCCTGACTTCCCTGGGCAGATGACCTCACCAATGTGTACTGGAACCTTATCTTTCCAGAGCCCTGCCCCACTAGGGAAAAACAGAAACACGCTGGGGAATGGACTAACCTGCCAACATCCATGTCATGTCCAGAAGGGAAACAATTACAGAAGCCAGACCTTCCACCTTCTGCACCCCACAAAGAATTCTGACCCATAATCCCAGAAGGATAAAGAATAGGGAAGCTCCCAATGGAAGGGGTGGGACATGGAACGATGGTGGTAGGAACTATATGCAATTGTATCCCTATTATCTTACAATTTTGTTAATCATTATCAAATAAACACACGCACACGCACACACACACACACACACACACACACACACATATAGTCTGGGAAGATGGTATCAAAGTTAACAGAAGTAGGAAGCTGGATTAGGGCAGAGAGTAAGTAGCTCCCAAACTTGAAGAAAATATATAAATACCATTAACTGTTTACCCCATCATTAACTGCTTACCTGACCCAGGGCCCATATATGTATTTGTATTTAGTTCAGGAGCCTATGTAACCTCCAAGTCCCTGTCAGTCTGAGCTTTCAGTTCATGGTCACAACTGGGAACATTCTAGGCTTTCTTCATTTCAGGACCAGTATTCCTGGAGTGGCAGAAGACGATGACCCAGCATCCCTTCAGAGACTGGGACAGTCCCTACCATTGCTGCTTTATAGTGAAAAGGTCCTGGATAGGCCCACAAGAGGGCTTGTGATGACATTTCTGATGGAAGTGACCAGTGACAGTGGAGAGAGGGATCTATTAGAGGTCTAGGCCCAGCATATTTATGTGGGAATTCAAGGATTCTCTGACTAGGGCCCCAGATGTTGAGATGACCTGGTACTGACCAAAAAAAAAAACTTAATTAAGTAAGCCAGTCTCTTGCCCTTATACAGCTTTTGTAGTCCTTATTTTACCTGAGGAGTTTAGACTTTCTCCTAGTTGTTGAATCACTGAGTGTCATTTATTCTATCAAAACCAATATTGGGTTTATGGGGGCTGGACTCAAGTGAGGAAGGAACTACATCTAGGATTTTAGTGCATTAAACTACATCTAAGTTTACTGCATTTACTTGTTTGATGATTCTAATAAAAGCTGTCATAGGGACAACACTTGCCCCTTATTTGATATATAATTTTCTTATCAGAGAGAATTTTTTTTCTTTCCTCTAGATAGACTGTGAGAGACAGAGAGAAAATAGAGGAGAGAAGACACAGAAGAGACACTGCAGCATTCTCCTTCCTCTCTTGAAACCCATCCCTCTCCCACCCTTACAGGAACTTCCATATGGCAGCCTGGAGCTCTAACACTGGCCTCTGTACATGGTAACATGTCATCTACCAGGTGAGCAACTGGCCCGTCCCAGGACAAATGATTTTCATGCATTTCTAAGCCTAAGGTTTGTTGTTGCTGTTTTCTTTTAAATGTTTGTAAGAAAGTGAAGTATAAATGCCACACTGCCAAGTTCTTAGCTCTCCTAGGCAGGTCATGCTTTGATGTGAGTTGTCCTTATGACAGCAATGGATGAATATTAGGAGCACTATACTAAGTGAAATAAATCAGACAAAGAAAGACAAGTAACAATATGTTCTCACATATGAGTAATAGAAAACAAAGAACAGATACAAAGAACAGATTGGTATTGCCAGAGTCAGAGGGTAAGAGTAAGCCAACTGTTGTAGCTGATGCTATCTCTAGATAGATAAATAAGGGAAGAATTGAGTTCAATTCTAAGACACCTAGCTAGTGTCACAGAATTGCTTAGTGCGGAGGGAAAACACACATTGATAAGCAAAACTCCCCAACATCAAGTACTCTGTGTGAAAACAAAAGGAAAAGTGCACAGGAGAATTGTAGGTTTCTAACAATGTGTCAAGATTATGCATGCTAGCTAATGCTAGAGTTGGAATTCAAACTCCCTTCATAACTTATCCTGAAAATATATATAGATAAGTGTATGAGCATGTTAACACAAGGTAAAACATTCCCAGTGATGGAGTTTTCCCTATCCAGTTACCTGAAGCTTGAAGAGGTAAAATAAAGGGGCTAGGAAGTAGTGCAATGGGTTAATCACACATGGCGCGAAGCACAAGGACTGGCTTAGGGTGTTGGTTTGAGCTCCCGGCTGCCCACCTACAGAAGGGTCGCTTCACAAGTGATGAGATAGGTCTGCAGGTGTCTGCCTTTCTCTCCCCCCTCTATCTTCTCCTCCTCTCTCAATTTCTGTCTTATCCAACAACAATGACAGCAATAACAATAATAATAACAACAACAATAAACAACAAGAGCAACAAAAGGGAACAAATAGCCTCCAGGAGCAGTGGATTCATAATGCAGGCACTGAACCCCAGCAATAACCCTGAAAGGGGGAATAAAAGGTTAAAAAACTAGCCTGCAGCCATTTGGGGGTCTGGCAGTGGCACACTTGGTTGAGAACACACATTACCATCTACGAGGACCTGGGTTCAACCTCCCAGTCTCCACCTATAGGAGGGGGAAGCTTCATGAACACTCAAGTAGTGTTATAGGTGTCTCTCTCTCTCTCTCCTTTCCTCCCTCTCCCTTTCAATTTATCTCTGTTTTATCAAATATAAAAATGAAGGATCCAGGCAGTGGCACACCCAGTTAAGCAAACATAATACCAAGCACAAGGACCCAGGTTCGAGCCCCACTCCCCTCCTGCAAGGGGGACAATTCACAAGCAGTGAAGCAGATCTGATGTCTATCTTTCTCTCCCTCTGTCTCCCTTCCCTTCTCAATTTCTCTCTGTCCTATCCAATTAAAAAAAAAAAGAAAATAAAGTAAAAATTGTTTTCTAAAAAAAATACATTATAATATTTTTTTTCTTGCTTCACTGCTTGTGAAACGACCTCCTTGTAGGTGGGGAGCCAGGGCCTTGATTTGTATTGGACTCTGAAACTGCCCAGGTAAAAACTTTGGAGTAGAATTCAGGCATTCAGTATTGGCAATAGTTGTGGGAAATGAGAAATGAGAGAGAACTACAAAAGCAAACTGAAGTGTGAAAGAATGCCTGCGAGCAACTGTTTCACAAAAGACCCATGGGTATGCTAACCAGGAAGCATCAACCTGGTAGCTCCCAGAGTACCCAGGATTCCCCGCTCTCCCCCAGTCTAGGAGTGCTTTCTAAGGGCAGATTAAACATTCTAAAAGCATGAGGACAAAAAGTGCCAAGACAAAGACTTTAGTTTTTGGGAAAATGGAGCAGCAAGTGGGATTGAGAACAACAATTCAGACTCCAGGATGCAGACTGCATAGATTTTAGCTAGAAAGAGCCAGACTCAAAAACTACCACAGCTGTGATGCGAACTATTTTGAAGTATGTTCCAATACACCTTGTGTCATTAGTGACCTGAATGTGATGCTGCTAGTGGTCAAGAAATAGGAAGGGAGATGAAAACAAAACAGCTATAGCTCTAGAATAATAATACGCGTAAGTGGAACCTTTAGGATTTCTTTTAAAAATATTTATTTATCATTGGATAGAGACAGAGAAATTGAGAGGATGAAGACACAGAGAGGAAAAGAGACAGAGAGACATCTGCACCTCTGTTTCACTACTCTTAAAGCTTTCCCCCTGCAGGTGGGCACCAAGGGCTTGAACCTGGGTCTTTGCGCATTGTGATGTGTGCACTTAACCAGGTGCACCACCACCTGGTCCCTGATCCTTCAGCTTTTCTTTTACATCTTTTTGATAGCTTGTAACAGGGCTTGGAGATCTCTTACATGTAAAAGAAGTTATGGTGGAAACATCACAAGAGAATACTCTCTAGAGAAACTAGTGAAGATGAAAGTCAACACATTTTAGGGCCAGTGAAATAACTGTTGTAGATAACATGCTGCTTTGCCGTGTGTGTGACCCAGGCTCCAGCCTGGTACCCATGACACTGACGTGAGCTTCATTGTTGTCTCTCTCTCCTTCTCCCTCTCGCTCTAAAAAAAAGGCAGCACATTTTAATCTTAAGACAATCTAGTGAATCTCCTATAGCTATAGGTTCCTAACTGAAAATCCCATATTTCCTCATCTTTGAATATTCTTCTGGACTTTATTGGTACCTTGTTTACAAATAGGAGTTGAATGAATGAAAGATCACTGAATGTCTTTTCAAGACTGTGATAGAGACCTAACTGCCACATAGTTTGCTTTAGTACTTCCCAAGTGTTCTCTTTGGATTTGTCACATTAAAATGCTTCAGTTATCCATTTGCACTTTACCCAACAAGTGCCAAGAGATTTTTTCCCCCCTTAGTTTGGGTATTATCC
Source organism: Erinaceus europaeus (assembly GCF_950295315.1). Lineage (NCBI taxonomy): Eukaryota > Metazoa > Chordata > Mammalia > Eulipotyphla > Erinaceidae > Erinaceus > Erinaceus europaeus. The sequence continues at coordinate 101,484,481 of NC_080162.1, read as the reverse complement.
TTCAAAGCCACCACCCCCTGAGAAATTTAATAGGCTTTACATTCCCTCTTTGACACAGAATGTTGGAGAAGATGACAGAGCCAGATAGAATCTGTTGTAAACACAATACAATTTCAAAGAGAAGTCTAAAATGAGTTACTTTGTACTTTTTTCATCTTGGTTGCTTCATGTGGGAAGTTGACCTTATTGACCTTCCTTAGTAAGATATATATTCCAAATAATGTTTGCACAATGTGAGAAGTTAACCTGGTCAGATAGGATACATAATGCACAAGCAGGAAATTAGACCATGGAGAGAACCATTGTCACTTTCTGTCAGTCTTCCTAGAGACAGTCAAAATGTCATGCACATTCTATTTTCCCTTATTTGATTGGAAACCATTTACACTTACTATTTGAGAGCTGGAATTTCTTGAACACCTACAAGGTAGTGTGAGATGTCCTTTATTTGTCACCCCTCACCCTTCGTTATTTCATATTATGTAGAGGAAACAGTCTCAGGAAGATTAAGTTCACTGTCAGAGACCAAAATGCTCTTAAGCAGCAATTAGGTTTTGAATGAACGTCTGTCAGAGTCCAAATTTTTCACTGTTAAGTAAACCACAGTTCTGGTGGCATTCCTACTGAGATGGAAGTACTTTGCTGTTCCAAAATTGTTTTTATAATGGAACCCTGCTGAAAACTTTAAAAAAAACTAAATAAATCATAAGAACAGTATTTTGCTTTTTGGGAAATATCTATGTTGCTCTTCAAAGAACATCATGGAGCCAGATAGATGGTGAATGGAAGACACTAGCTATCCCAACTTAGTCTCCATTATAGTCAGGAGCAAGAGTATCCAAAGAGGAGTGAATGGAAATTTGTTTTTTCACATGACTTAGATGTTAAGCAGCTATTTTCCTGAAGAAATGGGACAAGCTTTCTCAACATCTCTTTGAAATTGATCTGAAAATACTAAGCCTAGTATAAAACAGATAAGGTTATCCATCATGTGGGATGCTTACCATCTACTTCATTAACTTTTTTTACTTTCAAAATTATTCTTGCTCTCAAAAAAATAAAGCATTAAAAATATTTTTGAAAATGTAAAACCAATATATTTATTGTAAAACATTAAAACAACCAGGAATTGGGAGGTAGTGCAGCGGGTTAAGCACATGTGGCACAAAGCGCAAGGACCAGCGTAAGGAACCCGGTTCGAGCCTCTGGCTTCCCACCTGCAGGGAAGTTGCTTCACAAGCAGTGAAGCAGGTCTGCAGGTATCTATCTTTCTCTCTCCCTGTCTTTCCCTCCTCTCTCCATTTCTCTCTGTCCTATCTAACAACAACATCAATAACAATAATAACTACAACAACAATAAAAAAACAACAAAAGGGAAAATAAAATAAAAAAAGAAACAAACAAAAATAAAACCAGGGGCCAGGTGGTGGCACACCTGGTTAAGTGCACACATTACAGCGCACAAGGACCCAGGTTCAAGCCCCTGGTCCCCACCTGCAGGGGGAAAGCTTCACAAGTGGTAAAGCAGGGCTGTAGGTATCTGTTTTTCTCCCTCTCTACCTCCCCTTCTCCTCTCAATTTCTCTCTGTCTCTATCCAACAAAAAACAAAATAAAAAGATTTTTTAAAAAAACCCAAAGGTGCATAAACATAAATATGAATCCTCTCATCTGTAGCCCCTCCATTCCTACTTTAGTAGATAACCATTAGTGATATCAGAGTATATACTGAAAGGTTGTTTGTTTTTTTTTTTGCCTTATTTTTATAGCCACCCCATCCTCCCTATATACTGGTACATAAGGTACATATGTGCATGTGTGGGTGCCCATGTGTGCGCACACACACACACACATACACACACACACACACACACACACACATACACAGAGTTTTTGTTTTACCTCTTTGCAATAATGAGCAGACAAAGGGCCAGATGGTGGCATACTCAGCTGAACACACACATTACCACCTGCAAGGATCCTGGTTCATGTCCCAGTTGCCCACCTGCAGGAGAGAAGCTTTATGAGTGGTGAAGCAGTGCTGCAAATATCCTTTTATCTCTCCCTCTCTGTCTCTTCTGCCCCTCTCAATTTCTTTCTAGCCTACCAAGTAAAAAGGAAAATATGACTGCTGAGAGAGGTAGATTAGTCATTCAGGCACCAGGTTCCCGTGATGATGCTGGTGAAAAAAAAAAAAAAAGGGAAAAAGCTCTGCTGGTAAGGTAGCTTACCTGGGAAGACACTCTTGCTTTACCATGTGTGTAACCCAAGTCTGGGGCCCTGGTATAACTTAAGACAGGAGTACTATGACACTGAAGGAAGTTTTAGTGCTGTTGTATCTTTTCTTCTTTTTCTCTTTCTTTCTGAAAAAGGTGGCCCAGACAGATGATCTCACCAATGTGCCCCGGAACCTCACCTCTCCAGAGTCCTACCTTACTAAGGAAAAATAGAAACAGACTATGGGTATGGATGGACACCAACATCCATGTCCAGTGGAGAAGCAACTACAGAAGCCAGACCTCCCACCTTCCCCAAAAAGAATTTTGGTCCAACTCACAGAGGAGTAAATGTTAGGGAAAGATAACCAGAGGGCTCTGAACACCAATTCTATCAGGACCCAGAAAGAGAAGAGAGGGAAAAAAAAAAAAGAATCTACCTGTAAAAGTTGATAAATTAGAAAACTATCAACTTGATATTAATAAAAGTAGATTTATCTACAAATTTTAAAAAAAGGTTCATAGCAAACTTTTTGTCTTCTCTATTGTCCTTCTTCTATGCTTGGGGAAGTAGTTACAGTCTCTTTACACTTTGTTTCTTCTAATTTAATTTACATAAAATATTTTAAAATACGTAAATTAAATATTTTATAAGTGAAAAATACTAAAAATAAATTTTAAAAAAGTGGCCCAGAGCAGTAAAGCCCCAGTGAATTACACATACACACACTCTCCATATTTTATTCCATAACTTAGAACTTAGTACATCATACACAGACTTTTAATTCTATCAGTCATAATTCTCTTAACGTATAGCTCATTAAAAGGGAGTAACATTGCCTTCCCTCTCCCTTGCCTTGTAAATTTTCTGTGAAGAGTAATCATTTGTTAAAATGTACCCAAGGTTTTGAGGTAGTCACTGATGTACTATTGCACAGGAGATGTTAATACAAAGTTGGTCTTGCGTTCCAAAGAGAGTAAAGGACGAGGAAGCAATTTCTCATTTTCCCACCCTGAATGGGACACTTTGTGATCTGCATATTATAGAAACATGAAAGTGAGGTCAGGCTTGGCAGGGAAATTGCTGGCTACAAGCTTTTAGGACAATTAAGAAACAGCAGGATCATTCTGGCACAGGCGTCAACCAGTTGGCAGAAAAATGCCTCTTCTGCTCCTACGGTGACTGGCAATTCTGAATAAATGGCTGAAACTGCCTTTCATGTCTGTCGGCAACTTCTTTCTTGAAGTTTTTATGTCTTTTTGAATTCTCTTTGATAATGGGATAGCTTTTCTATTAGGGGAAAAATCTGACATTTATAAGCATTCTTTCAACCGTAAGAGGACAGAAATTGTTATTTCCAGAATTACGAATATTTGAAACCTTCCTAATGTCTAGAAAGAATTTTTTCACTAAAATTTTCTTCTTTAAGGCTTTGTTACCATATAAAAAAGACTGTCTGTTATATGATCAGTGACATACTAATAAGTATTTTGAAATCTTAAAACATAGCTTACAGGCTCCCTTATTATCTTTGTGAAGTCCAAGGACTTGGAATCCAGGTAGAACATTACTAACTTAAAATGTCCTCACATACTTAAATTACAAGCTGTCAATAAACATTGTTTTTCTCCCAACTTCAATTTACTGTTCTCTCTAAAGTTGCATTGCTCCTCCCACCTCTGATACTTAGCCAAGGCAGCACCAATAATTGCTTTTTAGATTGCTGTTAAAATTCCAAAGTTGAGAGGCTGTACCATGTAATGACTGACTGCGGCCTTCCAGTTCCAATGATTGGTCAAAAGCCAATTTACAGATTTCATAAAGTAGGGAAGATGATGGTTACTACTTCGTAAGGGTTTTTTGTTTTTTTGTTTTTTAGAAAAATCAGTGAGTCCATATAACTAAACACCAAGAAGTACCTGGACCATAAAATACTGGTTATTGCTGTTTCTTGTATATTTAAGGCTAATCTCTTTAACTTTCATTATTGGAAGGAGGTCGTAAGCAGTTTATGCTAAAAGCCACCTCATCTTGTTCCCTCTGTCATGAAAGACATAGGAAGGGGCAGGGTGGTGGCGTGCCTGGTTGAGCGGACATGCTACAATGTGCAAGGACCCAGGTTCCAGTCCCCAGTCCCCCCCACCTGAAAGGGAAAAGCTTTGCAAGTGGTGAAGCAGGACTGCAGGTGTCTCTCTGTCTCTCTCCCTCTTTATCTCCCTCTGCTCCATTTTTAACTGTCTCTATCCAATAAATAAATAAAGATAAATTTTTTTAAAAAATAAAGAAATAGGAAGAAGATGATGTAAATATAATCACACTCCCTCAACCCACCCCCCCACACACACACCCACCATGAGATCTGAGAAGAGCAGGAGGTTGAAGAAGGCTGTCTAGCTAAAACTGTACTCTGGTTAGTATCCTGAGTGATCTTTTTTCAAAAAATATTTATTTATTTATTCCCTTTTGTTGCCCTTGTTGTTTTACTGTTGTAGCTATTGTTGTTGTTGTCGTCGCAAAGAATAGAGAGAAATGGAGAAAGGAGGGAAGGATAGAGAAGGGGAGAGAAAGATGGACACCTGTAGACCTGTTTCACCGCTTGTGAAGCAACACCCCTGCAGGTGGGGAGCCAGGGGCTGGAACCGGGATCCTTACTCCAGTCCTTGCACTTTGCGCCACCTGCTCTTAACCCGCTGTGCTACCACCGGACTCCCCTGAGTGATCTTTTAAAAACTTTTTCTAAGCCTTTAACTTCCTCATCTGTCCAAGAGGTAACGCAATCACCCACCCCACACCCCAGTCCTGCTAGGGAAATCAAAGACAGTATATATAAACTTTTATCTCTGGCAAATGTTGCATGTAGTTAGTTGCTCAGTGGATTCAAATGCCACAGATTTGTATCGGCACGGTATGGGAAATTTATGTAACAATAACCACATAAGAAGCACTCATTGTCTTCATTTAACTAAAGAGACAAAGACTATGAAATCTTAAGTGACGTATAGATGTTTGCAGTGTTAGAAGATTGTGGAGGTGCAACATGACTAAAGGTCTTCAGAAGCCTGGTGTTCTTTTACCCTCCACGAACACCACCACCAATATCTCCATGAGTCACGAATATTTAATTAGCATAAGGCCACTTATGGGGTCAATTAATAAAGAGCATGGAAGGATTTAGTCCCTGTTTTCTGCTGTCAAATACCTTTTCAATTATTTCATATATGATTAATACATATGTATACACACAGCATCCTTTTCACAGCCAAGTAAAATAACAGATTGTTTGTAATCATATTTTGATTTAGTTCCCCCTCAGAGTTTCCTAGATTTTCCTAAGTGTCTTAATAACCCTGAAAGTTTTCATTCAAAAGAGTGGTTCCTTTTCCACTGATTCTGACACAGTGAAATGACTCCTCTCCTTCCTAGAAGCCTTTTTAAGTCATTACAAATAGCATTTATCTCTATTGTTCTCAAATGACCTTTAGCAGACATTTCTTTCTTCTCCCTGGGATGGGTTCTGACATCATCCTCCAGGAATACAAAAGCCTCCACTAGATTGATTGGGCCTGCTGAGGCTTTGGAAAGGGGTCCCTTCTCTGTCCATGTCTTAATTCAAACTCTGAGAGAAAATATTTAGCAGTGCTGCCACTTTTCCTAAGGCTTTGCATCTTTTAGTCAATTATTTCTTATCTTGGGCTTCTTCTGTTCTTTTTAAATTCAAATTAGCCAGCATCTGTTCCCAGGATTTTGTGCCAAGGTGCCACCTAGTTTAGAAAAACTAACCTTTGATTTTTTTTTCTTTCTCTTCTTCTTGGAACTACACATTAGTCTCACCCACATTCTCATAATTGGCTTTGCAATTTTGCCTAAGATTTAAAAAGGAAAACTTCAAAAGGAGAACTTTTTTCATAGTAAATTCTGAGTTTAAAGTACCCTCTGAGTTTACGCTAAATGTTGGATGGCTAAAAGGAGAGAGAACTGCCAACTGTGTAAAAAACAGGGATTTTTGGCCTTAGGTGCTCACATGTTATGATTGTAAGTTATCCAGGTGACTTACATTTGAACAGTAGTGGAAGCCATCTTTGTTGATCACAATTGATGTTAGGAAAGAGATATAGGGTGGAATTTCCCTTAACAGGGATATTTGTAATTTACATTTGTTTATCTTTAATTTCTTGGGTGGGGTAAACAGTCTCTCGCCCCTTTTATTTTTTCTGCTAGTAATTTAACATTGTTTCCAAATAATTATCAGATTTTAGGAGCTAGGTTGGGTGGAGGGGACAGTTCTCCTTTTAAACGGTGTTAGTAGTGGATTTTGTAATTTCACACTGACATAAAATGTTGGCCTAACTCTTGAAGAAAAATTTCTATTTGTAATAATTCTTCTGAATTGTACATTATTGTTACAGGCATTTCAAGAATGGATGTTATATAACTCACGTAAAAGGGAAGTTACAAAAACAGTTCATAGAAAGTGCTTTAAAAGGGTTTGTCAGCAACTTATAGTGCAATAAACAAACATCATTTTTGTTAGTCTTCCCATAACAAGAGAACATAGCAACAGGAAAATGGACAAAGGTCTTATACTTCCCGATTTAGGATTCAGTACATTCTGCTAACACAGTAGCAGTCTGAATATGAGTTGAGGATTTCTAAGTCAAGTAGAAAGTTTGTTATTTACCTTTAAGCCAAGTAAAAGTGGTGATGTCCCAGGGAAATTACTTGTGGAAAGATCCTGTGATTTCCTAGAAGAACTTGTCGCCTGGGGGGCCAGATGGTAGCGCAGTGGGTTAAGCACACATGGCACGAAGTGCAAGGACCACCGGCTTAAGTATACCGGTTCCAACCTCTGGCTCCCAACCTGCAGGGGAGTCCCTTGACAAGCAGTGAAGTGGGTCTGCAAGTGTCTATTTTTCTCTCCCCCTCTCTGTCTTTCCCTCCTTCTTTCTCTCTGTCCTATCCAACAGCAACAACACTAACATCAACAATAACAAGGGCAACAAAATGGGAAAAAATGGCCTCTAGGAACAGTGGATTCATGGTGCAGGCACCAAGCCCCATTGATAACCCTCAAGGCAAAAAAAGAATTTGTCTCCTGAATATTTATTTTATTTTATTTTTAATTTCTTTATTGGGGAATTAATATTTTACATTCAACAGTAAATATAATAGTTTGTGCATGAATAACATTTCCCAGTTTTCCATATAACAATACAAACCCTACTAGGTCCACTGTCATCCTTCTTGGATCTGTATTCTTCCCACCCACCCACCCCAGAGTCTTTTACTTTGGTGCGATACACCAATTCCAGTTCAGGTTCTACTTGTGTTTTCTTTTCTGATCTTGTTTTTCAACTTCGGTCTGAGAGTGAGATCATCCCATATTCATCCTTCTGTTTCTGACTTATTTCACTTAACATGAATTTTTCAAGGTCCATCCAAGATGGGCTGAAAACAGTGAAGTCACCATTTTTAATAGGTGATATATATATATATACCACAGCTTGCTCAGCCACTCATCTGTTGTTGGACACCTGGGTTTCTTCCAGGTTTTGGCTATTACAAATTGAGCTGACAAGAACATATGTGTACACAGATCTTTTTGGATGGGTGTGTTGGGTTCCTTAGGATATATCCCCAGGAGAGGAATTGCAGGAACATAGGGTAGGTCCATTTCTAGCCTTCTGAGAGTTCTCCAGACTGTTCTCCCACAGAGGTTGGACCAATTTACATTACCACTAGCAGTGTAGGAGAGTTCTTTTGACCCCACAACCTCTCCAGCATTTGCTACTCCTACCTTTTCTGATGTATGACATTCTCACAGGAGTGAAGTGGTATCTCATTGCTATCTTATTTGCATTTTTCTGACAATCAGAGACTTGGAGCATTTTTTCATGTGTTTCTCAGACTTTTAGATCTCTTCTCTGGTGAATAGTCTGTCCATGTTCCCCCCCGCCATTTTTGGAAGGGGTTATTTGTTGTCTTGTTGGTCTCCTGAATATTTTACAAAGGAGTTGGAGCTTTTTACTCAGAGATGTGGATCTCAACAAATTAATCCCCTCTGTGGTGTGGGATGTAGGGTCAGCTTGAAAGAATAGTCAAGGGGACAAGGAGGTGGCACACCTGCTTGAGCACACATTTTACTATGTGCAAGGATCCAGATTCAAGCTTCTGGTTCCCACTTACAGGTGAGAAGCTTCATGAGGGGTGAAATAGGGTTACAGGTGTCTGTCCTGTTTCTCTCCCTCTCTATAGCCCCCACCCCAAATTCTCTCTGATCTATCAAATAAAAAGAGAGAGAGAGGTAACGTGAATGGGAGGGGAGGGGAGATGGGGAGAGTATAGCCAGTGGATACAGTGGATGTACAGTGCAAGCACCAAGCCCCAGAGGCAACAAAAGAAGAAAAGAATAGTCAAAATTCTGCCTTTGGATCAACTCCAACTCACTGCTTTTATTTATGTGGCCTATAAAGAAAAAAACCCCAGTTTTTAACATTTTACACTTTTAAAATCTTGAAAAAAATATAAAAGTAGAGTAATATTTTGTGACATGAAATTCTGGCTAAATGTCATAAATAAAATCTTATTGGCACAGAGCAGTGTGCATTCATTTATGTATTATCTATGCCTGCTTTGTTACAAGTGGTGAATTGGAGAGTTGTGATGGAACATGTGCAGTCTCTGGAACTTAGAATATTTGTTTAATATTTAAAGAAAAAAAATTTTGATTTACTGCTTTCAAAAGCTTTCTAGGGCTGTCAACTTCACACTTCATGGCTGTAACTGTTCAGAAGCACAGTAACCACTAATAACTCCTACCCACTTGATGGCATGAAGTGTAGTGAAATAGGATGGACAGCAGTACACCTGTGAAAGAGAACATGTTACAATACATAAGGATTCAGGTTCAAGCCCCATGTCCCTACCTGTAGAAGGGGAGCATCATGAGCAGTGAAGCAGTACTGCAGGTGTCTCTTTCCCTCTCTAGTTTCTAGCTCCTCCTTCCCTATCAATTTTTATCTTTATTAAATAAGTAAAGAAATTTAAAAGGAAAAAGAAATATAATGCACCTTATATTAGAAGGAGACAGAAAACAATGCATTAGTAAGCAGGTCAAAACTTACTTAAACTTCAGATTTTAATGTGTAAGATATATCACATTTTCCATGAGGCTTAAGGTGTTAGTGTGAGAACATACAACCTTTTTTTAATCACTTAAAAGATTTAATAAATAGATAACAATAAAAGAATTCTGATACTAAGCCTCAAGATCATCTTGGAGATTAGTTGTCAATTTTCATTCCTATAAAACCTCTGTTTTCTCTATATTTCCATCTGAAAGTTCAGTTAACTCTGGTTTGTCTCCTATGCCTCTTTTTCTCCCCAAGCATGAGACCCCCTACATTCTGGCAAGGGCTTCCTATCCTGAGATGTAACCACCTGATTACAGATAGTCCAGGGGTGCCTTAAGCCCACCTGGCTATGTTGTTTTCTGCTGCAATATCCCTCGTCACTTCTCACAGGCATTGCAGGATCAACCAGTACTCTGCTACTCCCTGAGCCCTTGTTGAGTGTGTGAGAATCTGTAGCACTCTTTCTTGGTTTTTTGTTTGGGGATGGGCTGCTAGAGATCAGTAGACCAGAGGACCTTCCTCTGATCATGGCACCCTGGTCTGTGGGACAATGTCCTTGCACTTGATGATGCCATCCTTTCTCTTCACACCACCAGCTTCTTGGATGGGAACACCATAGGCTTGCTTTTATTCACTCTACATGGGAAGTTAGAACAGGATGCGTTCTCTTTCAGGGTTGTGATCTGAATGACACAGGCATGATAGAGGGAGGAGCAGGCTCCTGCTTGATAGGTCTTTGAGGGAAAGAAAAAACAAAACACCTGTTTCTATTTCCCAGTTCCTTGCATATTCTGGTCAGTTTGAGTCAGGGCAACTAGCTCTGTTTGATTCAGCAACTTCCGGCTCTGCTTAGGCCAGATGGAAAATCAGTTGTGAAAAAATGAAAATGTGGAAAACCAAGGCAAAGAAGGGCATTTACCCCCTCATAAACCTAAACACACTAAGTCCATTGAAGGACTTGCCAGGAAAATTCTATTTTCAGTCTTCTCTGAGTTCAATTTACCTTTATTGCTAAGTGGTCAAGTTGAAGTAGATCCAGAACTAGATACAATTCGACCCTTTTTCCTTGAAGGGAGTGGCCCTCTCCTTTCTGTCAGGGACCTGACTACCCCATCTTAAGGGTGGCATTTGCCAAATTAGGAATCATAGGAGATTTTATTTTTTTTATCTGAATTCTTTCCTTTCACAAATAAATAAGTAGTTAGTCCCCACCCCCTAACTCACTAGGATGAGAAACACTCAGAATGGCACCTTACTTCACTGGGCTTCATTTTTTAAAGATGAAAATTTTTCTGCATCTTGTGGTCCATCTTGACCCTGAATATAGTCTCATCTATCATTTGACTGTTCAAGTTTGAAAGATGTTTAATAGGATACAATGGAATAAAACAAAAAAAGAAAAGAAAGGAAAAACAAATCTGTCCAAGCACCTTGGGTGGCCAAACCAACCCTACTGTCAAAGAGGTTATTAGAATAGGCATTGGAATGCTCAAAGGTTACCACCACTGTGTGTAAAAGCAAAATGAATAATACTTTAAAATATCCCCCTTGGGGTGGGGGTGGGGGGTCGGGCAGTAGCACAACAGGTCAAGAGCACATGGCAGGAAGCACAAGGACTGGTGTAAGAATCCTGGTTAGAGCCCCCAGCTCCCCACCTGCAGGGGTGTCACTTGACAAGCGGTGAAGCAGGTCTGCAGGTGTCTATCTTTCTCTACCCCTCTCTGTCTTCCCCTCCTCTCTCCATTTCTCTCTGTCCTATCCAACAACAAAGACATCAATAACAACAACAATAATAATAACCACAATGATAAAAAAAAATAAGGGCAACAAAAAGGGAAAAAAAATAGTCTCCAGGAGCAGTGGATTCTGGTGCAGGCACCGAGCTCCAGCAATAACCGGAGGCAAAAAAATATATATATCCCCTCTAGGGGATCAGGTTGTGGTGCACCTGGTTAAGAGCACATAGTACAAAGCATGAGGACCCACATAAGGATCCAGGTTCGAGTCCCTGGCTCCCCACCTGTAGAGGGGAAACTTCACTAGTGATGAAGCAGATCTGCAGGTGTCTTTCTTTCCCCCCTCTACCTCCCCCTCCTCTATAAGTTTCTCTCTGCCCTATCCATTAAAATAGAAAAATAAAATGGTCGCCAGGAGCAGTGGATTCATAGTGCAGACACTGAGCCCCAGTGATAACCCTGGGGGAAAAAAATCCCCTTGGTTTTATTGGCAAGAGTCACAGTTGCTTTATAACACAGGAGCAGAACAGAAGTCTAAGCATATTTCCCATCGAAATGGAAAAGTGGAAATTGACTTTTAGTTGTCAATATAGCAATGGTTTCCTTACATTGGTTGAATAAATAAGGATAGGTGTCCTAAGCAGATGCCTTCCGGCTAGACTAAAAGAGACCTCTTCTTTTAACTCCCTGCAGTCCTCTTCGTAATTATGCATTCTCTAATATGCCTCCCTCAAGAGGTGGAACTTAAGTTTCCTTCCCCTTGAGTGTGACTTGGATTCAGTAACTCAGTTCTAACGAATAGAATATGGCAGCTGTGACTTTGTGTCACTTAACAGAGACTCAAACATAAAAGGTTATATGGTTTCCTCCTTGCTCTCTCTTGGATCACTCACTCAGGAAGAAGTCAGCTGTTGTGTCATAAGAACACTCAAGCAGTTCTATGGAGAGGCCCACATGGTGAGGAAGTGAGGTCACCTGCCAACAACCAAGAACTGTGGCCTTTTGCCAAAAGACACACGAGAAGCCATGCTATAAGCAGATTCTTCAGCCCCAGTCAAGGCTTCAGACAACACAGATGATACATTGACCACCATCTTGACTATAATTTCATGAAAGACCCTGAGCCAGAGCCACTGAGATAAGCTGTTCACAGATTTCTTACCCACTTCTTCTTCTTCTAGAGTTTGCCCTTCTTCCGTAGCCAGTCAACAGCGTCAGGTTGAGCCTGATGTAAAGTTTCGAGACCTCCTTTGAATCTGGAGACGTGACAGTCGTACTAAAACTGTGAGACAGTGAAAGTGCACTGTTTTAAACTGTGGAGTTTTAGGATGATTTATTAAGCAGCAATACACAATAATAAAATCCTCCAAATTTATTTTATTTGAGTTCATTTATTTAAAATTTAGTAAAAACTGTATTGATGTGATTTCTTTGCTATGTATACTGTATGGGCTTTGTATATATTTATTTAAAAATGTTTATTTATTTTATATTTATTTATTTATTGCAACCCAGGTTATTGCTGGGGCTCAGTGATGTCACTATGAATCCACCACTCCTAATTGTCTTTATTTTCTTTTCTTCTTTCAATTTTATTGGATAGGACAGGGAGAAATTGAGATAGGAAGGGGAGAGAGAGAGGGAGAGAGAAACAAAGACACCTATAGATCTGCTTCACTGCTTGTGAACCATCCCCCCTACAGGTGGGGAGCAGGGACTTGATCCCCTGTCCTTTCACATAGTAATATATGCACTTAACTGGGTGCACCACAGACCAGCCTCTATTTGTTTGTTTTTAATAAGAGAGAGAGATGCATTATTCTAGTTTCCCAGCCCTTGTGTATACCTTTATGCTTAATCATTATAAAAAATACTTAGTCTGCTTTTGAAAGGAATAGGGGTGATAAAGTAAATTACTAGCCAGTGCACTGCTCAGCTGTGGCTTATGGTACAGGGGATTGAACCTGGGACCTGGGAGCCTCAGGCATGAGAGTTTCTTTTCTTTTTTTTTAATTTCATCATTGGGGTATTAATGTTTTACATTCAACAAAAATACAATAGTTTGTACATTCATAACATTTCCCAGTTTTCCACATAACAATACAACCCCCACTAGGTCCTCTGTCATCCTTCTTGGATCTGTATTCTCCCCACCCACCCACCCCAGAGTCTTTTACTTTGGTGCAATAGGTCAATTCCAGTTCAGGTTCTACTAGTGTTTTCTTTTCTGATGTTGTTTTTCAACTTATACCTGACAGTGAGATCATCCCATACTCATCCTTCTATTTCTGACTTATTTCACTTAACATGAATTTTTCAAGGTCCATCCAAGATCTGTTGTTGGAACCTGGGTTTCTTCCAGGTTTTGGCTATTACAAATTGTGCTGCCAAGAACATATGTGTACACAGATCTTTTTGGATGGGTGTGTTGGGTTCCTTAGGATATATCCCCAGGAGAGGAATTGCAGGGTCATAGGGTAGGTCCATTTCTAGCCTTCTGAGAGTTCTCCAGACTGTTCTCCCACAGAGGTTGGACCAATTTACATTACCACCAGCAGTGCAGGAGAGTTCTTTTGACCCCACAACCACTCCAGCATTTGCAGTTGCTATCTATTCTGATGTATGACATTCTCACAGGAGTGAAGTGGTATCTCATTGTTGTCTTTATTTGCATTTCTCTGACAATCAGAGACTTGGAACATTTTTTCACGTGTTTCTCAGCCTTTTGGATCTCTTCTCTGGTGAACATTCTGTCCATGTCTTCCCCCCATTTTTTGGATGGGGTTATTTGTTTTCTTGTTGTTAATATTTGCAAGTTCTTTATATATTCTGATTATTAGCCTCTTGTCTGATGTATGGCATGTAAAGATCTCCCATTCTGCGAGGGGTCTCTTGATTTGTGTAGTAGTTTCTTTAGCTGTGAAGAAGCTTTTTAATTTGATATAGTCCCATAGGGTTATGCTTGTCTTAGTCTTCTTTGTAATTGGATTCGTTTCATTGAAGATGCCTTTAAAATTTATGCGGAAAAGAGTTTTGCCAATATTTGCCTCTAAGTATCTGATAGTTTGTGGCCTAACACCGAAGTCCTTGATCAAATTGGAATTTACTTTTATATTTGGTGAAATACAGTGGTTCAGTTTCATTCTTTTGCATGTTTCAACACACTGTTTCCAACACCATTTGTTAAAGAGACTCTGCTTTCCCCATTTAATAGTCTGGACACCTTTGTCAAAGATTGGATGTCCACAGGTGTGGGGGCTTACTTCTGGGCTCTCATTTTTATTCCACTGGTCAGTGTGTCTATTCATGTTCCAGTACCAAGCAGTTTTGATGAAAATGGCCCTATAATACAATTTGAGATCTGGGAGTATGATGCCTCTAGTTCTGTTCTTTTTTCTCAAGATTGTTTTGGCAATTCTAGGTCATTTCTGGTTCCAGATTAACATTTCTAGCATTTATTCTATCCTCCTAAAAATGTGGTTGGGATCTAGATGGGGATAGCATTCAATTTGTAGATGGTTTTCTGGGTACATTTTGATGACGTTAATTCTTCCAACCCATGAACATGGAATATCTTTCTACTTCTTTGTGTCTTTTTCAATTTCCTTGAGTAGTGACTCATAATTTTCAGTATACAAGTCTTTCACTTCTTTGGTTAGGTTTACTCCTAGGTATTTTATTGTTTTTGTTGCTATAGTAAAAGGAATTGATTTATGGATTTCAATTTCTTCTAACTTAGTGTTTGCAAAGAGGAATGCCAGTGACCTTTGAATGTTAATTTTGTAGCCTGACATCTTACTATATTGCCTGATGATTTCTGAAAGCTTCTTGCTGGATTCCTTAGGTTTTTATATGTATAGTATCATGTCATCTGCAAATAGGGAGAGTTTGACTTCTTCTCTTCCAACCTGTATGCCTTTAATTCCTTGCTCCTGCCTGGTTGCTATGGCAAGAACTTCCAACACTATGTTGAATAGTAATGGTGATAGTGGGAAGCCCTGTCTAGTACCTGATCTGAGGGGAAATGCTTCCAGCTTTTCACCATTGAGTATTATGTTGGCTGTAGGCTTGCTATATATAGACTCCACTATCTTCAGGAATTTTCCATCTATTGCCATTTTTTGTAGTGTTTTGATCATAAAGTGATGTTGTATTTTGTCAAAGGCTTTCTCTGCATCTATTGATATGACCATATGGTTTTTGGTCTTGCTTTTGTTGATGTGGTGGATCACGTTGATTGATTTAAGTATATTAAACCAACCTTGCATGCCTGGGATAAACCCCACTTGGTCATGATGAACAATCTTTTGAATATACTGCTGTATCTGGTTGGCTAGAATTTTGTTCAGTATTTTTGCATCTATGTTCATCAGAGATATTGATCTGTAGTTTTCTTTTTTGGTTGTGTCCCTGTCTGCTTTTGGTATCAGAGTGATGTTGGCTTCATAGAAGCTGGAAGGGAGTATTCCAGTGTCTTCAATCTTCTGGAAGACTTTTAATAGTTGAGGTATTAGTTCTTCTTTGAAGGTTTTTTTTTTTTCCTCCTCCAGGGTTCTTGCTGGGCTCGGTGCCTGCACCATGAATCCACTGCTCCTGAAGGCCATTTTTTCCCCCTTTTGTTGCCCTTGTTGTAGCTTCGTTGTGGTTATTATTATTGCCCTTGTTGATGCAATTCGTTGTTGGATAGGACAGAGAGAAAATGGAGAGAGGAGGGGAAGACAGAGAAGGGGAGAGAAAGATAGACACCTGCAGACCTGCTTCACCGCCTGTGAAGCGACTCCCCTGCAGGTGGGGAGCCGGGGGCTCGAACCGGGCGGGATCCTTACGCCGGTCCCTGCGCTTTGCGCCACATGCGCTTAACCCACTGCGCCACTGCCCGACCCCCTCTTTGAAGGTTTTATAGAATTCATTTGTAAAACCATCTGGTCCAGGACTTTTATTTTGGGGAACATTTTTGATAACTGTTTCGATTTCATTAGTTGTGATGGGCCTATTCATGTTATCTAGTTCCTCTTTACTTAGTTTTGGAACTTGGTAGGTATCTAGGAAATCATCCATTTCTTCCAGGTTCTCTAGCTTGATGGCATATAGTTGTTCATAGAAGCCTCGCACGATATGTTGAATTCCTGAGGTGTGTGTTGTGATATCTCCTCTTTCATTAATGATCTGATTTATTTGGGTCTTCTCCCTTTTTTTGTTTTGTGAGTCTGGCTAAATGTCTGTCTATTTTGTTCACTCTTTCAAAGAACCAACCTTTACTTTTGTTGATCTTTTGTATGCTTTTCTTATTTTCAATGTTATTGATTTCTGCCCTAACTTTAATGATTTCTGTCCTTCTAGTTGCTTTAGGGTTCCTTTGTTCTTCTTCTTATAGGTCTTTAAGATGTTCAACCAGGTTGTTTATTTGTCCTTTTTCTCATTTCCTAATGTGTGCTTGTATGGCTATGAACTTCCCTATCAGTACTGCCTTAGCTGTGTCCCAAATATTTTGATAGCTTGTGTCTTCATTTTCATTGAACTTTGAAACATTTTTATTTATTCCTTTATTTCCTCTTTGACCTAGAAGTTGTTAAAAAGTGTACTGTTGAGCTTCCACATTTTGGGACTATTACTAATCTTTTGTTGATTGTTAAGTGTTAGTTTAATTCCACTGTGGTCTGAGAAGATTCTTGGGATGATTTCAATGCTCTTGAATTTGCTGATGCTGTCTTTGTGGCCTAACATATGATTTATCCTTAAGAATGACCCATGTGGACTTGAGTAAAATGTGTATTCCAGTTTCTTCAGATGAATGACTCTGAAAATATCCAATAGTTCTAATTTATATATCTCTACATTTGGCTCCCTTATGTCTTTATTGATTTTCTGCCTGGATGATCTGTCAAGTTGACAGAGTGGGTTGTTGAAGTCCCCTACTATGACTGTGTTGCTGTTAATATATTGCTGTTGCTCTTTCAGTACACATTTGATATATTTAGATGGCTTCTCATTGGGTGCATAGATATTAATAATTGTTAAGTCCTCTTGATTGACTTCATCCTCTAAGCATAAAGTGGTGTCCATTGTCAAAGTTCAGGGTGGCAGTATGCCGGGCTAGCTTCGCGGCAGGAGACAGATGACCAGGGACACATGGCTGAGCAGAGAAGCAGTATTTCTTTATTCATGAGTGAACGGTTCAAAAAACTAATCTAATCTAATCACAACCCAATTCTGTATTGCCTCTCTCTCCTCCGGCGGAAGAGTCAGGAACCAAGGAAGTATCTAGGATAGGGGGCGGGGAGAAGGAAGAAGCCCGAAAAGGCAAGGACTAAACCAAAATCTCCTGGAGGCAGGAGGAGTGAGACCAAACCAATGTAACAGAATGACCAGGTAAATAGACTACAACATCAAGCAATGTAACAGAAGGGATCCCAGAAGCAGAACTAGAAGCATACCAACAGTCCATTCCTATCTTTTAAATTTTTATTTATTTTAAAGTCTATCATGTCAGATATGAGAATAGCTATTTCTGCCCCTTTTTGTGGGCCATTGGCCTGTATGATAGTTTTCCATCCTTTCACTTTGAGTCTGTGTTTGTCTTGTTGAGTTAGGTGGGTTTACTGTAGACAGCATATTGTTGGGTTGTATTTTCTGATCCATCTTCCTACTCTGTGTCTTTTAATAGGTGAATTCAGGCTATTGACATTTATTGATGTCAAAGATTGAAGATATTTTAATGCGATTCTTGTAGAGTTTTAGAGTGTTCTGATATATGGCCTATTTATGGTGGTCTGATTTATAGGAGACCTTTCAGAACTTCTTTCAGGGCAGGATTGGTGATAGTTGATTCCTTCAACTGTTGCTTGTCTGAGAAGATTTTTATGCCTCCATCTAGTCTGAATGACAGTCTAGCAGGATACAGGAGTCTTGGTTGAAAGCCTTTCTCATTGAGTACTCAATAGATATCTTGCCATTTTCTTCTGGCCTGTAGTGTTTGTGTGGAGGAGTCTGCTGCTAATCTTATAGGTTTTTCTCTGTAGGTGACTCTGTTTTTCTCTTGCAGCCTTCAGGATCCTTTCTTTATCCTTATTCCTTTCCATTCTAAATAGGATGTGTCTTGGTGTCTTTAAGTCTGGGTTAATTCTGTTTGGGACTCTCTGGGCTTCTTGAATCTTTATGTCTTTGACATTGTCTAGACTAGAGAAGTTTTCAGCTATTATGGCCTGAAGAATGCTTTCTTCCTGTCTCTCTCTTTTTTTCTCTGGTAAGCCAATAATGCGTATATTGTTTCTTTTGTAGTCATCCGAACTCTTTTGTTGTTCTCAGTATCTCTTAATCTCTTTTTGAGATCTCTTACTTCTTTTTTAGTTGTCTGTAATTTGTCCTCAATCTTGCTAATTCTGTCTTCAGCCTCATTGATTCTATTCTCTCTCCCTCTACTGTTTTCTGGAGTTCATCTATTTTGTTATCCTGTTCTGATACTGTTTTAGCTTATTCAGCTAGTTGTGTTCTTAGCTCAGCTATTTCAGCTTTCAGCTCTCTAATAACCTTGAGATAATTAGTGTTTTCTTCCATAGTCTCATTTGTTGTTCCTGTATTTCTGATTACAATTCTTTCAAACTCTTTACTCACTCCTGTGATTATTTCCTTAGCTATTGTTTGGATGTTGACCTCATTATTCTGTGCTTCACCCTTTGTGGGACTTTTACTTGGACTTTTGTCCTCTTTCATTTCTCCAATATTTCTTCTTGTTGGTTTAACCATTTTATATAGTATGTTATGAGTTTCCTCTCTCAGTACTTTTCAAATTACTAATCACTATTGCCTGGATTGACTTGTGTCCAAGTAAGGTAATTAAAGGGTTCACAGTGGTGGAAGTTAACAGTTGTTTCAACAGTATTTTAATCCCTGATTTGGAGCTCAGTGGCTTAAAAACCTCTTTTATTCTTTTTCTTCCCTGTAGGCTATGGGAGCCTGAGGGCTTTTAAATTATAAGTGGGCTTCTTAGCTTAATCACTGACTCCTGACCAAGAGATAAAGCAGGGTATGGCAGAGATAATACAGTGGTTATGCAAAGAGACTTTCACAGCCCCACTGCTATACCACCGAGGTAGAGATCTTCTCCTGAGTTTCCTGGTTAGTGCTCTGTCCACTGGTGTCCCGCCCTGCCGCTGCTCCAGATTCTGAGGGCAGTATCAATGAAGACTCAGAGTTGCCCTTGGTGAGTCTCTGGGGAGTCCTCTCCTCCCTTCAGCCACCCCTTGTTGGTGGAACAGACTGGAGGTGGTGTCTCTGATAAACTGCCAGACTGTTACCAGCCACTTAATCTCTCCCTAGGCTCCACCCTGTCCAACAGCCACATGTGTTTGCACTCACCAGTGATTTGGTGGGTTCCTAAAGTCATTCTAGTCCTGTCTTGTTTTGGTCCCAGGTGGTCTCCTTTGGTATTCCTCGTTGATCTGGGAGAGGAAAGGAGAGAGAGGAGAGAAACAGATCTGCTGCTGTTCTGTAGCCCTGCCTCCAGAAGTCTCCCAATAGAAACCCTTTTAACCTAACCTTTGCACCCTTCTTTTGAGCCAGTGCAGTGATCGGTGAGTTTTTTTTTCCTACAACATAACTGGTCCAGACAAGTTCCTGGAAAATTTAATGAGCACCCTCCAACAGTCCTCCAGTTCTGTCAATTCCATTTAACTGTAATATCAGGATTAATGGGTAGTTTGATGGTACCTGAACATGCCTTGACACCCCCCTCACTGAGATCAGGGTGTCACTATCCTGTCTTATGGAATATGGATCAATCACAGTGACTTGTTTATAACCAATAGAGGACAAATTTGATAGTACCAGCTGAAGTCCCAACTAACCAACAGCCAGTGTCAATTCCAAGAAACATGAATGAAGATACCTCCCAATGATTTCTGTTCCTAACCTCCAATTTACTCTTAACTATCAAGTCTCCACAGCTTGATTCTTCCAACAGGAGTCTCAAGACAGCATGGAGAAGAGACAAAGTACACCCACTACAACATGCCCAAATTCTTATCCCATATAATTCAATAAAAGATTGTTAGTGACTAAGGAGATAGTATAATGCTTATACAGAAAGCTTTTCATGTCAGATGCTTTGTAATCCCAAATTCAATCCCTAGCACCATCATAAAAACCAGACTGGAATAGTGCTGTGGTTAAAATAAAAACATTTTTTTAAAGGGACAGACTGTTCTGTGCCATTAAGATTTGGGTATTTTGTGATATAGCAATAGTAACAAGAACAAATGCATAGATATGGGGTTTATTCACCCTTTAGATTAGTTGAAAACAATTCAATTCAGGGACAAGAGCAGAATAGCCCACTGAGTTTAAACTAATGGCTCTTAATGAATTTAACTTCAGTGCAAAATGTAAATTAAGTAGAAGGCTAGCAACAGGAATGACCAAGTAAAAAGATACTATATGTTTTTTTATAATTTTTTATATTTGTTTATTTATTCCTTTTTGTTGTCCTTGTTGTTTTTATTGTAGTTACTATTGATGTTATTATTTGATGTTTTTATTGTTGTAGTTATTATTGATGTCAGAGAGAAATGGAGAGAGGAGGAGAAGACAGAGAGGAGGAGAGAAAGATAGACACCTGCAGACCTGCTTCACTGCCTGTGAAGCAACTCCCCTGCAGGTGGGGAGCTGGGGGCTCGAACCATGATCATTACACTGGTCCTTATGCTTTGCGACACACTATATGGTTTTTATTTAGCTATAGTTTTCTGTTGCAAATTGCAGGTCTCTGAGAACATTAAATGGCTAGTTGGATAGATGTAGAGATAGTAACAATAGCGAAAGAATCCTGGTTTGAGCCCCAGATCCCCACCTGCAAGGGTGGGTCACTTCACAAATGGTGAAGCAGGTCTGCAGATGTCTATCATTCTTTCTCCTTCTCTTGTTGGTATGCTTCTGGATTCTGCTTGTGAAGTTTTCCGTTTTATCATCACATTGGGTTCACTTGTGTTGCTTGCTATGTGTTCTGTTTGCACGTCCACTGTTGGCTGGGAACCCCCTGCCTCTGAGATATTGGTTTGGTCTCCCCCCACCCACCCACCTCCGCCCCCACCTCTGGGACATTTGGTTTAGTCATCGCTGGTTCACGCTTCTTTCTTCTCCCCACCCCCATCATACGTATTTCCTTGGTTCCTGACTCTGCCGCTGGAGGAGAGAGATGGAGAACAGAATTGGGTTGTGATTGGATTAGATTAGTTTTTTGGACTGCATCCCCACTCATGAATAAAGACTGAACTGCGTTCTCAGCTCAGCCATGAGTCTCTGGTCATCTCTGTGTCCCACCTGCAAAGCCAGCCTGGCAAAAGCGACATTCTCTATTTCCCCTTCCTCTCTCAATTTCTTTCTGTCCTATCAAAAAGAAAAAAGAAAAACAAAGAAGGAAGAATGAAAGAAAAAATGTTCTCAGGAGCAGTGGATTCCTAATGCAAGCACTGAGAGCTGAATATAGGCCCCAGATCAAATCAAACTGATGGGGTTTACGTCAACAATATTTATACACCTTTTTCCCCCTTATTTGGGAGCTACTCTCTTGCATGATCCAGCTTTCTAGTCCTTTCTCCAGCCATGACATCATCTCCCCAGACAATAACTTAAATCCACCTGCATATCAGATGTCAGGCTCAGGAAAAACAAAAAAACGAGTATAGTCATGGGCACTTTGGAATATAACTAAAATAGGCCTACTAACTACCTCCAAAACAGAGACACCCCCCCAACTCTTCATATGAACCATTCCAGCCTTTAGGTTCATGATTAGTCAATAATTTGTTTGGCACTATATGTTAACTCTTTTTTTAGCCACCAGGTTCCAGATACTAGCATGATGCCAACCAGACTTCCCTGGGCAGATGACCCCACCAATGTGCCCCAGAGCCCCACTTCTCTAGAACCCTGCCCCACTAGGGAAAGACAGAGACAGGCTGGGAGTATGGATCAACCTGTCAATGCCCATGTTCAGCGGGGAAGCAATTACAGAAGCCAGACCTTCCACCTTCTGCATCCCACAATGACCTTGGGTCCATACTCCCAGAGGGTTAAAGAATAGAAAAGCTATCAAGGGAGGGGATGGGATAGGGAGTTCTGGTGGTGGGAATTCTGTGGAGTTGTACCCCTTATCCTATGTTTTTTGTCAGTGTTTCCTTTTTATAAATAATAAATAAGAGAGAGATAGAAACAATGAGCATAAATTTCACTATTGAATCTTTTCTCCCATTTAAAAAAATTTTTCAGTTATTGAAAACATAACATCCAGAATTCATACACATAAATGCATACCATACCATTCAGAATTCATCTAAGATGAATATTTTTTTCAATATAATAATTTTTATCTTCTTTCAAATAGGAACCCAGTAATTAGGTACCTATAAAGTTTTCTTCTCCCTTTTAACTCCAATTTATTCATCCCCCAGAGGGAAATGCTCTCCTGGAGCTAGTATTTCTCTCTTTCCTTTGTCTTTTAATTACTTTAAGAACAAAAGAGTTCTGTAAGTTATCTTACATATAACTGACTTTCAGAGCTAGTTTTACTGATACTGACATTAATTAATAAGTTGATTTGATTAAGACATTATCAACATGTGTTCTCTCACTTGCCAATGAATTAAAAATTCTAGGATACATGCTCTTCATATAGTGGTAAAAATGGGATAACCATAGGTACACACATGTAATATCAAGGAATTCTGTAAAAATCACAAAGTGGAACACAGACTATGGCTCGAGAGTGTTCACAATCTCTAGACTACTTACCAAGTCCTCAACCACTATAGGAGGAATATGGAAGTTTAGAAGGGCCTGGTGATTTAGCGCTAGTGACAGAACAGTGATCCAAACTCTTACAGTTCTGAGTTCAAAGGTCATTCTCTAAACTGTGATGCCTGATAGTACATGAGCAAGGAAAGAGAGTAAAAACTTAGGGTGAAACACAGACTAAGTATGGTCTGTCATAGCAATGCCAAGCACCTGAGATGGGGGAAGGGGAAGGGAGGGAGGGAGAAAAACAGGGGGACACTGGAGAGGGGTCAGGAGGAGACTGGGAGGAAATGAAATTACCTTGGGGGCCCAGTATTTGAAAGTGGAAGGATTTAAGTTGGTAGTGGGAGTGGTGTGTGAAATCCTTTATACAATGATAAGAAATTGTACTCATATGACAACAGTTGTACAACTGTTGATTATGATTATTGATTATGATAATGATTATTTCCCTAATAAAATATAAAATACTACATATTTTAATATTTTTTAAAAGACACATAGCTTACAAAACAATATGTAAAATCTGATGAACTGTGAGACTTAAAAGATTTTTTGAGTAAATTTGGCATATTTCTTGGGTGGCCCCACAATCTCAAATCTGGGAATTTCTTCTAGGGGTCCCTGCAAAGACAACTTTTAGAAAGTCTGTTTAGGGAAGGCATTCTCATTTACAGAAAGAAATGCTTCAGAGGGTGGCACTGGGCACTTGGAATGCCACTAGCAATCACAATATATTGAAAAGAAAACTTTCATACCTATGACAGTTGGGTACTGACTAAACATAGCCTACAATGAGTACAACAACCAGATTAACTATGTGCACTATCTTCTAAAAAGAAGGAGGGGAGAGAGAGGAGGAGGAGGAGGGACTTATATATCCTAGATACAAGAAAGGATACTAAAGAAAGGTGAGGGTTTAATAAATAGTCCACTGGAATTTCCTATAACAGATCCCAAACCTTCCTCTCTTATTCTGCCTCTATTGTCTTCCAAACTAGAAATATTGATACTACACTACACTACACTACACACTACACTACACACACACACACACACACACACACACACACACACACACACACTCCTTCACTTAACTTCTTTTTTTTAAAATTTTTTATTTAAGAAAGGATTAATGAACAAAAACATAAGGTAGGAGGGGTACACCTCCACACAATTCCCACAACCCAATCCCCATAACCCACCCACACCTTACTAGGGAAAGAGAGAGGCAGACTGGGAGTATGGACCGACCAGTCAACGCCCATGTTCAGCGGGCAAGCAATTACAGAAGCCAGACCTTCTACCTTCTGCAACCCTCAATGATCCTGGGTCCATGCTCCCAGAGGGCTAGAGAATGGGAAAGCTACCATGGGAGGGGGTGGGTTATGGGGATTGGGTGGTGGGAATTGTGTGGAGTTGTACCCCTCCTACCTTCTGTTTTTGTTCACTAATCCTTTCTTAAATAAAAAATTAAAAAAAAAAAAGACACCATAAAGTAACTAATCAAATAGTTTCTACTTAGACCTAGATACCCTCCTTCCATATTTCCTATTTCACTTCCCTCAACCACTCCAAGGCTAAACCTATCAGACAAAATAAGGACTACAAAAGCTGAATAAGGGCAAGAGAAAGGCATACATTAATGATGGCTCTTTGGTCACTACCATGCCACCCCATCTCTCAGGACTGTAGTCAGGGAATCCTGGGATTTCCACACAGATGGACCTAGGCCTTTAACAGATCCCTCTCTCCACTGTCACAAGTCATCTCCATCAGGAACAACATGATGGACCCCTTTGTGGGCCCCTATAGGACCTTGCCCTCAATGTGGATTAATAATGGTAGGGACAGCCTCATTCTCTGAAAGGAGGATGGGTCAACATATTCTACCAATTGAGGAAGATGGGTCCTAAAATTAGAGCAGCCTAGAATGTTCCTAGCTGTGACCACAGAACATGAGCTCAGACCTACAGGGATGCAGAAGTTACACAGGCTCCTGTGACAAATATGAGCCCCAGGTCAAGTCAATGGGATCTATAGTTAACAATATTTATAAACTTTTCCTATATTTGGGAGCCACTCTCTTCCCTTATCCAGCTTTCTACTCTTATTCCCAACTCTGACACCATCTCCCCAGACAGTACCTTTGTTCTACCTGCAAGTCAGCTGTCAGACTCAGGCCAAAACTAGTAAAGTCATGGGCCTCTTGGAATATACCTAAAATAGACCTACCAGCTATTTACAAAACAGAGACCCTCAAATCTCATAGGCTATATTCTTGCCTTTAGATTTCTGATTATTAAACGAGTTTTTCTACTTTATATCTTAATGCTTTTTCAGCCAGCAAGTTGCAGATGCTACCATGATGCCAACTTGACTTTCCTGGACAGATGGCCTGGACAGAGCCCCACCTCCCCAGAGCCCTATCCCACTAGGGAAAGAAAGAGACAGGCTGGAGTATGAATCAACCTACCAGTACCCATGATCAGCAGAGAAGCAATTACAGAAGCCAGACCTTCCACCCATAATGACTCTGGGTCTATACTCCCAGAGGGATAAGGAATAGGAAAGCTTTCAAGGGAGGGGATGGGATACAGAACTCTGGTGGTGGGAATTGTACCCCTCTTATCCCATATTTCCATTTTATAAATTAAAAAAGAAAGGAATAAAAGGAAAAGAAACAAAAGGAAAAGAAGAGGAAAAGAAATGAAAGGAAAGAAAAGAATTGGCAGGTGGTAGGTGAACTTGGTAGAGTGTATGCATTAGACCCAGGGCTCATTCTCTGGCACCATATTAAAAAGAAAAAAAAATACCTCTCAAAGAAATGGAAGAATCCTTATAGGAAATTTAAAATGCTAACATTTTAAAAAATATATATATCACTATGCACAAATTTCTTCAAATTGAAAAAGAATACTTCATTGTGGCTGATAAGTAGGTTTTGAGTAAACTAGTCCCCTTTGCTTATAGGATTTTCCCTCTCAGGCCAGAAAGTGAATCAACACAATTGTCCCCTCAACACTCCCCACTCCACCACCCCCTCCATCTCCCTATCAACCCTTCCACCCTGCCCTCTGTATACTAATGAGACAAAAGGTTTGGAAACTGATCAGTCAGCCTGATACCTGAGCTTTTAAGTGACCTTGGACATTCAGTTTCCCCACCCTTCTTGCTCTTACCCTCACCCCAGGCAGCCCTATCTCTCTAACCACTTCATGCTCTTTCTCTCCATGTTTTCTCAGTGAGAAGATGTCGGATGTAGAGACTGTCAATTTGGGGGTGGAACATTATGTTTATTCAAAGAGACTCTCATACCTAAGGTTCCCAGGTCTCAAGTTCAATCCCCAACACCACCATAAGGAAGAGCTGAGCTGTGCTCTGGTAACAAAACAAAACAAAACAAAACAGAAAAACAAACAGACTGTCAGTCTTGGAAAATGCTCAGCTTTACACTGCAGAAGTGTCTTTGTTATGCTTGGGTTTCTACAAATATGGGATAAATAAAAGTGTAGGTGCCTAACAAGCACTCAAAACAGGCAAATGTATTCTTTCTTTCCTTCTTTTCTTTTTTTTTAATATGTATTTATTTTTTCTTAATTAGAGATTAGAGAAAATGAGGAGAGAAGGAGAGACCAGAGCACTGATCAACTCTGGCTTCTGGTGGTTTTGGGAATTGAACCTTGTCGGGCTGCCCTGTGGAGGAGAGAGAAAGGAGATCCGGAGCGAAGAGGAAACACAAATCTTTATTTGCGCTGGCACCTCAGAGTTGGGTGAGAGAGAAACAGGTTGGGCCACGTGGAGGTAGCAAAAATGGCCACCTCACGCAGTAGCCTTTCCTGCATCTAAACACCAAAGTGAAGAGCCGGCAAGAGAGCGAGGTGCAGAAGAAGAAGGGTTTTTATGGGAGTAGCTCTCATGAGAATGGGAAGGGGGAGGAGTAACCACAGCACTCCAGGGTAGGATAACAACTCTCGTGAGAATGGGAAGGGGGAGGAGGAACCAGAGCACCACAACCATTGCGGGGAATAGACAATGCCCTGAAGGCACAACATGGTGGAACAGGTGCTCCGAGAATGTCCCAACTCTCGTGGGAACTAGCAATAGCCAGAGGGGACAACATGGCAGATGTGACTATGTCTGCACAATTTCCCAGCATCTCCCCCTTTCCTTTTATCTAATGGCCAGGGCAACAGTCTGTAAAGTCTATGAACTACTCAGGGTCAGTCTATGAAAAACCAGCAACATGAAGGGAAGAAAGCTGCTGTAAAATTGTCTAAAGTGTCCAGTGTCCA
The DNA here is from genome assembly GCF_950295315.1 of Erinaceus europaeus. NCBI lineage: Eukaryota > Metazoa > Chordata > Mammalia > Eulipotyphla > Erinaceidae > Erinaceus > Erinaceus europaeus. The sequence goes on along the minus strand of NC_080162.1, from coordinate 101,457,318 downwards.
AAGGGTATACCAGCAAGTCCGATAGAAGTCTCATACCAAAGTAGGGGACTAGGGGGAGAAATGGCAGGGGGTGAAACACTGTATGAGGAAGGTCAGCCGCTGGGATTCTGCTTCTCTGTAGAGAGTGAGCTGGAACCGCCAAACATGACAGACAAAGCAGAAGCAGGAAAGGCAGACAGGCTGTAAAAAAGTTCTGTCCTTGGAGTCTGTGAATCAGGTTCTTCAGATCACGTCAGGTGACATCTAGGGTTTTGGGGGGTGTACCACTGTAGTCATGCCATCTAGCTGATGATGTCAGAGTGTGCAGGGGTCCAGATGTTTTTTTTTTTTTCGGGATTCCTGTGAAAGAAACACAAACAATCTGCTTTTCGTGGTTAGCAGGGCATCTGATTTGAAATTTTTTTTTTTTTATAGAAAAAGAGGTTTGGTGCCTTAGCCAACTGAGTATTGGGGGATGTATCTTTCCTATTTATTATTATTATTATTATTATATTATTTGTCCTATGTTTCTAATCAAAATTGTCTGGTACTGGAACCAAAACAGACATACAGATAGGTGGAATAAAACTGAAAACTCAGAAATAAGGCCTCATACCTATGGGCATCTAATTTTTGACAAGGGAACCCTAAACATCAAATGGAGGACTGACATTCTATTCAATGAATGGTATTGAAAAATTGGATTGTTTATAGAAAAAGAGGTTTGGTGCCTTAGCCAACTAAGTATTAGGGGATGTATCTTTCCTATTTATTTATTATTATATTATATTATTTGTCATGGAAATCAGCTGTTATCTGGAAGGTCCTGGGTGATTCACAGGGAAAAAGAACTTATCTTTTAACAAAGACTCTAAGGTGTAGGGAAGCAGTAACTTATCTTTTAACAAAGACTCTATGGCCATGCCAATAGCAACCTTGAGGGCACATGTGGCTCCCCACATGTCCCCCCTTTCATATATATATATATATATATATATATATATATATATATATATATATATATGCATGTTTTGACGTTTGGCGGACTTTATTTTGTGGCAGAGTGGACTGTGCCTGTCTTAGGTTGGGGATCAGCCTTCCGTCTTACCCGTCATTGGAACACCTGGTCATTTTTGCCCAGTAGTACCAGATGCCCTGTTTTAGGTTGACTGGATAGTGCTAGTTTCCCTTTTACCCATCATTGGCTAGCCAGCCCTCTACATGGTGGATGTTCTGGTGGGTGGGGGGGCAAATCCTCTGCAGCAACTCCATATTCTGCCATGTCCAGCCTATGATAGTGAGCTTGTATAGGTTGCATCTTTATGGCATCAATCTGTTGTTGCAAAAAGGCCATGATCTTGTTAAGAATTATAGGACCTACTGTGAGCAGAAGAAGTAAAACAAGTAAGGGTCTCACAACTAAGGGTAGCCAGGTAAGGAAGGGGGAATGTATCCATTGGTATGAAGAGGCAGGATCATATCTCAAGTCTAAGGGAAGGAGTCAGTGGATGTGATGTCCAGGGGAACAGCCATTCGTCTTTGGGGGTAGTAAGGGATGTCTGTGACATGGGTGATATTATAAAGGGAAACATTTTTAAATTGTTGGCTGACAAAGGCAGGCCTATGGTGGCAAGACAAGATACACCAGTTAAGTGTACAAGAATATGTAAATGTTGTTAATTCACATAGGTTGTATATGGAGGAACTTCTTATAGTTTAATACCATACCATATGAACAGATGATTCTTCATATGAAAAAAATAATAATAAAACTTGTAACAAGTTAGAGGTTTACTATAATTGATACCTCGATGATTATAATTGGTTTAAATATCTTTATGATTTTGTTTGAAGGTCATCTAATGTTACCTCTCGTAGCAGTCTCTACAGCAGGATCTTCAGACCAATTTTGGTTAAAATATATATTTTTATTTTTAAACTATTTTTACTTTGGACTATAAACAGACTCAGGTTACTTAGAGAATTAACACATGTTGGTGACAATGGTTTTAACATTTACAGTGCCAGATTGATGCCACATCTGTTGTGGATTAATTTCCACAAGATAGTTTACAGGGAACTTTTGGGGGCCCTCCAAAAGCGCCCTGTATAGAGAATTTGCATTTTAGTTTTGAGGATATATTGTCACATTAAATATTTAGACTTTACCTACTTTTAGCAAATTAATTTTACCTTGCTGGTAGCAATGTAGCTTCAAGATTATACTTTTAACCATTAATGTTTACCAAACTTGAAACATACCTATAAACATTTAGTATAACACACAGGAGGAGAAAAACATATTGTTTTAAAAACAAATTTATATCCATCTTTACTCACACAGTTTAAGACTAAGCACTTTACATATACACCAAGACATATATAAAAATCAAAAGAGAGAAAAAAAATTTTTTTGGAATGTTTCTGGACGTCTCCAGAAACTTTGGCTGCATCCAGCATTTTTATATAAAGTCAATTACCTTTTAGAGTACTTTGAGCAGATGGGTCATACAAAAATTTTTGGTCATTCAACACACTCACTCACAAAACACAACTGGACAGTCATAATATAAGACATTCAGGGAAGGGGTAGGAGAGAGGGCTCTGTGAGCCAGATTTTCCAAATTCCGCCATGTCATATTATGGATCCTGGGATGTATCCTGCATCTAGTCCTCTTGTAGTATTTCTTGTTCTTCAGGGATAGCAGTGCCATCATGCGGGTATTGTCGGACATGGCGGGTAGGAACCCAGACAGGTTTAGAGCAATTCTGTGGGAAAATTCATGCAAAACCCCTCCCCATGGTCAATAGGGGGTCAGGCCCTTTCCAAATTTTATCAAGTGGGTCTTTCCACTTGACCTTAATAGCTAATAGCTAATAGATGGTGTTTGCCAGTGAATAATAGGAGGTAAGTCCCAGTTATTGTAAATATGAAAGAGTTTCAATGTAGTTAAGGCTTTTGCCAGCTGGATATTGGGGGTACATTCCTCCTTTATCTTTATTTAATTGAGCCTTAAGGGTTTGATGGGCCCTCTCGACAATGCCTTGTCCCTGTGGATTATAGGGAATGCCTATGGTATGAGTAATGTTCCAGAGGGAACAAAAATCTTTAAATTGTTTGCTGGTAAATGCAGGTCCATTGTCAGTTTTCAGTTGAAGATGTAAGCCCTTCACAGAAAAACAGGAGAGCATATGGCTTATAAGCTTTTTAGAGCTTTCTCCCATCTGAGCTGTTGCCCACATAAATTTAGAAAAGGTATCAATTGAAACAAACACATATTTTTCTTTGCCAAAGTTTGGTATGTGGGTGACATCGATTTGCCAAAGAGCATTGGCTTTTAAGCCTCGGGGGTTAACCCCAAGAGTAGCAGGTGTTTTTATGAGACTTGCACAGGAAGAACATGTAGCAAGGATATGTTTCAACTGTGGTAAAGGAACATCAGGAAATCGAGCTCGAAGGCCTTTAAGATTAACATGGGTTAGGGAATGAAAGTCAGCAGGATCATAGACAGAGACTAGGAGAGTTCCTGTGGAGGCAAGGTGGTCAGCTGCAGCATTCCTTTCAGAGAGGGAACCAGGAAGAGGGCTGTGGGAATGAAGGTGTTGAATATACAGTGGTTGGGTTCGAGAACAGAGCGTAGAGGCGATTTGAATCAAGAGAGGGGAAAGTGGGTTGTCATCAATTTTCACATAAGAACGAGCAAGCCATGGAAGTAAGTTAACAGTATACACACTGTCAGAAAAAAGGTTGAAGGTACAGCTTTTAATGCAAGGAAAACAGCATAAAGTTCTTTGTACTGAGGGGAATTATCAGGAAGCTCAGTAAAGAGAGGTTTAGGGGATTGTTTGTCTGGGTAATATATAAGGGCAGCAGCTCCCTTTTTTCCACCATCAGTGAAGACTGTAGGAGCAGAAGGGATGGGATCTCGAGAGAAAAGTTTAGGTGCTAGTAGGGGCAAAAGAGGTAAAGAAGCTATCAATTTATTAGAAGGAAAATGGTTATCTATTTGTCCTGGAAACCCTACAAAGCTTATGGCAAAACAGGAATGATGGCATATAAGCCACTCTGTATCTGCGAGAGAAAAGGGAAAAATAATTAAATCTGGTTCTTTCCCTAAGACTTGCACAGACCTATTTGTTCCTTGGGGAACCATGAATGCTAATGCATCTATCTCAGTGAGGAGTCTTGGAGCTCCGCCACTCAAGAACCCCATGGTTCTGCCACAATTCCCCCACTACTGTGGGGGTGGAGTTAAAAATTAGAAGCTTTACCGAAGAGGAGGGGGAGAATCAAACAAGGTGCATGTCCTGGAGGGCCTGGTTAACCCTTTCCAGTGCCAAGGAGGCCTTGGAAGTTAACATACGTTTTGAGGAGGGCTGTTTGTTTCCTTTTATCAGGTCAAACAGTGGTTGGAGGCAACTAGCAGGCAGATAAAGATACTGCCTAAGCCAATTTAAATTTCCAGGAAAACTTTGTAAAGCAGCAAGAGAGAGGTTAGAAGGAAAAGTAACACTAGGTTTTAAGGGACGAATTTGCGTTAGAGAAATCTCTGAACCAGAAAGATATTGGAGGAATTAGCTGTATCCTCTCAGGAGCTACATTAAGGCCGCTTTTCTTTAAGGCAGGAATGAGAAAATCACATAGGGCACAGAGATCTGTATCTAATTCTCCCCATATTAAGACGTCATCCATGTAGTGAAAAACATTAAGGCCCTTATGAATATATGGGAAAAGGGCAGATTTAACAGCCTCTTGACAAATTGTAGGACTATCGGCCATGCCCTGGGGCAGCACCACCCCTTCAAATCTATCGGCAGGGCTGGCATTATTAATAGAAGGAACAAAGAAGGCAAAACGTTTACAATCTTGCGCATGCAAGGGAATAGAGAAAAAACAATCTTGTATATCAATAGCTATGATTGGAATTCCCGTGGGAATTTCAGAAGCAAGAGGAAAACCCCTTTGGGGGGAGCACCAGACCTGTATGGTTTTATTTACCACACGGAGATCTTGGAGAAGGCGCCATTTCCTGAGCGCTTTTTTTTATCACAAAGACAGGAGTATTCCATGGGCTTCTGGAATGATGAATGTGTCCCAAGGACAACTGCTCTCGGACGAGCTCTTTTAAAATTTCTAGCATATACCTAGGCAAAGGCCACTGTTCCACTCAGACAGGCTCATTAGAAAGCCAGTCTAAGCAGGGAGTTCGGTTATGAACAGTGGCAGTTAGTATTGGGGGTGCTGATTAGATCTAGTCTCGCAGAAGTGGGTGTTACGCTCTGCAGAGGCATCTGTGGATATCCTAACACCAAGACATTCCAGAAGATCTCTGCTCAGTAGGTTGGTGCTAATATCAGCTACGAAAAGGCGGAAGTGTCCGGTAGTCCCTTCAGGGTCTTCCCACATGAGCGAATCTCTTGGGAAAAAGGCTTGGGTCATCCCTCCAACTTCGTGTACACGGGGTCTTGGGAGGAGTTCCCAAGCAGAGAACCTCTGCTTGCCTTAAAATCGTCTTTTCTGCCCCCCGTGTCAATCAAAAATTTAAAAGGAATATTGCCAATCCTTACTGTCATAGTAGGGTGACCTCATTCTAAAACAGGAGTGGTCCACAAAATCTCAGGCCCCGAATTTGTACCATTCAGGGGCGTGCCATCTTTATGAAATTTGGACCAACAATCTCTCTTCCAATGAAAACCTTTCTGACATCTAGGACAAGGTGTTCGTGGCCTCTGGCTCCCTGACTGGAGGCGTGGTTGCCCTGACTGGAGGCATGGTCGCAGCTTATCTGGACATTGGTTACGCCAATGCCCTTGGCGACCACACTGAAAGCAGGCCCCGTTTTGATTATGTGGGGTAACTGCATAAGCCTGTGCCATAATGGGTGCCTTATAAGAGCCTGATCTAAGTTCCTGTGTCACAAAAATCCAATTATCTGGGTGTTGGTGTTTAAGATGACGGAATTCTGGAATCATGCCATCCCAGAAAATGGAACGTAGGAGGAGAGAACGGACTTCAGGATTATAAATCTTTCTCTCTAAGGTTGACCGCACCCTGGAAATGAAGTCCGCTAAGGATTCATCGGTTTTTTGGCGAAAGGAGTTCGTGGGGACTGAGGCCTCTCCTGTGGATGGGGTTAACCTTTCCCATGCTTGTGTTGCATAGATGCATATGTGTTCAAAATAACCAGTTGGAAACTTGGCTTCTGCCTGCTGAGTTACAGTTTCAAACTCTCCCACTCCAAACAATGCATCAAAATTCCATTCTAGCTGTTTGTGACTATTTTTCTGGGATTGTCTAGAGCATTCATCACGAAAGCATGCCTCCCATTGCAGGTAGAGGGGGTCTGGGAGTGCAGCATGAGTTAAGTCTTTCCAGTCTTGGGGGGTATTAAGGTGCTAGAAAAAGGTTCGTAAAATGGACTTCGTCCATGGGACATGAATTCCGTCCTCCTTCACTGCCTGCCTGAGTTTTCTGATCTCTTTGGAGGAGTATGGATGCCACACCTGAGGGTTTTGTCTATTGGGAGCCACATTTACCGGGAAGGTGTGGACTTGGCTTGATGACATGGGGGAAGAAATCACAGAAGTGGGAGCTGCTAGGGTAGCGGCTCTTGGAGCTGCCAGAAGAGAACTCTTGGGGCAAACTGTAGAGGAATTAGGGTGGTTAAGTGCCGAGAACGCTTCTTTTAACTCTTGTATCTCAGCTCAAGGTCTCTTAATAATAAGGTATCAGTGGGGGGAGGAGTCATGGAAGCAGAAGCTGCCACAGGAGAAACCGAACGCGTGTCTGTGGGAGCAGAACTCTTGGGGCAGACTGCAGAAGGCTTAGGGTGTTTAAGTGCAGAGAAAATATCCTTTAAGTCTTGTATCTCAGCCTCAAGGTCTATTAATCTTTTGGCAGGACTCCTTGTACATATCCTGAAAGTTGCAAACATAGCCAAGAGAACAAATGGTGTAGCTCCAATTAATGCGTCTCTGAGATCGAGAGCTGGTCCCATGAGAGAAGAATATAATGTCTGGGACATCTCCTCGTAAAGCGGAAAAAATCCCATGGTGGGGGGAAATGCAGGGCCGCAGAGTCAGGCGGCTGCCACTTACCTGTGTCTGGGCGACTTTTCTGGACCTCAGGCCAGGCCACCCAGTGGGGTGTGAGTGCGGGACACATTGGGCGCCAGGTGTCAGGCTGCACCGCAGAGAAGAGAGAGAGGAGATCTGGAGCGAAGAGGAAACACAAATCTTTATTTGCACTGGCACCTCAGAGTTGGGTAAGAGAGAAACAGGTTGGGCCACGCGGAAGTAACAAAAATGGCCACCTCATGCAGTAGCCTTTCCTGCATCTAAACACTGAAGTGAAGAGCCAGCAAGAGAGCGAAGTGCAGAAGAAGAAGGGATTTTATGGAAGTAGCTCTTGCGAGAATGGGAAGGGGGAGGAATCACCACAGCACTCCAGGATAGGATAACAACTCTTGTGAGAATGGGAAGGGGGAGGAGGAACCAGAGCACCGTAACCATTGTGGGGGAATAGACAATGCCCTGAGGGCACAACATGGCGGAACAGGTGCTCTGAGAATGTCCCAACTCTCGTGGGAACTAGCAATAGCCTGAGGGGACAACATGGCAGATGTGACTGCATCTACACAATTTCCCAGCAGAACCTGAGACCTTATAGCCTCAGGTATGAAAATCTTTTGCATAACCATTATGCTGTCTCCATAACCCCTTCTTTCCTAGCTCATTTAAACACTCATGAACCACAGCAGCTTAGCTAATATGTCTCTATCTTCTGGCATAAAAGGGAGGCTAAAACATTTGTAATTAATTCAATGGAAACACACTGAGTTGGAGATTAGGACTTTACCTACGTGACAGAAGTAGAGAAACTCTTAAGTGGCAATAGCTTATTATTCCCCTAGATGGAAGACATTTTAAGAATGGTGATTTATCTTTAATGCATTGCTCAAGTGCTGTTTTTGTATTCTTACTGTTGCTATGGAAATCACTGTAAGAAAGTGTGCAGACATAGGATGTACTGTCAGATGCATAAATCGGGAAGGTGCATGCAAGTGTAAAATATTGACACTTGGGAGCCGGGTGGTAGCACAGCAGGTTAAGCATGGGTGGTGCAAAGTGCAAAGACCAGCATAAGGATCCCAGTTCAAGCCCTGGGCTCCCCACCAGCAGGGAAGTCGCTTCACAAGCAGTGAAGCAGGTCTGCAAGTGTCTACTTTCTCTCCCCCTCTGTCTTCCCCTCCTCTCTCAATTTCTCTCTGTCCTATACAACAACAATAGCAATCATAACTACAACAATAAAACAACAAGGGCAACAAAAGGGAATAAATAATAAATTAAAAAACTTAAAAAATAAAATATTGACATTTACCAGTCTCCAGTTGTAGACCTGAAGAAAGAGAATGTGCTGAGGAAAATGAAGAGAATGTTGTAGGCTCAAGAGTTTCTATACATCGAAAGCAAACAACATAAGAATAATCAGGCATCCTTGGGAAGTCAGGTGGTAGTGCAGAGGGTTAAGTGCTGGTGGTGCAAAGCACAAGGACTGGCATAAGGATCCGGGTTCGAGCCCCCAGCTCCCCACCTCAGGGGAGTCGCTTCACAGGTGGTAAAGTAGATCTGCAGGTGTCTTTTTCTTCCCATCTCTGTCTTCCCCTCCTCTCTCCATTTCTCTCTGTCCTATCCAACAACAATGATATCAATAACAACTACAACAATAATAAAAAACAACAAGGGCAACAAAGGGAATAAATAAATAAATATTTAAAAAGAATAATCAAGCATCCTAAGCTGAATATGGGCCCCAGATCACATCAAATCTCAAATCGATGGAGTTTACAATCAACAATATTTATACACCTTTCCCATATTTGGGAGCTACTCTCTTCCCTGATCTAGCTTTCTGGTCCTTCTGCCAGCCATTACATCTTCTCCCCAGAAAATAATTAGGATCCACCTGCATATCAGATGTCAGGCTCAGGCAGAAAAAAAAAAAAAAAAACACTAGTATAGGCACAGGCCCTTTGGAATATAACTAAAATATGCCTACTAGCTATCTATAAAACAGAGACACCCCCCACCCCCAACGCTTCACCTGTACTATTCTAGCCTTTACGTCCATGATTGGTCAACAATTTGTTTGGCTTTGTATATTAACTCTCTTTTCAACCACCAGGTTCCAGATGCTAGCAGGATGCAACCAGACTTCGCTGGACAGATAACCCCACCAATGTGTCCTGGAGCTCTGCTTCCCCAGAGCCCTTGCCCAATAGAAAAAGAGAAAGACAGGCTGGGAGTATGGATGGACCTGTCAACACCCGTGTTCAGTAGGGAAGCAATTACAGAAGCCAGACCTTCCACTTTCCACATCCCACAAGGACCTTGGGTCCATACTCCCAGAGGGTGAAAGAATAGGGCAGTTATCAGGGGATGGGATGGGATACAAAGTTCTGGTGGTGGGAACTGTGTGAAGTTGTACCCCTCTTACCCTATCGTTTAGTCAATGTTTCTTTTTTTTAAATAAAAATTTTTTTAAAAAGAAGAATCAGGCAACCCAGTAAATGGGAGAAAATGTTTCCCTATCATGCATTCAACAAGCAACTGGTATCAAACATCTATAAAGAATGGGTGTAGCTTAACAAAAATAGAAACAAACAATTATAAAGTGGTCCAAATAACAAAGCAGACCATTTTCTGAAGAAAACATACATATGGCCCACAGACATATGAAGAAATGTTCCACTTCACTTATCATTAGAGAAATGCAAATTAAAACTACAGTGAGAGGGAGTCTGGCAGTAGCACAGCAGGTTAAGCATAAGCAGTGCAAAGCTCAAGGAATGGCCTAAGGATCCTGGTTCGAGACCCTGGATCCCCACCTGCAAGGGAGTCACTTCACAGGTGGTGAAGCAGGTCTGCAGGTGTCTATCTTTCTCTCCCCCTCTCTGTCTTCCCCTCCCCTCTCCATTTCTCTCTGTCCTATCCAACAGCAATTACATCAATAATAACAATAATAACTACAACAATAAAACAAGTGCAACAAAAGAGAATAAATAAATAAAACATTTTTTAAAAACTACAGTGAGATACCACCTCACACTTGAGAGAATGGCTTGCATCAACGAACGATGAAATGATAGGTGTTGGAGAGGTTGTGGAGAAAAATGAACTCTGATACACTGCTGGTGGGAATGCAAACTGTGAAGGCCCTTCGGAAATTCTTAAAAACAAATAAAAATGGAGTTACCAAGATGGGTCAGAGAAGGTGGGTTCATTGTTCTTGATAGTTATATAGTGTTCCATTGTGTATATATACCACAGCTTTCTCAACCACTCATCTATTGTTGGGCACCTGGGTTGCTTCCAGGCTTTAGCTATTATGAATTGTGCTGCTATGAACATAGGAGTACACACCTCTTTTTGGTTGGGTGTTAGGGAGTCCTTGGGGTATATCCCCAGGAGAGGAATTACTGGATCATATGGAAGGTCCATGTCTAGCCTTCTGAGAGTTCTCCAGACTGCTCTCCACAGAAGCTGGACCAATTTACATTCCCACCAGCAATGCAAAAGGGTTCCTCTGTCCCCACATCCTCTCCAGCATTTGTTGCTGCTGTCCTTTTTGATGTATGCCATTCTTACAGGAGTGAGGTGATATCTCAATGTTGTCTTAATTTGCATTTCTCTGACAATCAGTGACATGGAGCAGTTTGTTTTTTTTTAATGTTAGCTTTTTATTTATTTATTGGATAGAGACAGCCAGAAATTGAGAGGAGAGGGTAAAATAGAGAGGGAGAGAGACAGAGAGACATCTGCAGCCCTGCTTCACCACTCATGAAGCCTTCCCCCTGCAGGTGGGGACCAGGGACTCGAACTTGGGTCCTTTTGCATTGTAACATGTGCGCTCAACCAGGTGCACCACCACTTGGCCCCCTGGAGCAGTTTTTCACGTTTGTTAGCCTTTTGGATCTCCTCTGAGGTGAATGTTTTGTTCATATCCTCTGCCCATTTTTGGATGGGGTCATTTGCTTTTTTGGTGCTAAATTTGCTGAGCTCTTTGTATATTTTGGTGATTAGTTTCTTGTCTGATGTATGGCATGTGAAGATCTTCTCCCATTCTTTGAGGGGTCTCTTTGTTTGTTTAATAGTTTCTTTGGATGTGCAGAAGCTTTTCAATTTGACATAGTCCCATTGGATTGTTTTTGCTTTAGTCTTCCTTGCAATTGGGTTTATTTCATCAAAGATGTCCTTGAGGTGTAGGTGGGAAACTGTTTTACCAATGTTTTCCTCTATGTATTTGATTGTTTCTGGTCTAACATCCAGGTCTTTGATCCATTTGGAGTTGATTTTTGTTTCTGGCAATATAAAGTGGTTCAATGTCATTCTTCTGCAAGTCTCAACCCAGTTTTCCCAGACCATTTACTTAAGAGAGCCTCCTTCTTCCATTTAATACTCTGGGCCCCCTTATCAAAGATTAGATGCCCATAGGTGTGGGGATTTATTTCTGGGCTTTCAATTCTGTTCCACTGGTCTGTGTGCCTATTTTTGTTCCAGTAACATGCTGTTTTGATGATGGTGGCTTTATAATATAGTTTGAGATCTGGGACTGTGATGCCTCTATTTCTGTTTCTTTTCCTCAAGATGGTTTTGGCAATTCTCGGTGTTTTCTGGTTCCAGATAAATGATTGTGGTGTTTGCTCTATTTTCTTAAAGAAGCTTGGTGGAACTTTGATGGGTATTGCATTAAAATTGTATATGGCTCTGGGAAGAATATTCATTTTGATGATATTTATTCTTCCAATCCATGAGCATGGGATGTCTTTCCATTTCTTGGTATCAGTTTCTATTTCCTTGAATAGTGACTCATAGTTTTCAGTATATAAGTCTTTTACTTCTTTGGTCAGCTTTATTCCTCGGTATTTTATTGATTTTGCTGAAACAGTGAATGGGAGTGATTTCTGGATGTCTTCTTCTTCAGATTTAGTGCTTGCATAAAGCAATACGACTGACATTTGTACATTGATTTTGTAGCCTGACACCTTGGTATTTTTCCTAATAACTTCCAGTAGTTTTCTGCTGGATTCTTTAGGTTTTTCTATATATACTATCATATCATCTGCAAATAGTGAGAGCTTGACTTCTTCCCTTCCAATCTGTATTCCTTTGATTTCTTTCTCTTGCCTGATTGCTATGGCAAGAACTTCCAATACTATGTTGAAGAGTAATGGTGATAGTGGACAGCCCTATCTAGTCCCGATCTGAGGGGGAAGGCTTTCAGCTTCTGTCCATTGAGTATAATGTTGGCTGTGGGTTTACTATATATGGATTCCATTACCTTGAGGAATTTCCCATCTATTCCCATTTTTTGTAGAGTTTTGAGCATGAATGGATGTTGGATTTTGTCAAAGGCTTGCTCTGCATCTATTGAGATAATCATGTGGTTTTTGGCTTTGCTTTTATTGATGTGGTCAATGACATTGACTGACTTACGGATGTTGAACCAGCCTTGCATTCCTGGGATGAATCCCACTTGGTCGTGATGAACAATCTTTTTGATGTGCTGTATCCAGTTGGCCAAGATCTTGTTTAATATTTTGGCATCTGTTGTTGTGGTGGTCTGGTGTCAGGCTGCACCGCGGAGAAGAGAGCGGATGTCCAGAGCAAAGGGGTACACAAATCTTTATTATAGGACGGGGGGGGGGTTGGTTCAGACCACGTGGAGCCAGCCAGCAGTGGCCGACCACGGGGGGAGAGCAGGGAGCAAGACCTCAGAGAGGGAGAGCTGAGAGCCCGGGGGGGGGGGGGGGGGGGGTGTGAGGAGGCTTTTTACTGGGCGACAACCAGGGGTGACGTGTAGGGCCAGGATTGGTTGAAGGGGGCACTCTAGGATTTTGCGGGGCATAGAAAAACCTGGGGGCGGAGACTGCATCAGAATAACTCCTCAGCAACAGGCATCTATGTTCATCAGAGATATTGGTCTGTTTTCCTTTTTTGTTGTGTCCCTATCTGCTTTTGGTATCAGGGTGATGTTGGCCTCATAGAAGGTGGAAGGGAGTATTCCTGTTTCTTCAATCTTATGAAAAGCTTTAGAAGTATAGGTACTAACTTCCTGAAGGTTTTGTAGAATTCATTTGTGAAGCCATCTGGTCCAGGACTTTTGTTGTTGGGGAGATTCTTTTTTTTCTCTCTCTCTCTTTTTTTTTATTGGGGAATTAATGTTTTACATTCAACAGTAAGTACAATAGTTTGTACATGCATAACATTCCCCAGTTTCCCATATAACAATACAACCCCCATTAGGTCCTCTGAATCCTTCTTGGACCTGTATTCTCCCCACCTACCCACCCCAGAGTTTTTTACTTTGGTGCGATATGCCAATTCCATTTCAGGTTCTACCTGTGTTTTCTTTTCTGATCTTGTTTTTCAACTTCGGCCTGAGAGTGAGATCATCCCATATTCATCCTTTTGTTTCTGACTTATTTCACTCAACATGATTTTTCCAAGGTCCATCCAAGATTGGCTGAAAACGTGGTGAAGTCACCATTTTTAATAGCTGAGTAGTATTCCATTGTGTATATATACCACAACTTGCTCAGCCACTCATCTGTTGTTGGACACCTGGGTTGCTTCCAGGTTTTGGTTATTACAAATTGTGCTGCCAAGAACATCAAACATTGTTTTGGATGGATATGTTGGGTTCCTTAGTATATATGTTGGGGAGATTCTTAATAATGGTTTCTATTTTTTTGTCTGTGATTGGTGCATTTAGGCTTTGTAGTTCTTCTTGGTTCTGTTTTGGAAGGGCATATATTTCTAGGAATTGTTCCATTTTGGACAGAGCTAGAAGGAATTTTGTTAAGTGAGCTAAGTCAGAAAGATAAAAATGAGTATGGGATGATCCCACTCATCATCAGAAGTTAAGAAAGAAGATCTGAAAGGGAAACTAAAAGCAGGATCTGACTAAATTGAAAGTAGGGCACCAAAGTAAAAACCCTGTATTGAGGAGTAGACATGCGGCTTCCTGGGCCGGTGAGGGGTGGGTGAGTGGGATGGGACACAGTCTTTTGGTGGTGGTAAACACTCCTAGTAAAGTGTACTCATATAAATCACTAGTTAATTAATATGTGAGGGGGGAAATTAATTGTATGTCTCGAAGTTTTTAAAACAGACTGAGTCTTTTTAATATATAGGCTTTGTATTTGATTTGGAATCTCTCAAAAGCCTAGACCAAGTAAATCAGAAGCAACCGGTGGCACAGCTATATACAAGATACTGGGTATTATACAGCAAACTCTAAGAAAAGGACTTTTCAAAGTTAACCCAATTACCAAATAATGTGATGATAACAATAATTATCCATTGTCTTTTTGAACCCTAAGACGGCAGGAACCTCACATCTCCACTATAGAGCCTATATGTCCCCCAGTCCTGGAACCTTAGGGTGAGGAGCACTTTCCCACATGCCTCTCCCAATCCATATCAAATAATATTGCATCTGCTGATCGCAACCTAATCAACGCAACAATTGCCACCTCAACATGCTTCAGCTCAAACTGTGTTCAGAGACTTCAGGTGTGGAATGACAACCCTTCAGCTTCATTACTCGGGTAAGACCTTTCCTTTCATAGTATTCTCTAATTCCATCCCAGGTGGTTCACTTCCTAACAAAGTCCCAAAACCTAGATATAGACCAGGTTCTGTGAGAGAGAGCATATATTCACACATCCATAAACTAGTGCAAAATATAGACCTGAATGCAGAAGTACACTAGTGTTTGCAGTGAGTACCCCCTAACACTTCCTCTCCACTATTCCAAGCTTTGGGTCCATGATTGCTCAACAATTTGTTTGGCTTTGTATGTTAACTCTCTTTTCAGCCACCAGCTTCCAGATGCCATCAGGATGCCGGCCAGGCTTCCCTGGATTGAAGACCCCACCAATGTGCCCTGGAGCTCCACTTCCCCAGAGACCCACCCTACTAGGGAAAGAGAGAGGCAGACTGGGAGTATGGACCAACCAGTCAACGTCCATGTTCAGCAGGGAAGCAATTACAGAAGCCAGACCTTCCACCTTCTCCAACCCATGACGACCCTGGGTCCATGTTCCCAGAGGGATAAAGGGAAAGCTATGGGGGGGGGGGGGAGATGGGATATGGATATTGGGTGGTGGGAATTGTGTGGAGCTGTACCCATCCTATCCTATGGTTTTGTTAATGTCTCCTTTCTTAAATAAAAAATAAATAAATAAATAAAATTAAAATAAGTAAATACTCACAATAAAAAATGGAATTACCTTTTGATGTAGCAATACCACTCTTAGGTATTTTTCCAAAGGACACACAGACACTAATTGGAAGGGACATATGCACCCCTATGTTCATAGAGGCATTATTCACAATAGTCAAAGAGTGGAAGCAACCTAAGTACCCATCAACAGATAACTGGATAAAGAAGTTTTGGGATATATATTCCATGAATATACAACTGAAATATATTTTCTGCTATATAAGAAAGATGATATTGTGTTCTTTTGGGACAAAATAGATAGAACTGGAGGTGATTATGCTTAGTGAAATAAATAATGAGATGAATTCACCACCATCAATGCTGCCTTGCAGGAAATACCGAAAGGAATCCTACATGGAAAGAAGCAAACTCTAACTCTAAATGAGTTCATCAGTGTTAGAATCAAATTGGAAAAACAAACAAGAGCAACAACAGGTGAAAAGATATTGGGAAAATGAAGACAAAATGGACATAGTGATATGAACAGTGTGGATCAACCAAGGCTAAATATCAAAAGATAAAATACTAGACCAGAAACTTTAAAATCCCAGTCTTTGCCTCACAGTGACTGAAATCTGAAGGAAAAATAATGGGTGGAATGAGTCAGGAAGTGAGAGAAGCATGGAATTCTGGGGACGGTGAGGAACAGGGAGATGGGAGGGGGTTTGGGGGCCCTAGGCTGGGGGTGAGAGTATATTGCAGACATGCAAGATGTGGAGCTGGGAAATGGAACCCATGTGCAGACAACTGTGCTGCAAACATTACCTCCAGTGAATAAATAAATAAATAGTTTTTTTAAAAAAAGATGAAAGACAACTACCATAAACTTGCAAAAAAAACCAAACAAACAAAACAGAATCAAACTGTTTCTAAAAGTTTGTGAGAACTATGGTGGAGATCTTTGGGAGTCAGGAGATACAGAACTTTGGTAGTGGGTGTGGTGTGGAACTATACTCTGTGATCTTACAACCTTGTTAAAAAGAAGGGGGAGTGTTGTAAACACTACAAATAGATAACTCAGTGCCTGACATAGCATAAGACCTTCTAGACTCCCTAAGTCTCCGTGCTACTTTTTTTTTTCCATTTTTATTTTGCCTCCAGGGTTATCGCTGGGGCTCAGTGTCAGCACTACAAATCCACTGCTCCTGTAGACCATTTTTCCCATTTTGTTGCCCTTGTTGTTGTTGTTATAGCTGTTGTTGTTGTTGGATAGGACAGAGAGAAATTGAGAGAAAAGGGGAAGACAGAGAGGAGGAAAGAAAGACACCTGCAGACCTGCTTCACCAATTGTGAAGTGACCCCCCCCCTCAGGTGGAGAGCTGGTGGCTTGAACTGGGATCCTTATGTCTGTCCTTGTGCTTTGAACTATGCACGCTTAACCCACTGCGCTACTGCCCAGGCCCCTCCATGCTGCTATTTAGGGTAGCCATTACACCCCTAGTCTCAGCATCCCCCTTCACTGAAGAATCTAATTTCCCTTCAACAACAAGAGAAGCATACCTGCAATGTTATAGTTACATTTCTCATACAGGGTTTAAGTCATTGATAAGTCTCTGAGTAGAAAGCATCTATCCCTCTCTCAGTCATTTCAATCACTCTATCACAGCTTCAAGTGAACAGCTCTACCTCCATCCCCATCCTGCCCTCCTTCTCCCCAGGTCCTAAAAATGAAACATGGTCTGTTACGTCCTCACAAGGAAACAATAAAGTTGTATTTAACCATGAATCTGAGAGTCAGCATGACTCACTCACTGGTTAACTGACTAGATCTCACAGTAAGCCTCCGAGATGATATATTTGTGCTCTTAAGAAAAAAAAAATCCTGTTGTGAATGCTCTGGGGTTGCATTATTCATGACTCTTAGTTTTGAGCAACTTAAAAAAGGCACTGAGGACAACACAGAATTCTTGGAGAAGCAGGCTGAGAAGATGAGAAGAATGAAAGTCCTGGGCAGCCAGACCTCAGCCAGAATCAATATGACAGAAAGTGTTCAAAGTGGACATTGTTTTACTGCCTCTGGGTATTAGACTCCACTAGAAGCACCAAGCGGCTGTCCATATAGATTGGATGTTGCTATTATCTTTGCTGCCACCATGAACATGAACAAGCCACGATCCTGTATTTTCCCTGACTAGCTCCTGATTCAAAGACCCAGATGTATGAATTTGATGGGACCACTTCTAGTTTGGATGCTTAGACTCTAAATACCAATTCACTCTGGAAGGGTAAATACCAGCCCTTTTCAGCTTTAATTAAGAGAAAGTGAGTTCTGCTTTCCACCAATTTTACAAACACAAGAAATTCAGATCCTCTGCCTCCACAAGATGTCTTCCATAAAGAGAGATATTGAACTACAAATTTAAAAAAAGATAAAGACTTCTTTTACATAATCTTCAGAAATAAGCAACCTAATAGTGTATCGAAAGTCAAATGCTCTCAAATGAAGCCTTAAAGCAAGGTTGCCTCCTATTTAAAAAAACAGATATATGGGGCAGATGACCTCACCAATGTGTCTGGAACCTCATCTCTCCAGAGTCCTGCTCCACTAGGGAATAACAGAACTGGCTAGGAGTATAGATTGACCTGCCAACGCTCATGTCCAGCCGAGGAGTAATTACAGAAGCCAGACCTTCCACAATCTGCACCCCATAATGATTCTGGGTCCATGCTCCTAGAGGGATAAAGAATAAGAAAGCTTTCAAGGGAGGGGATGAGATACAGGACTCTGGTGGTGGGAATTGTGTGGAATTGTACCCCTTTTATCCAATGGACTTGTCGATCATTATAAAATCAATATTTTAAAAAAGAGATAATGTTCATTGTGCAAAGGTTTGGATCTAATACTAACAAAGAGAATGGAGAAAAAAAAAGATGCTGATTAAAACTGAGAGGGCAGTGGGAGGCCACAGTCCTTACTGGGCAAGGAGGCAGCATTGTCTGTTTTGCACGATCATCTGTCATAAATCCCAAGCAGTCACCAATATTGGGGGGAGGCATTTGTAACAGGAGGATGCGGAAATATTGAGCAAAAAGACATGATTCCATCCACAGAGAGAGGGTGAGAATGTGGTCTGCACCAGGGGAGAAAAGTATCACTGTGAACTTTGCACTACAGAATGATGTCCTCTGGAGATCTTGAATACAAGGGTATCATATACAGTCAGAGTGGTTAAGAGACATGGTTGAATATTTGGGAGCTACTCTCTTCCCTGATCCAACTTTCTGGTCCTTTTTCCAACCATGACATCATCTTCCCAGACAATAACTTGGATCCACCTGCATATCAGATTTCAGGCTCGGAAAAAAAAAAAAAAAACTAGTATAGCCACAGGTCCTTTAGAATATAACTAAAATATGCCTACTAGCTATCTACAAAACTGAGCCCCTCTCCTACCAGCCCGGGGCCAGTATATAATTGGATCTTCGGTCTCATGCCACTTACCTTTCTAAAAAAACAAACAACAACAACAAAACACTAGTATAGTCATAGGCCCTTTGGAATATAACTAAAATAGGCCTACTAACTATCTACAAAATAGAGACCCCCCCAACTCTTCATTTGTACTATTCCAGCCTTTAGGTTCATGATTAGTCAACAATTTGTTTGGTTTTATATGTTAACTCTCTTTTCAGCCACCAGGCTCCATATGCTAGCATGATGCCAAACAGACTTCCCTGGGCAGACAACGCCACCAATATGTCCTGGAGCTCTGATTCTCCAGAACCCCGCCCCACTAGGGAAAGAGAGAAGCAGGCTGGGAGTATGGATCGACCTGTCAATGCTCATGTTCAGTGAGGAAGCAATTACAGAAGCCAGACCTTCCACCTTCTGCATCCCACAATGACCTTGGATCCATACTCCCCGAGGGTTAAAGAATAGGAAAGCTATCAAGGGAGGGGATGGGATAGGGAGTTCTGGTGGTGGGAATTCTGTGGAGTTGTACCCTTCTTATCCTATAGTTTTTTCAGTGTTTCCTTTTTATAAATAAAATAAAATAATAAAATAATAAAAAAGAGACATGGTTAAACAGAGAGACCCCTAGTTTCATTTGCTCTATTCCTACCTTTGGGTTCCTGTTTATTGAGAAATTTGGTTTATATCTTACCACCTTTCAGCCACTGAGTTACAGATGCTACTATGATTCCATCCTGAATCCATGGCCAGACAACCTCACCAATGTTATTTCAGAACCTCATTTCTCCAAGTCCTATCCCACTAGAGAAAGACAGAAACAGACTAGGGGTATGGATCCACCTGCCAATGTCCATGTTCAGTGGAGAAGCAACTATAGAAACCAGAACTCCCACCTTCTGCACTCACAAAAGAATTTTGGTCTGTTACCTTCAATGTGGGTCAACATTGGTAGGGTCTGCCCCATTCTCTGAAGGGAGGTTGGGTCAACATACTCTGCCACTCAATAAAGATGGATCTTGCAAGGGGTCCAGCCTCAAACGTTCCTATTACTTCAGAATGCAAGCTCAGACCTACAGCGATGTGAAGGTTACACAGGCTCCTGTGCTGAATATGGACTTTAGATCAAATTGATGGGGTTTACAGTTAAATATATTTATATGCTTTTCCCATATTTGGGAGCTTCTCTCTTCCCTGATACAGCTTCTTAGTCCTTTTTCCAACTCTGACATCATTTTCTTATACAATATCTTTAGCCCACCTGCATATTAGCTGTCAGGCTCAGGCAAAAATTAGTAAAGGGCCCATTGGAATATACCTAAAATAGACCTACTAGCCTTTCCCAAAATGGAGATCCCAAATGTCATCGGCTGTAGTCTTTACCTTTAGATTCCTGATTATTAAACAATTTTTTCTGCTTTATATCTTAATGCTTTTTCAGCCACCAACTTGCATATGTTACTGTGATGCCAGCTTTACTTCACTGGACAGATGACCTCACCAATGTACCCTGGAGCCCCACTTCTCCAGACCCCTGCTCCACTAGAGAAAAATAGAAACAGGCTGGGAGTGTGGATCCATCTACCAACACCCATGTCCAGTGGAGAATCAATTACAGTTATGGGAATTGTGTGAAATTGTACCCCTCTTCTTGTATGGTCTTGTCAATCATTATTAAATCAATTTTTTTAAAAAAGAATTTTGGTCCACATTCCCAGAGGGATAAAGAATAGGGAAGCTTCCAATGGAGGGGATGGGACACAGAACTCTGGTGGTGGAAACTTTATGGAATTGTACCCCTGTTATCTTACAACAAACTCAATTCAATAAAGTATTGCACTAACAAGCCTCACACCTTTATCTGAGTTCAGACAAATGCCCACCACATACATTGCAATGAGGATATTAGGAGCAAAGGAATCCTGATGGTGTAGAGAGGATGGCGTGATCTGGTTCCCATTTCATGTTCAATTTATTACCCCAAGTGTCTTTAAGTATCCACACTTCCCTTGTTGACCTTGTAGCCATTTGATAGATTTTTTTTTTTGCAGGGGTTGCTTCAAACTGAGCAGATGTAAAGTGAGTTTATCTTTCCTGCCTACTGTTCACTCTGAATGTACCTAAGGCCACATAGTTCACATTGGAAAAGTGAAAAAAAAAAAATCACTGGTTCCTCAATCTGTATTTAAGTTTCACAAAGCTGCCTGAAAAGTTTCTTGATGGAACTGGATTAACCATACAGCACAGAGGCACAATTTATAGTTTGGAAAAGAAAAAAAGTCAACGTGCATTTATCTAATCTGATGTCAGCTCTCTCTTCCAGCCATCTGAAACCAAACCCTATAGAGTTAGTTGGGATTGTAGTTCTAGTGTTGGTAGAATTTTCACAGTGATTTTTTTTAAATTTATTTATTCCCTTTTGTTGCCCTTGTTTTTTTTTATTGTTGTTGATGTCGTTGTTGTTGGATAGGATAGAGAGAAATGGAGAGAGGGAAGACAGAGGGGGGAGAGAGAGAGAGAGACACTTGCAGACCTGCTTCACTGCCTGTGAAGCGACTCCTCTGCAGGTGAGAAGCCAGGGACTCGAACTGGGATCCTTACACCTGTCCTTGCACTTTGTAACACCTGCGTTTAAACAACTGCACTACCACCCTACTCCCCGTGATTTTCTAATAGAACCAGATAAATGGAGGAGACCACACATATAAAAACAACAATAATAATTTCCTTTCTTTTCTTTTCCCAGAGCACTACTCAGCTCTGGCTTATGGAAGTTTGGGGGACTGAACCTGGGGCTTTGGAGCCTCAGGCATGAAAATCTCTTTACATAACCATTACACTATCTACCCTCAACCAATGAGTTTATTTTTCACAGCTCATGGGAGTCATCTGCCTCCTGCTTACCTGTGCTGTCAACAGTTTATATGACGTGATGGTTTAGGGACCGAATTACACCAATATGTCATTTAATCCTCTCCATGTAATAAGCCATAATCTTCATGGGAAAATGAAGACATGAGTTCATTCAACTGTTACTTGTTTCTTGAAAACGCCTCAGATTCATCCCTTTCCTGGTTTTTCTCAAATTATTGACTTTTGGTCACATTTTTCTTTTTCTTAAAGATCTGCCCTTCTAGAGCTATATGTCAATATGTCAACCACTTTGCTACACTCTTGCTAATGGCAATGTCATCAGAATTTAAAAAGTTGAGGGGGGGGGCAAGTAGTGCCCCACTCAGTTAAGCACACATGCTACAATGTGCAAGGTCCCAGGTTCAAGCCCTCAGTATCCATCTTCAGGGAGAAAGATGGATACTCTCTATCTTCTTGTCTCTACCCAAATAAGTAAACAAAGTATTTTTAAAAAGAAAAAGGAAAGCTGAAGCAAGGTATTGCACATTCAAGTGAATATACATGATTGGTTTCACAGAGAGCCAGAACCTTCTGGCAAAGAGAAGTCTGGAGGGGAGCATCTAGCTGCCCTTGAGAATTCTGGTCTCCCTTTCCCAATCTCTGAGAAGACTAGAACAAAAGTGGCATCATGGCTTGGGCAAGCTGCTGCCACCATGCTTTGAATGTAGGCATCAAGTTTTTACTATTCCTGCCCCATCCCTCAGAGCAGGCAACTTAGAATCATTTTGCCACCACAAACTTCCCCTTTTAAATCACACACACACACACACACACACACACACACACACACACACACCAATCAAAACACCATACTTCCCAGGTACCAGCATTTTATCTGGGTATACAGATTCCCTGTTTGAAAATTAAATTTGTTGGCCACCTCATAGTCGATATTAAAAATTTTATTTTTAATCAGATATCATCCATAAAGTCAAGGTGTGGAGATTCCATGAATGTCAACACATTCCATGTGTCTGTCATTGCTTGGGATTTCTCTGTAATGTTAATTGTGGTGATTAAAATTGAGGAGCTATTCATATTAGTTTTTTTTTTTTTTTTTACATCAGAAGCAGCCTAGAAATGCTTCACATTTTAGAACAGTTAGCAGCAGTATGGAGAAAAGTATCCAAGAAGCTATTTCATTTCCATGGCAGCCAGGACCCAGATGCCAAGGCTTTATAGATTAAAATCAATGCTTGAATTGCATTCAGAAAGCCTGAATTGCCTGTCAGGCTTCAGAACCAGCAGCGCAATGTGATAAATGAGGTGAAGAGCCTCATCCAGGCAAGAAGTGCGGCCGTGCTGCATTAGTGAGCACTTCTGTGTCTTTCTAGAAGTAAATACCAAATGGAATGAATTACTGGGGGCCAGCACATGAATGTCAGGAATTTGAGATGCAAGGGTTGTAATTTACTAATTACTGGGAAAAAGATGAACACAAAGTCAGTGTGTGAAAGAATGTGGTGCAGAGGAAGGGTTGAGCATGGGAGACAAAGAAAGTAAGCCTCAAAGAAAGCTCCTATTTCCTGTCTGAGTGAAGGAGACTGATTTCAAAGGCAACTCCCAGTTTGGTCATTGCCTGTCTGGGGTTAAACTGGAATGGATGCTAAATAAGGTAAAAGTATAAACACAACAGATAGTTCTTGGCACATGGTAAGCCATCACTAAAGGTTATCTCTCAGGTCCAGACAGTGGTGCACCTGGTTAAGCGCTCACATTACAGTGCTCAAGGACTCAGGTTCAAGACCCTGGTCCCCACCTTCAGGGGGAAAGCTTCATGAGTGGTGAAGCAGAAGTGCAGGTGTCTCTCTGTCTCTCTCCCTATCTCCTTCACCCCTCTCAATTTCTGCCTCTACTCAATGAATAATAATAATAATAATAATAATAATATCTCTCCCATTCCCCAAATCCCATCCTATTCTCTTCTTATTTAATATAAGAGTTGTATAGCACTAAGACATAACTGGCTTTGCTCAATAATTCAATGTTAGTAAATAGGCCTGGTTCCCTCCTATAGCAGGTCATCAACATTTAAAGACAATAAAGCAAGGGTAGAAAGATGGAACATTAAAAAATTCACAGAATGGGGGACTGGGTGGTAGTGCACCAGGTTAAGTGCATGTAGTGGCACAAAGATCCTGGTTCCCTACCTAAGGGAGAAGGATGTCAATTCGCAAGTGGTGAAACAGGTCTGCAGGTGTCTTTCTTTCTCCCTTTCTATCTTCATCTCCCCTTTCAATTTCTCTCTGTCCTATCCAACAACAACAACAGCAGCTACAATGGGAAAAAAGATGGCCACCAGGAGCAGCAGATTCATAGTATTCATAGAGTAGACATGGAGCCCCAGAGATAACCCTGGAGACAAAAAAAAAAAAATTAGGGGTTGGGTGGTGGTAGCACAGTGGGGTAAGTGCTCATGGTGTGAAGCACAAGGACTGGTGTAAGGATCCCGGTTCGAGCCCCCAGATCCCCTCCTGCAGGGGGGTTGATGCACAGGTGGTAAAGCAGGTCTGTAGGTGTCTATCTTTCTCTCCCCCTTTGTCTTCCCCTCCTCTCTCGATTTCTCTCTGTTCTATCCAACAACAACAGCAATGACAATAATAATAACGACAACAACAAGGGCAACAAAATGGGAAAAATGGCCTTCAGGAGCAGTGGATTCATAGTGCAGGTACCAAGCCCCAACAATAACCCTGGAGGCAAAAAAATTCACATAGCAAATATGTCTATACAATGATTGGCTTCATTATAACATTCAATTAACATTATATATTTTCAAATTTTCTTTATTGGGGGATTAACAGTTTACAGTCAGTAGTAAAATACAATAGTTTGTACATGCATAACATTTCCACATAACAATACAACTCCCACTAGGTCCTCCTCTGCCATCATGTTTCAGGACCTGAACCCTCCCCACCTGACCTCAGAGTCTTTTACTTTGGTGCAATACACCAATTCCAGTCCACCTTCTGCTTAGTGTTTTCCTTTCTGATCTTATTTTTCAACTTCTATGAGTGAGATGATCCCTTTTGTTTCTGACTTATCTTAACATATCTTAACATGATATTTTTGAGCTCCATTCACGATGGGGTGAAGAAGGTGAATTCACCATGAACCTAAGATTTTGGAGCCTCAGGAATAAGAGACTCCTTGCATAACCATTATGCCATCTAGCCCATCTACAAATGTTTACATTTCTCAGTTTTCCACATAACAATTCAGTCCCCCTCTAAGTCCTCCTCTGCCTTCATGTTCCAGGACCTGAACCCTCCCCCCATAACCTTGAGTACTTTACAATACACAAGAATCTAAGTATTTTCCTCTAAGTATTTGATAGTTTCTGGTCTAACATCCAAGGGGGGTTGAAATCTCCTACTATTACTGTGTTGCTATTAATAGATTGCTGTAGCTCTTTCAGTAGATGTTTGATGTATTTATATGGCCTCTTATTGGGTGCACAGATGATAATAATCTTTAAGACCTTTTGGTTGACTAATCCACTGTGCATTAAGTAATGTCCATTCCTCTTTTTAAATTTTATTTATTTTAAAGTCTATTGTGTCATATTGAGAATAACTGTTCCTGCCCTTTTTTGTGGTTCATTTGCTTGTATGGTAGTTTTCTATCATTTCGCTTTGAGTCTGTGTTTTTCTTGTTGAGTTAGGTGGGATTCCTGCAGACAATATATGGTTGGGTTGTGTTTTCTGATCCATCTTCATACTCTGTGCCTTTTAATAGGTGAATTTAGGCCACTGACATTTATTGTATTATATATTGAAGACATTTTAATGCCATTATTATAAACTTTTAGGGTGTTCTAATATATGGCATGTTTATGACAATATGACTGTTTATAAGAGACCTATCAGAACTTCTTTTTTTTTTTCCTCCTCCAGGGTTATTGCTGGGCTCAGTGCCTGCACCATGAATCCACCACTCCTGGAGGCCATTTTTCCCCCTTTTGTTGCCCTTGTTGTAGCTTTGTTGTGGTTATTATTATTGCCCTTGTTGACGCAATTCATTGTTGGATAGGACAGAGAGAAATGGAGAGAGGAGGGGAAGACAGAGAAGGGGAGAGAAAGATAGACACCTGCAGACCTGCTTCACCGCCTGTGAAGCGACTCCCCTGCAGGTGGGGAGCCGGGGGCTCGAACCGGCATCCTTACACCAGTCCCTGCGCTTTGCGCTACATACGCTTAACCCGACCCCCCTATCAGAACTTCTTGCAGCACAAGCTTGGTGATAGTTGATTCCTTCAACTGTCACTTGTCTGAGAAGGTTTTTTATGCCTCCATCTAGTCTGAATAACAGTCTAGCAGGATATAGTAGTCTTGGTTGAAAGCCTTTCTCATTGAGCACTCCATAGATATCTTGCCATTCTCTTCTGGCCTGTAGTGTTTGTGTGGAGAAATCTGCTTCTAGTCTTGTGGAGTTTCTTTTATCTCTAGGTGACTCTTTGTATTTCTCTTGCAGAATTCAAGAGCCTTTCTTTATCCTTATTCCTTTCTATTCTAAATATGATGTTTCTCCGTGTCTTTAAGTCTGGGTTAACTCTGTTTGGGACCCTCTGAGCTTCTTGAACCTTGTGTCTTTTATGTTGTCTAGAGTAGAAGTTCCCAGCTATTATGTCCTGTAGAATGCTTCTTCCCCTGTTTCTCTTTCTTCCTCTAGCAAGCCAATAATGCATATATTACTTCTTTTGAAGTCATCCCATATGTCTCTGTTGTTGTTTTCAATATATTTTAATCTCTTTTTGAGATCTCTTCTTTCTTAGTTTTCTCTAATTCATCCTCAATCTTGCTAATTCTGTTTTATGCCTCACTTATTCTATTCTCTCTCCCCTCTGTTGTTTTCTGTAGCTCAGCTATTTTGTTACCCTGTTCTGATACTGTATTAGCTTATTCAGCTAGTTGTGTTCTTTGCTCAGCTTTTCCAGCTTTCAGCTCTCTGATTACCTTGAGATAGTTAGTGTTTTCTTTTGGAGTCTCTTTTGCTGTTTCCTCTGTTCTGATAATATTATTTTCAAACTCTTTCCTCACTCCTGTGGCTAATTCGTCAATTAGTGTTTGCATCTTGTCCTCATTCTTATGTACTTCTACCTTTGGGAGGGGGCTAGCTGGGCTTTTGTCCAGTTCATTTCTATGATGTTTCTTCTTGATTTAACCATTGTATATTGTGTATTATGAGGTCCCTCTCTCAGCACTATTCAACCATTAATCACACTTGTCTGTGTTGACCTGTGTCTAAGTAAGGTACTTAAAGAGTTCACAGTTACATAAATTAACAGTTGTTTCAATGTTGTCTCACTCCTTGAGGTGATGCAAGTGGCTATTAAACCCTCTTTTGTTCTTTATCTTCCCTGGAAGCTATGGGTGCCTGTGGGCTTTTTAATTGTAAGTAGGTTTTTTAACTTAATTACTCTTAACCTAGAGATAAAACATGGTGGAGAGGAGATAGCACAGTGGTTATGCAAACAAACTCCCATGCCCTGAGGGTTCAAAGCCCCAGGTCCAATAGGCTTCTCTGATAGCAGCAAGAGTCAAGCTGGGCAGAAATCCTTGGCCCTGTAAGTTTCTCAAAAATCCCTCTTTCTACCCCATGGATTCTGAGGCAATTATTCAATGCATCTCTGAATTCATGGGGAGAACAATGTGGAAAGGTTCCCACTATACAGCCCCACTTCCAGACCACTGTGAGTGTATGTCTTCTCCTGAGTTGCCCGATCAGGTCTCTGCCCCTCTGATGTCAGCACAGGACCTCCCTAATACTGCTCCAGCCTCCAAGGGACAGTAGCAATGGAGACTCACAGTTGCATTTAGTGAGCCTTAGGGGATACTCTCCTCCTGTTATCAGTTCTTTTGTTGATAAAACAGACTGGAAGTGGTGCCTCAACTGGCAAACTGCCAAACAGTTATCAGTCACTCCCAAGTGGATACCAGCTTTCAGCCCCAGGAATCTCTCCTTAGGCCCCTCTCTGTCCACACATGTTTGCACTCACTCATGACTTGGTGAGTTCCCAATGTATTGTGTGTCTTGTCTTGTTGTGTTCTCAGGTGATCTTCTTTGTTATTCTTAGTTGACTGGGGAACGGAGAGAGACACAGCTGCTACTACTCTGTAGCCCACCTCTGGCAAATTTCAAATGAGCAGTAGTGCTGAGCATTATAATTTTTAATGTGGTCAGTCCTCTGTCTCTTGGTGCAAATCTGTCCAACAGCAGAACAACTGAAAGTTTCATTCTCAAGTGCCCTTACCTCTCTTCAGCAGCTGAGAGCAAGAGCTCCCCATTTTGAGAGTTCCTCCATCTTAAAGACTTGCTTTACAGGTAAAAGACAGTAAAAGTTGAGATGCAAGTTGACCTCTCACCCAGGAACACCTGAGTCATCTGGGCAGCCACAGATGACTCATTTGAACTTATAAGAATGATGCTGCAAAATAAGTGCTTATGTGATAGTTTGAATTTTTGAAATACCCACTCAACTTTACCAGTTCATTTTGCTTATGTATACCTGCTCTGCTGAGATAAAAGACTGATGCAATAGATAGAGATTAGAGTGTACTATTTAGATAAAGATGTAATGTGCCCTTTGCTTTGCTCAAGATATTGCTCAAGATGTAATACCATCCCCTCCCTTGGACACTTCAAAAGGAGATGAGCTCCCAGCATCTCTGTCTCTCTCATCCAAGCAACGGGGCCACTTTTGACACTCTGGCTTGTCGGGGAGGACTCCTCAGCTCTCCTGAGGGGTGTGTGTGTGTGTGTGTGTGTGTGTGTGTGTGTGTGTTTGTCAGTTTCTGTGTCTTTACATGTGTAAGTTTCTAAAAATGGGTATTCTGTGTGCTTATGTGAATAAACATTTGAACATCCCTAGCCCAGGGAGCCATTGCAGCTAGTGAACCCTCAGCCTTCTTGGAGAGGCTGAGTTTCCCTGTATGAGTGAGACTCTGTGTGTGTGCTTCTGTGAATAAATCCTTTTGAACACCGTTACTCTGTCCTTGTCTCTCTTGGTTTGAGGTCAGGCTTGGTCAGTGGCTTCCTAACACAGCAACACTTAGGAATTCTCTCAGCCCAGCCACAGCAATCCATCACCCAGGTGTCCTCTCAGGGCTGCCAAGACAGAGATTCCCTAGGGCCTCATTTCTCTCTCTCTCTCTTTCTCTTTAGATTCTAAAACAAGACCTATTATACTAGATTCTAAAACAATAGTAGTATCAGTACTGTCAGGGCATATAGTGGAGCTCTAGAAACAAAGGAGAAAACATGGGTAATTCCCACACCTACTAACTGGTTCTGAGCTCTCTGGGCTCAAACTTTTGAGTGGTTTACACTTGGTTGACATTGACTGAACCAAGAGTTTGTGGAAGTTATACTTTTCCTCAGCTCCTGGATTCCTCTGTTTCTATCAAGATTACTGTAGTGGTGCTGTTTGTCTTATCAAAGTGGCCCCTTGCTGCTTCACATCTCTGTGATCTACTACTGCTTGCTTCTGAGAGTTGCCTCTGGATCTCAGCACAGGTAAAAAGGGGTTCCCATGGAACTCTCTCTAGCATCTTCCAGTCATTCTCAATCACACTAAATTCACAGAGGAATACTTAGTCAGTCTGGGCAATAAAAACATCAACTGGGATTAATATCAAACATCTATGAAGTATTTGTACAGATAAATGGAAAAAGAAATAACCCAATAAAAATGTAGGTTACATTGACAGATGATTGGAAAAAGAAATTATGGAAGGGGAAGGCAGTGATACACCTGGTTGAGCACAGGTTAGCATACACAAGATCCTGAGTTCAGGACTCCAGCGCCCCCACTTGCAGGAGGAAGTTTAATGAGTGGTGAAGCAGTGCTGCATATGTCTCTCTTTCTCCCTATCTCCTCTTCCCTCTTTATTTCTGTCTCTATGCAATAAATAAATAAATAAATTCTCTCTCCCTATCTCTCCCTTCCCTCTCAATTTCTCCCTGTCATAGCAAATAAAATAGAAAGAAAAAAATTATGGGATATATACTACTCTTCAATCAAAAAGATGATAGATATTGTGTCCTTTGGGACAAAATGGATGAAATGGGAGGTGATTATGACTAGCAAAGAGATGAAAAACTACTACAGGATGATTTCATTCATATGTAGAACCTACAGAACAGAAACATGTGAACTAGCAAAAACAAGACAAAAAAAAAAAAAACAGGCAAACAAACGGTCTCTTAAGACTTTGTGAGGACTATGGTGGTTATTGTTGGGAGGGTGGGGGCACAGAACTTTGGTGATGGGTGCAGTGTGGAACTATACTCAGTAATCTCCCAGTCTTGGAAACCACTGTTCATCATAAATTTTAAAAAATGGCTTTAAGGAATCAGCTGAGTTGGGTTATATTGCTTGTTAAATGGTAACCAGTCAATCAATTCCATTTACTTTCAGCTTCACAAATTTATCTGATGGTGGGTAATATCAGAGGCTCTAAGAAGAGTGGCAGAGAGTCTATTCTCTAGAGCCTGACTTTCTGGAACCAAATCCAGGACCACCACATGCTAGCTGCAGGAATTCTGTCAAGTTACTTAACTTTAACCTTTTTGAACTTCAGTTTCCTCATCTGTGAAATGGGTATACCAATGGTATCTACCTGTGTGGCTTGTTATGACTATTTTAAAAGGAATATATGTCAAGTGCTTTGGATGCATTCCAGGCACATAAGAAACACCTGTAAAGGAATAAGGAAAAGAGTGATACATGTATAAGTAATTATGTGTTACCAATAACTATACTGGTAAGTGTAAGGATTAAAATTTTAAATTAAAGAGAAAAAGATCTAAAAATGAGGAAAGAAGTTAAATATAGTATGAATCAACATGCTCTGTTCTCTCATTTGGCATTACCTAAACAAATCATGGTCAGTCTCATTAAAACAAAATAGATAATGGAGCAAGCATATATTTAATAAATGTTGACTGAGTGTGACAGGAAGTCTGTATAGGACACATAGAAAATGCAGTAATATGAACACCCTTAGTTCCATCTGCTATATTCTTACCTTTAGGTTCCTGATTATTAAAGAATTTGTCCTGCTTTATATCTTGCCACCATCAAGTTACAGATGCTACCATGATGCCAACATGACTTCCCTGGGCTGACACCTCACCTCCCCTGAGTCCTATCCCATCAGGGAAAAGATAAAAACAGGCTGAGGGATATGGATCGACCTGCCAACATCCATAATTATAGAAGCCAGACCTTCCACCTTCTATATGCCATAAAGATCTTTGGTCCAGACTCCCAGAGGGATAAAGATAAGGAAACTTCCAATGAAGGGGATGTGATACAGAACTCTGGTGGTGGGAATTGTATAGAATTGTACCCCTCTTATGCCATAATCTTGACAATCATTATTAAATCACTAATAAAAAAATACCCAAAAAATGCATTGATATATCGATGAGGTTCCTGTTCCATCATGCATGGAACTAGTCAAGTTGACTAGTTAATAGTACCCCATAGATAAGGAGGAACAAAACTGGAGACTGATGACATAGTGGTGGCCAGGATGAGGGCCAGAAGCAGACAATGGCAGTGGGGCAGAGTCTGTTCTATCATTAAGAAATATAAAAATTCTCCTATAGATTACTCAACAGCTGGATTTTAAATCTGGCCCCATCAAGTCCCTAATTACCACTTGCTGCAGGAAAAAGAGACACATTAACTAAGCATTATCCATAGGTCTGCATTTGAGGCTTCTAGAATTCAAATGGATGGAATGACTTTCTGTAATTCTGATGATTTAACTGCAGGCAGCTTCACAGCCTGCATGGGGAGAGGATAGAGGATGGTTAAATAAAAACAAGCTTTATTTTTGGAATACTTTAATGACAACCTCATCTTAGAAACATTTTTTCACGCAATGCCTTTTCTGCTCAGTGTCATTGAAAGTGTTTTTAATTTCAAAGAGAGGCTATGGCGCAGGCTGTTAATGAAATTCTGGCATGCTTTTCCATGAACGGGGCTCATTATTTATATTTACCACTGACAGAGATGGGTTCTGAAGCCCGGGCAATATTATCATTCATGCCTGCTCAATAAAAGAAAGAAACAAATGCTGTGGGAAATTCATCCTGATGTAGGAGAGAGGAAGGGAGAGAGGAAGGAGGACCTATTTTAGGTCTCTGGGATATTTCATTGTCCCCAAGGCCCTCCCCTGTGAGTCACAGGGCAGAAATTTGAGGCAGAGAAGACAGAATAGCATCGTTGTTGTCTGGACTGAAAAGTCAGTTGTAGCTGAACTACTGGATAATGGTATTTATGTATTCCTTGCTTGTGGGTTCCTGCAATGCTGTTTGTTATCTACGCACAGGACACAGCAGTCAATGCTGGTGGTTTTGTTCCTCTGAATTCCTGTCTTTGGACACTGCCAGGATTTAGGGTAGGGTCAACCCTGGGATTTTTTTTTTTGTTTTGCCTCAGTTAAGATCTGTTTTTATTTAAGAGTTATTTAGCCCTTCCTTGCCTGTTTACTGCTGCCTAACACACCTTCTTTCTTTGTGGCACTGCCCCAAAAGAAAGCAGAAAGACTTGTTGCTGTTGGGGGTTCTAGTTTCCACTTCTAGTTGAGTTTTACATGGTTTGAAATGGGGATGAGCTGGAGCATAGCATTCCAGCTTTCATTTCATAC
The DNA here is from genome assembly GCF_950295315.1 of Erinaceus europaeus. Classification (NCBI taxonomy): domain Eukaryota; kingdom Metazoa; phylum Chordata; class Mammalia; order Eulipotyphla; family Erinaceidae; genus Erinaceus; species Erinaceus europaeus. Next base: position 101,425,061 of record NC_080162.1, on the reverse strand, counting down.
TATTCAGTAGTACAATTTAAAACAGCAATGATGACGATGCTTCTACCTGCCATGTTGAAGTGTTTCTCCCTCATTGTTTTGATGTGAAACTTTGCTGTGTCATTCACCACTGCCCCCTCCCCCAACTGCTCTTGATGACATGAAGGCCAGAGGTGAAGATGGTGGCCTTGGGGGTGGGGGGTGCTTCCCTGGGAAAAGTAGCTGCTATCAAAATTATCATCATGTTCTCTCAGCCTTATCTCCCCTTTGTCTTTACTAAAGTGATAGGCTGAATTAACTGCATGAGGGCAACTTCCTGTGCCTGTCACCTATGTAGTCACACAGGCCCAACTTGTCAAATGCCCACTTGGTTTAATGCTCCACTGTCATCATCCTGAGATTTCTTGATATTTTAAAACAAGAGACCCACAGCTTCACATGACCTGCACTTATTCTACTGGTTTCTGCAAATAGTAGCTGGTTCTGAATGTGTGACTGGATTGTTGAAGATTCTTGAGTAAGACAACTGATGGGGAGAGACCTTGATTAGGCTGCCCTAATGGCATTCCCATTGGAGGAAGTTAAAGAAAGCATGTGAGGCAATGACAATTGTATGAATGCATGTAAAATCTCCCTATCTGCTCACAGTGGAGAAGCAGGGCTTATAAGGAAAGGTAAAGTGCACTGAGTCCTGGAAAAGACCTCCCCAGCAGCCTAGGCTTCAGAGGCAAGAGTGATTGGTAATGGTAGGTGCAAGGTCAATGAGGAGAATATAAAAGTTTTTGCATATGACCTTGAAGAAGTCATTGAAGACTTAGAAAATCTATAGACAAGATGGCAAAAGCTGGCTAGCACTGAGGAGATGCTAAAAGAGAAATTGAAGAAATGAGAATTGATGAGACCGTAAGACTTGCAGATGAGTGACTTACACCTGTCTGTAGGTCTTTGGGAAGGTATGGTGAGGCAGAGGGAATGAATAATAAGAAGGTGGTGATTTAGGGGTGGGGGAGATAGCATTATGGTTATGCAAAAAGACTCTCATGTCTGAGGCTCCCAGGACCCAATCCCATGCCAGAGCTGAGCAGTGCTTTGGTAAAAAAGAAAAAAACAATCAAATTAAATTATTAAAATAGGGTGGTGATAGAGCATGGTATTCTGGTGGATAGGGAAGGAAAGTACAGCTTGGAGAAAAGAAGGGCAGAAGGAAAAGAGAATGTGGTTATTACGGAAGATCCAGCATATATCACATCTGATTCTCTGTAGTTTTATCACCACTATCACCCCAATTGGTAAGATCCTAAGTAGTGAAGGGTTAAAGTATAAGGAAGATGCTAGGTAATACTTATGAAAAATCTGGGGCAGGATAGATAGCATAATAGTTATGCAGAGACCCTCAAGCCTAAGGCTCCAAAGTCCTAGATTCAATCCCCCACACCACCATAAACCAGAGCTAAGTAATGTTCTGGTAAAAATAAAATAAATATAAAATATAAATAAATTTTTTTAAAAGGAAAAATCTGAAACAGCTGTATTGAATCACTTTATAGTGCTGTTACTGACAAATTATCTGATCTCATCATGAACATCCACCATCAGAATCACTCACAGTCAAAGGGGTGGGAGGGGAGGAGTTCTATACTAAAGCTTTCAGGTGACCATAATGATTTCAAACATCTGAAACCCAGAATCACAGAGGAGTGCAGCTATATGGGAATGTTAAGGCAGATTTGCAGGCTGCCCTATACGGTAAAGTAGTTTGGTGGATAGGTTAGAAAGGTGGCAACAGGATGGAAGTATGAAAAGCGAAGACCCTCCAGAGTGAATGCTGACCCAGGATAACCGTAATTCTCATCTGTACGAAATGAAATTTCCTGTCAGCAAAGTCCTCAAAGGGGTCTTTTGCCAGTCAAGTTGTCACTAAGCCTTGACTAGCTGTCTCCTGCAACAACCATGGAGAGTTGAGACTTACTAGAGAAGATCATATTCCTGTATGTCATACTTTATTTTGCTTCTAATTAGAGGTGCTCAAAAGTACTCCAACTCTATGATGAGCATTCTTAGAATACAAGGGAAGATCAGGTGAATTGGGCTTAAAGATGATACCCAGAACTTGGCTGAGCTCTTAAGCCAAACACCATCATCTGGTCACTTCTTTCACCAGCTTTATTCCTTGTTCAAATTACTTTAATTTCCAGCAAAACTCAGTCTTGGCTTAGGAAAACTCTTTAATGTTCTGACTCCAGACTTTCAGTTCTAGGTAAACTTGAACTTTCAGTTTTAGGTAAACTACAGGGCCTGCCAGCATGAATTAGTTGACAAGATACATTAGGTACCTACATTCAGCCTGCCTGCCTTTCTCTCTCTCACTTTCCCTCTCCTACTTTATTTGACAGGACAGAGAGAAACTGAGAGAGGGGGTAGGGGATATAGTGAGAGAGAGAGAGAGAGAGAGAGAGAGAGAGAGTTATATGCCTGCAGACGTGCTTCACAGCTTGTGAAACCCAGAATCACAGAGGAGTACAGCTGTATGGGAATGTTAAGGCAGATTGTGCAGGCTGTCCTATATGGTAAAGGTCCTACAGGTAGAGAGCAGGGGCTTGAACCCAGGTCCTTCAGCTTGATGATATGTGTAACTGGGTGTGCCAGTACCTGGCCCCACTTACATTCAATCTTTCTCTACTTCCCTAGCTGCTGGATTCCTCTTCATTTCAAGATTTTCTTTTTCTTTTTTTTTTTTTTGCGTTTCTACTTCTTCTTTTTTTTTTTTACATGCATAACATTCCCCAGATTCCCATTTAACAATACAACCCCCACTATTTCATTCATCATTTTTCATGGACCTCTATTCTCAAGATTTTCTTGTAAGTCTGTTGATTAGCTTTTGATCGGTTTCATTATACTACTAATACTTTTTTTCCAGACAAACTAGTTTTACCTCCCAGTTGTCTGATCCTCAAAAGAATGTCTCAATATACCAATCATCTTAATAGTGTGTCAATGTTTCAAAAGCCATCTTCCTCATTTTAATTTGCAAACAGAGCATCTGGGCATGTATATGATGATTTAATAGTTGAACTATTAAAATTTTGAACTTGAAGTTGAACTAAAGATTTGCATTTCTAATAGGTTCCTAGGCAGAGATGATGATCCTGGTTCATGGATCACACTCTGACTAGAAAGATTTTATAGTATGCGTAGCTCATAATTCTCCTTCATGGCTGGCCCCACTGCTCCAATTTTTGATAGCTGTGTTGTTTAAACATACAGAAACATCTTTCCAGACCAGTGAAATCACTCACTTGGATAGTGCACTGCTTTGCCAGGTGTAAGACCCAGGTTCAAGCCCAGCCCCTCCCTACTCCCATATTAAAGGAAGCTTCAGTGCTATAATCTCTTTGACTCTCTCTTTGCTTCTCTGTCTCTATGTGAAAGAAAAGAGAGAGGAAACATTATCTTTCCAACGTTAATTTAGATGTAATTTTACTCCTGCTAGTGTGATCTCCAAATTGACTTCAATTTGATAAATACCTGAAGTGGAGCATTGGCTAGGCCCCCTCAACACTGGTTTTCTACATTTATATTTGCACAAGGCATACTATAGTCCATTGGGAGAAATAATGTAGAGACGAATAACAGACCGGCTTCCCTAAAAATTGAGTAATATGATGACAAAAGATTCCAAATGTGAATCCATAGTTCCCCAGTTTCCCAGACTCTGTGCCATTTGCCAAGCTGCTTTTATACAGTTCTGTATCTCAGCTCTCCCACCCAATGCCTCATTCCCTTCCTCTCTTATTGTATTTATTTATTTCATTTTATTTTTTTACCAGAGCACTGCTCTGGTCTGGTTTATGGTGGTGGGAGGAATTGAACCCTGAGGCTTTGAAGCCTCAGGCATGAGAGTCTCTTTACATAACCATTATACTATCAACCCCCACCCCTTTCCTCTTTTGAATTAGCAGTAATTGGCATTTGTTTTTATCATATGAGGCTTTGCTGCTCTGGACTGACTTGTTTTAGATAGAAAAAAAGACAGGGACAGAGACAGAGAGACCAGAACACTGAAGCTTCCTCTACTGCATATTATTCCCATGTGGGTGCCAAGGGCTCAAATTTGGATAGCAAGGCAGGTGCCTACCCCAGTGATACATTTCACTTACTCTCTCCCTACAATTACTAACAGTTAGGTTGTCTCATGTTTTCATGTTGCTTTTCTAGCCTTCAAACACGCAGAAAGCAATTCATTGAATTAAATCTTCTCTGTTGGAAGTATCAAGCATAGTTCCTATTTTCCTAATTGTGATAATTATTGCAAATAATAATTTTAAAAATTTCTCATAATACAAAAACAAGTTAGGGAGATAGCATAATGGTTATGCAAAAAGACTCTCATGTCTTTGACTCCAAGGTCCCAGGTTCATTACCCCACACTACCATCAGCCAAAGCTAATAGCCAGAGCTTTGGTAAGATAAAAATAATAAATAAATAAGTTGAGCTTTCCCATAGTCATATGGATTATTTATCAGATTGTTTTCCATTTGTCATGATTTTTTTTTAGTCATTTTATTGGAGGAGGCTTATGGTTTACAGTACAGTTATTGGCACATGGGTAAAATTTCTCTCACCATGATAGGTGATTGCAAAACACTCATCCCCAACTTAGGTCCTCTTTCACCATCATGCACCAGGACCCCAAGCCCCCTGCACCTCCCACACACACACCTGTGAATCTCCTTCCCCAGAGTCCTTTGCAAACCCAGTCCAAATTTTACTTTGTGTTTCCCTACAAGTGAGATCATCCTATATTCATCCATCTCTTTTTGGCTTATCTTGTTTAACATGATTCCTTAAGAGTTCTATCCAAGGTGAGGCTAAGAAGATGACTTCATCATTCTTAACAGCTGAGTAGTGTTCCGTTGTGCATATATAGTATGACTTTCTTAACCATTCATCTGTTGTGACACATGTGCTACTCCTCCCTGCCACTGTTGTGCCTAGACTGAGTCTTCAAAGAAAATTATTTCTTCACACCTATTGAAATCTAATCTTTGATAAGGGGCTCCAGAGTATTAAATGGAGGAAGGAGACTCTCTTCAATAAATGGTGCTGGGAAAACTGGATTGAAACATGCAGAAGAATGAAACTGAACCACCTTACCTCACCAGAAACAAAAAATCATCTCCAAACGGATCAAGGACATGGATGTTAGACCAGGAAGTATCAAATACTTAGAGGAAAACATTGATGGAACACTTTCCCACCTAAACCTCAAGGACATACATCAGACATGAGACTAATCACCAAAATATACAAAGAGTTCAGCAAACTTAGCACCAAAAAAGCAAATGACCCCATCCAAAAATGGGCAGAGGATATGAACAAAACATTCATTACAGAGGTGATCCAAAAGGATAACAAACACATGAAAAACTGCTCCAGGTCGCTGGTTGTCAGAGAAACGCAAATAAAGACAACACTGAGATACCACCTCACTCCTGTGAGAATGGCATACATCAAAAAGGACAGCAGCAACAAATGCTGGAGAGGCTGTGGGGACAGAGGAACCCTTCTTCACTGCTGGTGGGAATGTAAATTGGTCCAGCCTCTGTGGAGAGCAATCTGGAGAACTCTCACAAGGCTAGACATGGACCTTCCATATGACCCAGTAATTCCTCTCCTGGGGATATACCCCAAGGATTCCATAATGCCCAACCAAAACGATACATGTACACCTTTATTCATAACAGCACAATTCATAGTAGCTAAAACCTGGAAGCAACTCAGGTGCCCAACAACAGATGAGTGGCTGAGAAAGCTGTGGTTATATATACACAATGGAATACTATGCAGATATTAAGATCAATGAACCCACCTTCTCTGACCCATCTTGGATGGAGCTAGAAGGAATCATGTTAAGTGAGCTAAGTCAGAAAGATAAAGATGAGTATGGGATGATCCCACTCATAAACTCATATTCTTGAGAAAGAATAACAGAAAGGGAAATTCAAAGCAGGATCTGACTAAATTTTTAGTAGGGCACCAAAGTAAAAACCCTGGGTTGAGGTTGAGGGTGGATGTTCAGTTTCATGGGTAAGGGGGAGGTGAGGGGGATGGGTTGGGACACAGTCTTTTGGTGATGGGAATGGTGTTTATGTATACTCCTATTAATTTGTAGTCATATAAATCACTATTTTAGTAATATGAGAGGGGAAAAACTGATTGAATGACTCAAACTTTCTAAAGAACAGACTGAGTCTTTTCAATACATAGGCTGAGTCTTTGATATATGTTGACTCTCTTAAAAGTTTAGTCCAGGGAGAACAGAAGCAACTGGTGGTATAGCTATATACAAATAATGTCAAAGGACATAAAATATGGTGGTGGTGTGTATGATACAGCAAATCCTAACAAAGGGATTTTTCAAAGTTAACCCAATTGCCAAACAATGTGATTATAGCAATAACTATCTATTGTCTTCTTAAACCCTAAGACAGCAGGAACCTCCCGCTTCCACTATAGAGCCAGTGTATTTCCCCCAGCCCTGTCACCTCTGGGGTGGGGCTCACTTCCCTGAATGCTTCTCTCAAGTCATACCAAATGATATTGCATCCGCCGATCCCAACCTAGTTAATGCAACAAGTACCACCTCAGAATGCTTCACTTCAGACTGTGTCCGGAGACATCAGACATGGAATACCAACCCTTCACCCTCATTACTCAGGTGAGACCTTTCCTTTCATGGTATTCTCTAATTCCATTCCAGGAGGTTCACTTCCTAACAAAGTCCCAAAACCTAGATATAGACCAGGTCCCATGAGATAGAGCATATGTTCACATGTATCCATAAATTAGGGCAAAATATATACCTGAAAGCAAAAATACACAATAGTCTGTAGTGAGTCAGTATCAAGTTCATAATGAAACAGTGTCTACTTAGACTTAGATACTCTCCTAACCTACTACTTATTATAGTTCTCTCATTCACTCCAAAGCTAACCTTATCAAAGCAAGGACTGCAAAAGCTGAATAAGGGCAAGAGATGGTCATACTTTAACAATGACTCTTTAGTCACTATCAGGCCATTCCATCAGCTGGGGTCCTAATCAGGGAGTCCTGAGATTCCCAAATAGACTTGATGGGCCTAAACCTCGAATAAATCCCTCTCTCAATTGTTACTACTGCATCCCATAATGACCTTGGGTCCATACTCCCAGAGGGTTAAAGAATAGGAAAGCTATCAGAGGAGGAGATGGGATACAGAGTTCTGGTGGTGGGAATTGTGTGAAGCTGCACCCCTCTTATCCTATGGTTTTGTCAGTGTTTCCTTTTTATAAATAAATTTTTTTAAAAGAATAAAAAAGAAAAATTTTTTTTAACTAATCTGACATTTACTAAGTATCTAGTTTATTCCATGGTATATGTGCCCCCAATATTAGTGAAAGATAAAGAGTTCTCATCCTAGGACAACTCAGAGTGGGGCTGGAAGATCTGGGACAGCTGATTAATAGGGTCGTCTAGCCTAGTCCAAGGCAGCAAAGTCAGAGAGTTTCTCCAAGGGGCCTTGTAAGTAAGCAGCAAAGAGGAAAAGGCCCCACCTAGAAATCAGGTTCTTTCAGGGCAGTGAGAGGTTCTGTGAGATTGGAGAAAGGGTAGAGGTTGACAACAGCAAATGTGAGATTTCTAAGTTAAGGGCTCAGTCAGATCATGGAGCATGGGATACACCATATTGAGGAACTATGTGAGACTTTGCTTTTATACTGAAGAGGTCACTATAAATACTATTTAAAACACTCACCTGGTATAGTTTATGGTTTGGAAGATACTGCTGGCTGAAAAGGAAAGACATATTTTCTAGAAACTACCAAATGACTCAAGTAACAGTGACAGAAATTAAAAAGCTAATGACTACTTCTATATTTCACCAAGTATTGAATGAACACCCATTATATATCACAAATTTCGTTTAGCCTTGAAAACAGTAAGATAGATAAAATTAATCCCATGCCTTCATAGAGCTCAGAGGAGAGAAAGTCTCTGAGATAATTGTAACAAGTATAACAGCAACATAGACTAGGGACAGACTTGACTACATAGAAGAAAATGGGAGATTTTGCACAGGAAGTAATATTACTTTGGCTATGAAAGAATGAGCATGAGCGTGATACAAAAGAACATGAATATAATGTCTGTGGAAGGGAACAGCATTCGCATCAATGTGGGAATGCCATATTGTTGGGCTAGTGATACCAGAGAGATGACTCAAGAACCAAGCTCGTGAAGGCAAGGCAACTCAAATCTTTATTCATCTGAGCACCCCAGAGTCAGCGGTAGCACACCTGGTTATGCCACATGGCGCAAACCACAATGGCCAGCATCAGCCTCCCAGTCTGCCTGCGCACTTCTCCAGGCCTGACAAGGGTAGAGACAAGTCAGAAACGGAAGTGGCTTGACAATACTATACATGGTTAGGAAAGGGGCGGAGAAAGGTGAAAGGGCTGGGAATGGTAGGTGGCTTCCTTAGCAACTGTTGCTAGCGGTTTAACTGGTAGAATTAATTAATTAATTCCCCTGTGGGGAATTAGGAAGGAAACCTTTAATCATTTGTAAGACAAAGCAAAAGACTGATATGTAGATAATAAAAGGACAAGCCATAGTATCAAGGAATGGAACAGGGGAAGCTGACTTAATGTTTTAAGGAATGTCGGGCTCCTGGAGGCAGAAACATGCAGGGTGTTTTGTGAGGTAGGAAATCTGATATGACATGGCAAACCTTTGGGGTTCCTGTGTCCCCCCTTGCTCAACCTCTCCGTAGAGAGAGAGAGACTAACTGGATGGACACAACCCTCAGGTCAAGCCCTGCCAGGCTCTGCCACATCCTAACAATTTTCCTACACCATATTTTAAAAATAAATTTATTATAAGACAGAGAGATAAAGGAGAGTATGAGGGGATAAAATCACTGCTCACCTCTGGCATATGGTAGTACCTGGAATTGAACCTGTAACCTCTGGGGCCTCAAGACATGCCAATTTCACTCTAAAAGGGCTGAACTATCTTCCCAAGCCTAGACATAACACTTTTTTTTTTCTTTTTACTTAAGGATTAACAAAGAGTGCACCTGATATACATAGTCTACAAGATGAACAAATTGTTTAGAAATTAACTCCAATGGCCCAATTATCTTTAATTATTAAATATGTAAATTATATGACATATATAATATTCTATATGAATATACATACAATTTATATACAGATTAATGCAATCTTTCTAGACCTGATAAGCCTTGATGACAATGACACATTTACACCAAGGGGAATATTGAAAGTTTTTTAAGAGGAAAAGTGGAAAGTAATGAAATAAGTCACATTTTGGACAATCAAGTCTAGAGGATAAAACTGAAGAAGACTAGCAGCAAGGAGACTAGTTAGGAAGCTGGCAAGGACCTGAACTATGAGAGAAGCTGCAGGGTTGGAGAAGTGCAACCTAGGAAACATTTTCATGAAAAAGCATCCATTAGTTCCCAAAGAAAGCTTGAGCCAGGCAATGGCACACCTGGTTAAGTGCACACATTATGGTGCACAAAGACTCGTGTTCAAGTCCCCCTGGTCCCCACCTGCAGGGAGAAAGCTTCACTAGTGGTAAAGCAGGCTTCAGGTGTCTCTCTCTCTCTCTCTCTCTCTTCTATATCTCCCCATACCTACTCAATTTCTGTCTGTTTCTATCCTATTACAGATAAGAAGATTTAAAAATGTAAAAAAAAAAAAAAAAACACAGGAAAAAAAGGAAAATTAAGGGAGGAAAAGGAACCCTAAGAAATATACTTCCATTCATCTTTTTAAAAACTTTAATAAAGTCTGTCTAGTTGTGTTTTAAAATTCATGCCCTAGTAGAGCTGTCTTTTATCATTTCATATTCTTTTGGAAGGCATCCTGGGAAACAGATCACATAGCTAAGGGAAATGCTGAAAGGGAAACTTGAGGATTTGGTGCAAAAACTACAAGTAAGTGCTCCCTGGGATGTGGAGAAACAGTTTTTCAAAGAAATAAAAGTTGAAAGGCAGGTTGAAGAAGTGAAACACAGGTATAGGGAGTTTCTTTTCATTGAGGGAGAGTGAGGAAACCTGTGAAACGGAAGGTCTAAGGTTACAAAGACATACACCTCCAGACATAGGCAGGTGACACTAGTAAGTGAAACAGGCTTGGTTTAAGAATAGAAACACACAGTCTATGGAAGGGGTGGGTATCCACAAATTCCAGACAATTGTCACGTGAAAATGTACTACTGGCAGATCTTGTGATTTTTCAAGAGAAACCAAAAACCAAGATATCCCTATAAAAGTATCCACCGCTTTGATGTGGGCAAGAACTTCATTGTTTGTGTGTAAGCCCTCTGCTGGCCAAATAAAGCACATTATGGCTACATTTGGTCCTTGGGTGGTCAATTTGCAACCTCTGATCTGGATGGAATAAGAGACTTGTTTTTTTAAATAAATTCTACCAGCCATAGTAGATTTGCAGCCTTGTTCTACTAGAATATATACAAATCATGAGAAAGCACACTTACATATATATGAATACACACTTATACTTGTATTATGTTACACGTATGTATACATATACTTGTATATGTATACATATATGCATATATATTTACATGTGTATATCTATTGGCTACATTTTGAAAGATGTCATAAAACATTCTGATATTCAGATATGATCTTGTTTTGTGGCAAATTTTATGAAGCTAAAGTAGAAAGAAAGAAACTAACCTTTGAAGTAGTTTGTAACATATATCTTTAATAGCTGAGGTTGAGGACATAGGAGATAGCATAGTGGTTCTGCAAAAAGATAGTCATGCCTGGGGGGTCGGGCGGTGGCGCAATGGGTTAAGCGCATGTGGCGCAAAGCGCAGGGACCTGCGTAAGGATCCCCGTTTGAGCCCGCGGCTCCCCACCTGCAGGGGAGTCGCTTCACAGGCGGTGAAGCAGGTCTGCAGGTGTCTGTCTTTCTCTCCCCTTCTCTGTCTTCCCCTCCTCTCTCCATTTCTCTCTGTCCTATCCAACAACGAATTGCGTCAACAAGGGCAATAATAAGTTACAACAAGGGCAACAAAAGGGGGGAAAAAATGGCCTCCAGGAGCGGTGGATTCATGGTGCAGGCACCGAGCCCAGCAATAACCCTGGAGGAGGAAAGAATAAATAAATAAATAAATAAATAAATAAATAAATAAATAAATAAATAAATAAGATACTCATGCCTGAGGCTTCAAAGTCCCTGGTTCAATCCTGAGGACCATCAATCCTGAGCAGTACTGTGGCAAAAAAAAAAAAAAAAAGCAGTTGTGGTTAATGACAGCTGGCTGCACTTTGAACAAAGTAATAGTTTAAAGTCTTGTTCAAGTACTAACATTTGTGAGGTGGGAGAGATTGCATAATGGTTATGTGAGGATTTCTGAGCCCGAGGTCCCAGGTTCAATCCCCCACATTACGATGGACCAGAGCTGAAAATTGCTTTGGAAAACACACACACACACGTACTAACATTTATGATGGAATTATTTCAATATATGTCACAGGCAGTAGATTTATAAATTCTCATGAATAAATATAATAAGACAATAAATAACCCCTATGGAATATGGACAATGAATGTGTGCAATGCACAAAAAATGAAATACTAGACTTGCACTTAGGAAGTACTTTACAAAATTTATCTTGTAAGAAATTCAATTTAGAAGGAGGGTTTTCACTTGTTACATTGAAAAAAAATTAGAAAGGAAATTGGATAAAAAAAACTATTTAGACAAATGTGGTAGGACATAGAGTTATCATACATTGGGGGGAGAATTTCAGTTGATATGACTGTGTGGGGTGCAAACTGGTAGGATCCCTAGTTATAATTTTTTATTTCTTTATTGGTGAATTAATGTTTTACATTCGACAATAAATACAGTAGTTTGTACAGGCATAACATTTCTCAGTTTTCCATATAACAATAGAATCCCCACTAGGTCCTCTGTCATCCTTCTTGGACCTGTATTCTCCCCACCCCACACACCCACCCGAGTCTTTTACTTTGGTAAAATATACCAATTCCAGTTCAGGTTCTACTTGTGTTTTCTCTTCTGATCTTGTTTTTCAACTTCTGCCTGAGATTAAATTTATTTTTAATTTAATTATATATATAGTTTTCACGTGCTGCCAGAGAGTGAACCCAGGACCTCATGCTTGGTTAATACGTTGGCACTGTCTCCCATTCCTATTTTTATTCTATTTTTCAGGGGGTCAAAGTGGGGAGACACCAATGCACCACTCTACCATGCGTGTTCCCTTGAGGCTCTCATGTGAAGCAAACCTACAGAGACAGAGAACAGATTACTATTTGCCTTGTGAGTTAATGGGAGTCAGTGTGAATTGGATTGTGCTGATAGTTGCAATTCTCAACTAAACTACCATGCAATTTCCTTGAGGCTTTAATGTGATACCAAGGAACCCCAGCTATGAGGCATTGCAAGCTATGACTATTGCCCACTGAGATACCTCCAAGATGTGCTCAAAATTTTAAATATGGACACCATTGCACACTCTAAATGTATGATTAATTACATAATTCTATCCCCAAATTTGCGAAAGGATATATATACACATAAATACATATATATATACATATATTGTTCATGTTAGCATCATTTATAATACCAAAGCATTTGAAATAACTTCAATACAAACAGGTGGAGTAAATTAAACAAGAGTTTATACTATTAGAGCAAATAGTGGTTACCTGAGGGGAAAAGGAAAGAGGAAGGTGGTGTAAATGTAAAAGTGGTCAACTTTCTGGTAAAGGATAGAAGCAAAGGGCGGGGCTAGATAGCATAATGGTTCTGTAAAGAGACTGTCATGCCTGAGGCTCCAAAATCCCAGGTTCAGTCTCCCACAACACCATAAACCAGAGCTGAGCTGGCTTAAAAAAAACTTTCAGGAGTGAATTAAATGTATTGATAGTGTATATATACATTTTGATTTTCAATGACGTACAAATGAAGCTTTAAAAGGTTTTATAATACAATGCTGCTTCAGTTAAAAAAAAAAAAACACCTTAATTGGGGGCTAGACTGTAACACAGCGAGTTAAACACAGATGGCACACAGACTGGTTTACGGATCCTCGTTCGAGCCCCCAGCTCCCCACCTGCAGGGCCATGGGTGGCTTTGCAAGTGGCGAAGCAGGTCCACAGGTGTCATCTATCTTTCTTTCCCCCTCTCTGTCTTCCCCTCCTCTCTTGATTTCTCTCTGTCCTATCCAACAACAACAACAACAATAATAACAAGGGCAACAAAATGGAAAAAATGGCCTCCAACAACAGCGGATTCTTAGTGCAGGCATCGAGCCCCAGCAATAACCCTAGAGGCAAAAAGAAAAAAAAGAAAAAAGAAAACTTCCATTAATGTGGAAATAAAACAAATGAGATTATTCTTCAATGTAACGCACTGAAGCCATCAGAAAGAAGCAGCTGTAGCCAGGGGAGTGGCTCAGTGGAATTCAGTAGCTCTAGTACATACTGAAATGGACATGTTTCCAGTTTATATTAAGATGTGTGAATTGCATAATAGCATTTTGGATTGCATAGAGATATACTTATGTATGCACAGGATACCTCTAGAAGATTTGAATGGAATCTTTTAAAAATTTGTTGAAAAGCTACTTTTTTTAGCTTTATTTTATTTTTTATTAAAATTTAAAAAAATATTTATTTCCTTTTGTTGCCCTTGTTGTTTTATTGTTGTTGTTGTTACTGATGTTGTCATTGCTGGATAGGACAGAGAGAAATGGAGAGAGGAGGAGAAAACAGAGAGGGGGAAAGAAAGATAGACACCTGCAGACCTGTTTCACCGCCTGTGAAACGACTTCCCTGCAAGGGGGGAGCTGTGGGCTCGAACCCAGACCCTTATGTCGGTCCTTGCACTTTGCGCCACCTATACTTAACCCGCTGCGCTACCATCCAACTCCCATTTTATTTTATTTTATTCTTTTATTGTAGAGTTAATGGGTTACAGTACAATTGTTGGCCCAAGGGTACAATTTCTCAAAGATAGGTGTCTGCAGAAGACTCTCATCCCCAACTTCCATCTTTTTCCGCTATTATGCATCAGGACCCCCATTCCTTCCACCCCCTTCTTCCCTGTCCCCAGAGTCCCTAGCTTTGGTGCAATACATCACACCTAGCCTCAATTTTATGTTGTGCTTCCCCTTTCTGTCTTGTTTCTTAAGTTCCACCTATTTAAGTGAGATCATCTAATATTTGCCCTCTTTTAAAAATATTTTTGTTAGAGGGGCCAGTTGGTGGCACACCTGGTTGAGCGCATATGTTACAATATGTAAGGACCTGGGATTGAGTCCCTGATCCCCACCTGCACAGGGAAAGCTTTGTGAGTGGTGAAGCATGACTGTAGGCATCTTTCTATCTCTCCCTCTCTATCTCTCCCTTCCCTCTCAATTTCTTTTTTCTTTTTCAATTTATTTATAAATGGAAATATTGACAAGATCTTAGGTTCCCTCTCAAATTCTGGCTGTCTCTAAAAATTATCAGATTTAATAATTATTCACAAGATTGTAAGATAACAAGGGTATAATTCCACACAGCTCCCACCACCAGAGCTCCATGTCTCAGCCCCATCATTGGAAACTTCCCTATTCATTATCCCTCTGGGAATATCAACCAAAATTCTTTTTTAAATTTTTATTATATTTATTTATTTATTTATTTATTTATTTATTTATTGGATAGAAACAGCCAGAAATTGAGAGGAAGGGGGAGCTAGAGAAAGAGAGAGAATTAGAGAGACCCCTACAGCTCTACTTCACCACTTGTGAATCTTTCGCCCTGCAGGTAGGGACCAGGGACTTGAACCTGGGTCCTTGCACATTGTAACATATACACTCAACTAGGTGCACCACCACCTGGCCCCTAGACCAGAATTCTTTATAGGGTACAGAAGGTGGGAGTTATGGCTTCTGTAATTGCTTCTCTGCTTGACATGGATATTGGCAGGTTGATCCATACCCACAGCCTGTTTGTATCTTTCCTTAGTGGGGTAGATTTGCCCTCTTGTTGACTTGATATGATTCCGTCAAATTTCATCCAAGATGAGAGAAAGGAGATGACACATCATTTTAAATGGTATCATGTTTATATGCCAAAACTTTCTTAGCCACTCAACTACCGTGGAGCATCTGGATTACTTCCAATTTGAGGCTATTATGAATTGTGTTCCAGTGCACATAGGTGTACATAGATCTCTTTGGATAGGTGTGCCTGTTTCCTTTTAATAAATCCTCAGGAATTGGGCCATAGGGTTTATACATTTTTAATGTTCTGAGGAATCTCCAGATGGTTTTCCACAAAAGCTGGAGCAATTTACCTCCTTAGAAGCAGTGTAGAAGGGCTTCTTTCTCTCCACATTTTCCAAAAAAGTTTTTTTTTTTTTTTTTTTTTTTTTTTTTTTTTTTAAGGACGCTGCTGGAGAAGACTGCCTGACTGGAAACAAAGAGGATTAACTTTTTAGCTTATGCTCTTTTGAATCTGTTGAAGTTTTACAACATATGCATGTATGCATCAAGAGATATGTATAGTATATCATATATTTTAATGTAGGAATATACATTAAATGTATACATTTTCACTTATTAAAAGTAATTAATGAAAAAATCCTACTAACTAAAATTAAATCGCTAACTTATTGCCAACTCCCCTTAAAATTTCCAATTACTGTTGTATCCTCAGATCAAACTTTGGCTTCAAATTACTTCATAACTCCACCACAGTGTGCTATTGAAATGATGGTATTTATTTTTCTGTTCTATGTTAGATTCAGATTCAAACCACTCACTTTTCTGTCCAAAGTGCTGATCAAAATTTATCCAAAACCACAACTGTGAAAAAAGAAATTAGATCTAGAAGAACAACTTATATGTATAAAACTTCTGGGCCCGGGGCCAGCGGTGGTGCAGTGAGTTAAGCGCAGGTGGCAGAAAGCACAAGGACCAGTGTAAGGATCCTGGTTCCAGCTCCTGACTCCTCACCTGCAGGGAGGAGTCACTTCACAAGCAGTGAAGCAGGTCTGCAGGTGCCTATCATTCTCTCCCCATCTCTGTCTTCCCCTCCTCTCTCCATTTCTCTCTGTCCTACCCGGCAACAATAGTGGCAATAACAGCAATAAAAATGACAATGACAGCAGGGTCGACAACAAGGGCAAAAAAAAAAATGGAAAAGTGACCTCCAGGAGCAGTGGATTCATAGTAGTGCAGGCACCAAGCCCCAGCAATAACCCTGGAGGCAAAAAAAAAAAAAAATCTGGGCCCCTTCCTTTGTGGAAGCAAAATAGATCCTGAGTTTTTCTCTGAATCATTTTTCTAAGTGAGATAAAATGATAAGGAATGTGTTTGCATGACAACAAGCAACCTTTGGTTTGTTATACAAAAAGTGAGAAATTGTGTGCACTTTGTATGTCTTCTGTGTAGGAGCACAGAGTACCTGTCACCTGTCAGGCAGGCACAGAAGTGTATAGAGGACTCAGATATTCCATTAGAGTCTACTGCCGATAAATTTAGTTAAGAAATGAAAGCAAAATTATTTGTTTTATAGCACATAAAGATACCTTTAAAGAAGTTTAAATTAGTGAGTAAAAAAGATGAGCATTTACTAAGGCCCTTGCTATTTCCAGAACACCTACAATGTGTTTGTTCACTAGACTAGGCATAGTGGTAGGTTTCCAGTGATGGGCTAGGTGTTTATAACCTGGTTCTGTGCCACCCCAAATCCTCTCTGAGAAGCAGTAACTTAAATGAAAAAGGATGTCCTTGATGATCAAGACTTAGAAAATAGTTTCACTGACACGGGCTTTTATATGGTGTGTAATATGCTAATGCACAATGTGAATCTTCTAGAGATGGCATAATAGGCAATCCTTCTCAATATTATTTGAACACAGTTAACTTAATCAGTTTGAGTAACTGGAGAAACTGGTGCCTATATGGTATATATAAAGGTGATTATGCTTAGCTAAATAAGCAAAGAGATGAAAGAAATATGTGAAATTTTCAGAGGACTGAAATACATGAACTTGTAATAATAATAATAATAACAAAAATAGTATCAGAAGCTGCCTCTAAGACTTTGTGAGAACTATGGTGGTTATCATTGGGAAAGTGTGGATACAGAACTTTGGAGGTGGGTGCAGTGTGAAACTAGACCTTATAATCTTACAATCTTGTTAACCAATTATTAACAAGAAAATAAATAAAATAAAAATAAAATTCACAAACAAAAATGGTGTGAATTTTTTAAAAGAAATCAACAGTCTTAATGTAGAAATACAAATGTGTATGTAAAAAGTTAAATAACAAAATGAAATTTATATTAAGTTGGGGTTAAGTGATCAAACATCTGGCATGGGTATAATAAACATCCAAAAAAAAAGAGAAAATAAATACTACTCAGCTATTAAAAATGATGACTTCACCATTTTCAGTCCATCTTGGTTGGAGCTTGAAGAAATCATGTTAAGTGAAATAAGTCAGAAACAGAAGGATGCATATGGGATGATCTCACTCTCAGGCAGAAGTTGAAAAACAAGATCAGAAGAGAAGACACAAGTAGAACCTGAACTGGAGTTGGTGTATTGCACCAAAGTAAAAGACTCTGGGGTGGGTGGGGGGAGAGTACAGGTCCAAACAGATGACAGAGGACCTAGTGGGGGTTGTATTGTTATGTGGAAAACTGGGAAATGTTATGCATATACAAACCATTGTATTTACTGTCAAATGTAAAATATTAATCCCCCAATAAAGAAATTAAAGAGAAAGAGAGAGAGAAAGAGAGAGAGATTGAGAATAATGGTGGTTTACAGTTTCACTGACTAGGTGGAATAGAAAGCTCTGAGAAAGATATGTGATCAGTGAAGAAAGAAGAGCTGAATATGGGCCCTAGATCACATCAAATCAATGGGTTTATAGTCAACAATATTTATACCTCTTTCCCATATTTGAGAGCTACTCTCTTCCCTGATCCAGCTTTCTGGTCCTTTTTCCAGCCATGACATCATCTCCCCCAGACAATAACTAGGATCCACCTGCATATCAGATTTCAGGCTCAGGCAAAAAACAAAACAAAACAAAACAAAACAAACAACTAGTATAGCCACAGGCCCTTTGGAATATAACTAAAATATGCCTACTAGCTATCTACAGAATAGAGACACCCCCCCCCCAACTCTTCATCTGCACTATTGCAGCCTTTAGGTTCATGATTAATCAACAACCTGTTGGGTTTTTATGTTAACTCTCTTTTCAGCCACTAGGTTCCAAATGTCAGCATGATGCCAACCAGACTTCCCTGGACAGACAACCCCACAAATGTGTCCTGGAGATCCAATTCCCCAGAACCCCACCCTACTAGGGAAAGAGAGAGACAGGCTGGGAATATGTCAACAACCATGTTCAGCGGGGAAGCAATTACAGAAGCCAGACCTTCCACCTTCTGCATCCCACAATGACCCTGGGTCCATACTCCCAGAGGGTTAAGAATAGGAAAGCTATCAAGGGAGGGGATAGGATATGGAGTTCTGGTGGTATGTGAAGTTGTACCCCTCTTATCCTATGGTTTTGTCGGTGTTTCCTTTTTATAAATAAAGAAAAAAGAATAAAGGAGCAGGGTAAAGGCAAAGAAAGAAGGGGAGGAGAAATGGGACAATTTGGAGGATGAAGGAGACCTATTAAACTAGAAGATTCTTTACAAAGGCAGGAAAGGGAGTTGAATCTAGCAGATTAAGTTAGTTGACCATTGTTTTATGGACTATAGAGATTTCTAAAAGGGACTATTCAAATGGCCAACATGGTCTCTTAGGAAAATCTTCTCATGCTCATTTTCAGGAGGGATGAGGGTAGAGTAGAGAAGGGAGGAGTGGGAGCCTGGAAGTCACTATAAAGGTCTGATACTGATGTAAATTCACAGGCTCAGAAAGGCATTTTGAACAAGGACAGAAATGACTTTGAACAACTGACAGAATGTGATGACTAGGTGTGAGAGCTATATAAACAGGTTTCCATGAATGAAATGACTTTGGGTGTCTGCATGATAAAAATAATTGTGCCATTCCCAAGGATAGGATAAGTTTTGACACATACAATTGCTTTTTGATTTCTGAGTTTTTGTCCCACCTCCAACCTGTACTAATTCCACAGAAGTAGGCAGGTTATTTTATACATTGTAAATATAGAATTTTTGCCGAAAGAGCTATCAACTCTTTTCTTTCTATACAGCTGAAATTCACAAAAGGGTGGTTCTAGACATGCTAGAATGATGATAATCAATAAAAGCAAAGAAAGGAGTTGCTCCAAGGTCAGGGTGAGAGAGGACAGCTGAGGTGAATTCCAACAGTCCATGAGAAGTATGTGTCCTGTTCCCTTCCCAGAAAAACCTGTCCGCCAGGAAATGTAGCTGAGCTTCAGAGAACCTGACTGCAATAAATACCTGAAGGAACTGGCAGTGAGAACTCTCTGGAAGAGTTAGATGCCCATGTTTCACCTTTAACTGTGACATAACTAAGTGTGGGTAAAGATAAGTAGCAGTGGGAATAACTGTGTTGAGTATAAACCACTTTTTAAAAATATAGTAATTTGGCTATATCTAGTAAAATGGAAGAATCCCAGAAATCCACCAGCTATATATATAATAATATATATATTAGTAAATTATATATATATATATATATAATAATATATATATTAGTAAAGCTCCCATGCTTGGCTTAAGGAGGTAGGTGCTTCACAAGTGGTGAAGGTAGGTCTCTCTCTCTCTCTCTCACTCTCTCTCTTTTTTTCCTCTCTGTCTCCCACTTCCCTTTTACTTTCTCATAGCCTCTATCCAAAATAAATACATAAATAAGAATTTAAAAATAGAGGGAGTTTGTGTTGTTGTTATTAGGTTTGTATTATTTCTTTTTTATTATTTTAATCTTTATTTATTCCCTTTTGTCACCCTTGTTGTTTTATTGTAGTTATTATTGTTGTTATTGATGTCATCATTGCTGGATAGGATAGAGAGAATTGAAGAGAGAAGGGAAAGGTAGAGAGGGGGAGAGAAAGATAGACACCTGTAGACCTGCTTCACCGCCTGTGAAATGACTCCCCTGCAGATGAGGAGCCAGGGACTCGAACTGGGATCCATATGCCGGTCCTTGTGCTTTGCACCACGTGCACTTAACCCGCTGTGCTACCGCCCAACTCCCTGGTTTGTATTATTTCTTTATAAATTTTCTATACTAATACCTCCTGAGATATGCAATGTATAAACATATTCTTATCATTGTTTAGCTGCCTTTTTATTCTTGCAAGACTTTCTTTTGATGCATAAGAGCTCTTGAATCTGATGTAGTACCATTTATTTATCTTTTCTTTAGTTTCCCTTGCCTATGGGGTTAAATCTCCTAAAACATCTTTGATGTTAATGTCCTGAAGTTTTTCAACTGTTCAATTGTTTTTTTCTATGTATTTTATGGTTTCAGGCTTAATATCCTAGTCTTTCATCCATTTTGAGTTTAATTTTGATGTATAGTATTACATGATGGTCTAGTTTCATTTTTCTGCATGTGGCTAACCATTTTTTTTCCAACACCATTTGGTCAAGAATCTTTTCTTTTGGGCTAAGGAGTCTTAGTCAGATGAACTCTCCTGGGCTCCACTGTAAGTTTTTAGATAATTTTCTTTTCTTTACCAGAGGTGAGTCCTTGTAGGTAGTTCTGCACTGGATCTTGGGGGGGGGGGGGCACTCCAAGGTCAAGACTTAAAAGGTTAATGGTTTCTCTGTCCTTACATGCCACTAGTTATAATAGTGATAGGCAAATGCCATACTGCTAGTATGACATGCCCACTCACTCTCTCCACCACCTGTGCTTCTACACACCTTTAGGGAAAGGGAAACTGGCTTTGCTCTGGTGAGGTCTTACTGTGCTTTTGTGTTCTTTACACAGTTAGGAATGTGATTTGTTTGCAACTATTCCACCTTTGTTCCAAACATACTCAGAACACTGAAACATTTATTTGTGGGGGGAAAAACTAGGACATATGCTTAATAATGACCATTTCCCTCATTATCAAATACTACTGTGAAACATTTGTTAAAATTCCAAAACTTTATTTTTATAGAGATGATTCACTTAATTCGCTCACCACGATAAAAAATAAAGAAATCTGCATTAAAATGTAAATGTTATACATCCCAAGTGTGGGAGTGGGATTATACCCCAAGAATCTTATAATGCTGTAAAAAACACTTTTAGGGAGTCAGGCAATAGCACAGCAGGTTAAGCGCATGTGGCGCAAAGCGCAAGAACCAGCGTAAGGATCCCGGTTCGAGACCCTACCCCAGCTCCCCACCTGCAAGGAGTCACTTCACAGGCAGTGAAGCAGATCTGCAGGTGTCAATCTTTCTTTCCCTCTCTCTGTCTTCCCCTCCTCTTTCCATTTCTCTCTGTCCTATCCAACAATGATGACATCAATAACAACAACAATAACTACAACAACAATGAAAAACAAGGGCAACAAAAGTGAAAATAAATAAATTTAAAAAATTTAAAAAAACTTTTAAATCACTAATCAAAATGAGAGAAATATAAAATGCTGTAAGTAATAAATATCTTGGAGCTGAGCAGTGGAACACTCCATATGAGCATACACGTCACCATTTGAGATGACTGGAGTTCAAGCCACTGGTCCCCACTTGGAGTAGGGAGGCTTCACAAGTGGTGAAGCAGTGCTTCAGATGTCTCTCTTTCTCACTCTATTTCTTAAATTCTTTTTTATTTTTATTTATTTAGTTAGTTCGGATAGAGACTATGATAAAGTAAGAGGGAAGTGAGAGATAGGGAAAAGAGAGAGAGAGAGAGATCTACATTACTGCTTCACCACTTGTGAAGCTTCCCACCCTCTGCAAGTAAGAGTGGGGGTTTCAGCCTGGGTCTTTTCACACTTTCAAGTGTGTGCTCAGACTAATAACCAAAATTCATAAAGATCTCAGTAAACTTAGTGCCAGAAAGAAGGAGAAGGAGGAAGAGGAGGGGAAGAAGGAGGAGGAGGAAGAGGAGGGGGAAAAGGAGGAGGAGAAAGAAGAATCCAGAGGGTAGACAAACACACACAAAAGTGCACTGATTATCAAAAAAATGCAAATACAGACAATGATGGGATACACCCATGAGAATACCGTATATTAGAAAAGTAACAACAAATATTGGAGAGGATGTGGAGGAAAAGGGACACTCCTGCACTGCTGGTGCAAATGTAAACCCGTATAACCTTTGTGGACAACCTTGTTACTAATATTTGAGCAAAGAGATCAGTGAGACAGCAAACCAGAAAGGGTATCTCCCTTATGCATACTAACCAGGTTTGACCCCCTCACATACTACAAGAGAGTACACTGGGGAAGCTTCAGTACAGTAGTTTCTCTCTTCCTCTCCTTTGCCCTCTCCCTTTTCTTCCCCCTCTCCCATTCCTTCTCTCTCTCACACACACACACACAGCAATTAAACACTAGCAATGACTCTATATATATATATATATATATATATATATATATATATATGAAGAAGTTATTGATTCCAGACTGAGGTAAGCCAGTTTCCTCCTGGGGAAACTTGTGATAATTGATGAGGATACACAGTAACAAATTACATGAACAGCAATGTGCCTTCACTTTGCTTTCAGTCTATCAGGAAGAATAGACACTAAAAGAATGTTAACATAAACATACTTTGACCAAGTACATGTGGACTAATCTTTGTAGACAAATATGTACTGAACAGTGTGTCAATTTCCCAGTACATATTTGTCTGCAAAGTCTGCAGTGGAGACTTAAATAGGCAGAAAGTGAAGTCGTGCCCACAGATATCCTCACTGGACTCAAAGGAGAAGCTGCCTTCCCTCTCCCACCACCCTTATTTCTTTATCTAGTGAGAGTTCTGATTAAGCCAGACACTGGGAAAATGTATCCTTGTCAGAGCTCGTAGAAGGCTCTATGTACAGACATAAAGCCAAATCTTTCTAACTGTGTGAACAGTTGCCTTCTAAGAGATAGTGGGGAAGTCAGGACATCCTGGTACAGATTGATTGATTACATTGTCCCTAAGAAAAGGATACACACCAGAGACTTCAGGTGTGGAATGACAACCCTTCAGTTTCATTACTCAGGTGAGAACTTTCCTTTCATAGTATTCTTTAATTCTATTCCAGGTAGTTCACTTCCTAACAAAGTCCCAAAACCTAGATATAGACCACGTCCCCTGAGATAGAGAATATGTTCACACGTATCCATAAACTAGGGCAAAATATATACCTGAAAGCAAAAGTACACAATAGTCTGTAGTGAGTACCCCCCAACACTTCATCTGCACTATTCCAGCCTTTAGGTCCATGATTGTTCAACAATTTGTTTGGCTTTGTATGTTAACGCTCTTTTCAGCCACCAGGTTTCAGATGCTAGCATGATGCCAACCAGACTTCCCTGGACAGATGACCCACCAGTGTATCCTGGAACTCCGCTTCCCCAGAGACCCACCCTACTAGGGAAAAAGAGAGACAGGCAGGGAGTATGGATGGACCAGTCAACACCCATGTTCAGCGGGGAAGCAATTACAGAAGCCAGACCTTCCACCTTCTGCAACCCACAATGACCTTGGGTCCATACTCCCAGAGGGATAAAGAATGGGAAAGCTATCAGGGGAGGGGTTGGGATATAGAGATCTGGTGGTGGGAATTGTGTGGAGTTGTACCCCTCCTATCCTACAGTTTTGTTAATGTCTCCTTTTTTAAATAAATAATTTTTTTTAAAAAAGGGCACACAGTATTTAGACCAGTGCAGATGTATGCCTGAAAGAAAATATAAGATGCATAACCCCAAAGACTTAGCTCTTAAACAGATCCTTCCTACTGCCTCCTCCATGGCCCAGTGACTAGCCAGTTGGTCAGTATCTGTAACTGAGTTCTCAATCTAACCAGAGAATGAAGGTATCTGAGATACAAAAAGGGTATATAACAAAAACAAAAACAGAACAGAAAAAGAGTTGCTCTGGGAAACCTGCCCAGAAGCCTGGTGGTTTGTGGCTGTTTTGATTTTGATCAGTGACTTTCCTTGGGGCAGTCCCCTTGAAAATTTCAAGAATCTATTCTTTCTTTTTCTTTTTTCTTCCTTCCTTCCTTTCTTTCTTTCTTTTTTTTACTGCTTCTATTCCACCATCTTTTTTTTACTGCTTCTATTCCCCCCACACATACACTAAGGCCCAATTTTTCTTTTTTTTTTATACCTCTAAATAGAGTTGCCCAATACTCCAGAATATTCCACTAACTGAACATGATTACCTTCTATCAATGTGTCTCAAATATTATTTAATCCCAATTTAATAGTGTATTCTGTATTTTCACTTACTAACCCTTCCAAGGGACTCACAAAGGGAAGAGATTCATTCTGATCCTATAAATCCTTCCTTTTGGTTTTTTGTTTGTTTGTTTTCTGCATAGAATTTGCTCAGTCATTGATGGTTTAAACACAAATAAAAACTTTCTGCATGCTCTTTAAGAAAACAGAAAGAAAGCACTGAATATTTCTCAATTCCATAGACACACGTTTTGTGCTTATCTAGTATAACAATCTGGCAAGGAAACCGAGAAGAGAAACGCAGGAATATCCATTCTTCATTAATTCTTCCCCACCAAGAAATCTTAATTCCACAGCACTGAGATATATACTGGGAAGTGCAGATAATACCAAGGCAAGGTGATTTGAAACTGTCAAAAGAAGATTGTTTTCCAACCACTTCCTGTACCACAAATCTCTTTGTTGGTTAGGTGTGAGTGGTCTGAGTAGTGCCGGTACAGTACTTTCATTTTGAGGAAGCAAGTTGCCTTTAGTCAGACTGAAAAGTAGATAAATTACTTGCTTCACATCAGATTATTAATGACTGCAACTCTTTGCCTGAAGATTTTTGAGACTGGGTAAGTATACACTGGGAAGAAAAAAAAAACAGTCACTTAAGAGCTGCAAATGATTTCTCACCTTGTAGGAAGTGGAGATTTCAATGATTTCTTTTAGGGTAAAATATCTTTCTCTTTTTTTTAGAGCTACCTTTATTCACCCAAATGTAAAGCAAGAATCTACACATTTCTTCTTGCTGGGAAAAAAAAAAATGTAAACTTGCCATTAACCTGAATGCTGTTTACACTAAATTCCTATTTTAATGTTTGAAAATACATTAATATATTGCATTTGCATAAGTAAAAGAGTTCTCTGCTTATTTTAAAATGTGATATTATTATTTAGGAGTGTTGCTTGCTGGAGCTGAGGGTCAGGGTCTGGAGAAAGAAAACAAAGTAAAGCATGAGCTCTGGATCTCATACTAGAGAAATGAACAGAGTTTGGCACAACTCACCCTAGGCTGGGCCAAATAACACACACATACTGTTACTTAAAACCGAATTGGGGCGGGGGAGGTAGCAAAACAATTTACACAGCAAACTTTCATTCTGGAGGCTCGGAAGTCCCAGGTTCAATCCCTAGAACCACCATAAACCAGGGATAACCAGTGCACTGGTAAAATAATAATAATAATAATAATTCATTCATTCATTTTTTAAAATTGTACTGATACTGGACTTTAGAATTGCCTTGTTGAAGCATATAGGGCAATGCCACCCCCTAGTGGTAGGGGACGGAATTGCTTCTTAAAGACGGAGACATTTCCCTTGTCAATAATCCCAAGAGGAACCAATTATATTACAATTAGATTAAACCCCAAATACAAGTGGATCATGGAGCAGGAGATAACTCACATTTCAGAGAAGGCCAAAAATTTCATGAGACTCTATTTTTGAGTCTTGAACCACAGCATCTTGGGAAGCTCCATAGATGATGGTGTAGTACTAGGGTCTAGCTCCCTGTTTGTTTCTGTTTTTCTATGTCTTTCTCTCTCTCTCTCTGTCTCTGTCTATCTCTCTCTCTCTAACACACACACACACACACACACACACATTGTAAAGTACTGTGGATTAAACACATCCTAGTTTGTTTCTTTCTAAAAGAAAGGCTAGAAGTAGGCAGTTGGACATGCTAGGTTACTCCCTTCATCCTCAAGAACTCCAGTTCCCTACTGTTTTCCTGTGTAATTAGCCTTAATAAATGGCTTCTGTTTTCAGGCCACAGGATAGCTGCTAAAGCTTAGCTGTCATATCCACATCACAGCATGAAAAGGAGAAAAATGGAAGGAGAAGGGGAAAAAAATATGTGAGTGCATGTGTTTCAAACTGAGGTCTTCTGCTGATCCTCCTTCTAAATAGACTTTCTGAAGACCCTAGACATTTCCATGGCTGTTGAGACATAGTCTTTTTAGCTGAGAACTTTGTCACCCTGATTAATGGGTGACAAGAGAAGCCTGTCTTTCCAGGAAGCAGGCCTGAATCTGGGAGAGCAGAAAAGTACTTCCTCTCTTAAAGTTATATGACAATAACCTGAATTTTGGGGGGAATGAGTTGGACCCTGCCACCTGGAGCCAAGTCCAGGTGCCAAAATAAAGTGAAATATGCTTCAAAGGGAGATAGACCTCTGCCAACAGTTGAGATTATTTACGCTTGAGGTTGAGTTTGCGTTCCAATATCCCTAAGCCTTCTGTGAAGGTACATTACCAAAACTAGAAGAATATTGCCTAATGCTTGATAGAGATTGACTACCCAGTGCTTTCAAGAGCCATTAAGAGTCCACTCCTCCTCCTTCCAGGTGTCTAAGGTTGTGGCATGTGGCTTACCAACTTAGGGAGAGAAAAGAAAATGAACAAATTGGACATAATCCTAATCATGCTTTAGGACGATGACTCTGGTTCTTCCAGGGTTGAGGGATTTCCTGAGCAATGGGGCTTTGAGTGCTAAAATGGGGAAAGTTCTGGGCAAAGTAGAATCAAACTTATTATCAAAATCCATGCTGGCTCTGAAGTGCAGAGGACCCCAAGACTCTTTCGAGGAAGGCCCTGGTCCTCACGGAAGGGAGAAGGCAGGGCATCTCTGAGAGAGTGCTGTTGGGATTGACATCTATGGAAAAGGGCAGTGTGGAGGCAGTGGGGGGAGGAGAGAAGCAAAACTGGGCAAAGGTATGGGTCAAGCCTTCAACAGTCTTTGAACCCCTCACTGACTTTGTGGAGTGTTCTGAAGGTACAATAACTTGAGCACTGACCTAATTTGATCACTGCATTCAAACTATCCTGAGACAGTGCAACCACAGCGATTCTAGAGAATACCCACACCTGAATGCCCCTTGCCTACAACTGGGGAATAAAACCCTACTCTCTTCCCTCCTGGGGCCCAAGGGGCTCATCACAGCACCATTACACTGAGGACTATAGTCTCCTCAAGCAGATATGTCTGCATAGACCATGTTTGAACCTCGTTCATCTTCCCGATGTCAAACCAAATCATTGGCCGGACCTAAGCCACACCAATCTTCTTTGCTAACAAATCCTCTAAACTTGGGTGTAAAGCACATTCTTCATCCCTAACTGCTCTGGCTATCCATGGCAGCTACTATACAGATATAAGCTTGGCTGAAGCCAAATTGGCCCCCCCCCCCAGTGCTGCTGCCCACTTAACCAGAGGACAGCTTCTCTACATCTGCGTCCAGTCTGAACTATGAACCAGGGATATCTGTTTCTCTTTGAGCTGCTTCTGCCTAGTAGGGTGGGGCTCTGTAAAGGTTATAAAGCTCCTTTCAAGCTGGGCTTCCTGTTCAATCTTGTTAAATGTGCACCTCTCTGGGAGGAGAAGTCACATTTGGTTCTCCTACTGGGTCATTTCCTGCCCGCTTGATCCTGGTTTTATAGAAAACAACATATGATTAACACCTGTGCAAATTAAGCTTCTTTTTATGCAAAAGGCTGCTGAGCTAAGTCAGAGGATGTTACCAGGACCCCTACTCACTTGCTCTAAGTACGCTCGTCTTGTGGAGACAGTAAGAACGGTCTGTATTTACTGAAAAGCACTTATACGTGGTAACTTATTTACTTTTCACAAGTATCCAGTAAAGAGTACTGCCATTTCCCCTTATTTATATATAAGAAAACCAAGACAGACAGCTGAAGACACTTGCCCAAGGGTGCAAGAGGCATAAATTGTGGCACTGATATTGAAAGCCAAAGTCTCACTGTGAATTCTGGGTTCTTAATCACTGTCATACTGTTTGTCGGTGTTCAGAGTTGCTTAAGCTCATGGTTTAAGGGGAGAAGACCCACTAATCAGCAAGGTGTGCATGCACAGGGCCTTTCATGAGTCACTTAGCATATAAAAGGCTAACGTCTTCATGGAAAGCCTAATAAAAAACAAAGGCTCAGTCAGGGACACTCTACACAAGTAAAAAAAAAAATTAAAATGAGTGAATTAGGGGCCAGGTGGTGGTGCACCTGGTTGAACGCACATATTACAATGCTCAAGGACCTGGGTTTGAGCCTCCGATCCCCACCGGCAAGGAGAAAGTTTTGCGAATGGTGAAGCAGGGCTGCGGGTGTCTCTCTTTTTCTCTCCCTCTCTCTCTCCTCCCCTCTCCACTTCTGCTATCTCTATCCAATAAATAAAAATAATGTTGTTGTTGTTGTTGTTTTAAAAAAGCACACTAATTAAAAAATAATAAAATTAAATTTTAAAATGAGTGAATTTAGGGAGTAGGATTTCTCACAAATAACTAAAGATAGTATTAAAATATATATGTATGGACTTTGGTATTTTTGGCAAATCTTGTAACAACGTATGACTTCTGATGACTATGCACTTTGGTATCATGGAGCAGTGAGTTGGTAAAAGATATTTCTCTTTTGGGGGAAAGAAAGCAATCGATATTTGTGGAGAAGGTGGGATGAAGTGAGACAAGAGGAGCGAAACTCTCCCTTCTGATGTGGTCCTTGCCCTTGCCGTTGCCTGCAGAGATACACAGACATGTGGAGACAGACCCCTACCCTCACCCACCTCTGTTTGCACAGGAAGTTTAACTGACAAAGTCTTCAGGTTAAAACTCTTGCCCCTATACTAAATTACTTGGTGAGAACTGAAGGCTATCTTATAAACCTGATCTAAACACTGGTTGAGTGGAGGCCTAGGAAGTTAGGAAGTGGTGCAGTAGACAAAGCCTTGGGCTCTCAAGCCTGAGGTCCAGAATCTAATCCCTGGCATCTCGTGGGCTAGAGTGAATCTCTAGTTCTCTTTTTTTTTTCTTTCTCATAAGTTAGTAAACAAATCTCTAAAATAAATAAAAACAATAAATAAAAACACTGGACAAATGTCTGCTTCCTCTTTAGATGTGATGAGACAACACACTTCCTGGGAAATTGGGCCAGAAGGAAATTTGCTTTCATTCTTTGACAGGATTTCTAACCTGTCTTGTAGGCTTCATTGTGAGGCTACTGAGACCACTGGCCAACCTCACTGGTCCTGCCCTGTGGTGAAAAGTGCCTGCCTGGCTGGGAGTATGGATCGACCAGTCAATGTCCATGTTCAAGGGGGAAGCAATTACAGAAGCCAGACTTTCCACCTTCTGCATCCCACAATGACCTTGGGTCCATGCTCCCAGAGGAATAAAGAATAGGAAAGATATTAGGGGAGGGGATGGGATACGGATATCTGGTGGTGGGAATTGTGTAGAGTTGTACCCCACTTATCCTATGGTTTTGTTAATGTCTCCTTTTTAAAATAAAAAAAAAGAAAAGAAAAAGAAAAGAAAAAAGAAACCACCATCCAAAGGAAAAAAGAAAAAGAAAAGAATAGTGCCTGCCTGAAAAGTACCTGGAGGTGATCTGGACCTGAGAGCTAGGCCTCCAAACCACATTTTCCATGTGTCAGGAAAATCACTACACGGGGTTTTAGCAATTAGACCTTTATTAATACCGCAGAGCAGCTGGAACTAGAAATAGCCTCAAGTGCTTACATTCTTTCAACGTACCCATTTTGAAGTGATGGCAGCTGCTGATTAATTCATCTTGGGCCAAATTGCTCATACTCTTGACCCTGTGTTTTGGGTCTGGACTTTATGGCTCCCAGACAATATGGCTACAAATCAAACCTTTTGGGGTGGCGGGAACCAAACCTTCTTTAGAACAAGTTTCTACTCTCCTCATCCTCTCCATTGTCACTGGCAGGGGGTGGAGCTGGAGAGGAGGAGGGGTGCAAAAGGAACATTTTGGGCTGAGGAGATAGCATAATCATTATGCAAAAGATTCTCATGCCAGAAGCTCTAAGATCCCAGGTTCAATCTCCCTGCACCACCATAAGCAAGAGAAGAGCCTCTCTCCGTGTGTGTGTGTGTGTGTGTGTGTGTGTGTGTGTGTGTGTGTGTGTGTGTTTCATTAAAATAAAGAAACGTGGGTGTAAAGCACATTAAAGAAACTTTCTTTCCAGTGTTTGAAACTTCATTTCTGCCGACTAGAAGTACTATAGTTTAAAACTCACTCCTCCCCTCTGCCACTCCCACCCCAAGCCTTTCTTCTCTGTGCCTCTACTAAGCTAACTCCACAGGAAGACTTGAATCACTCTATTTCAACTGTATAACCAGTGAGAATCCTTCTGTGGCTTCTGCTTCCACTTTCTCAGGCATGTCCTCATTGTGGAGTGGTCAATGGACAGCTATAGATATTTGTAAGTTCTTCCTTGTGTTTCACTTAAACTTAATTCTTTAGTCAGGTCTCACCAATTCTATCTCAACTAATATTCACCATGTTGAATGAAACATGGATTTCTCAGAAGGCCTGATTTCCAAGTGTCTTGCTCTTGCCAGACCAATCATTTCCCCATGTTGCTCCGGAGAAAAAAAGGGAGAGACAGGGACTAATTCCCTCTTCCTATAAAAAGATGAGAGGCAACTAACTTACCCTTCAAAAATAAAGTCCAATGATACCTAATTCAGAAAGCTTCTCCCCTGAATTTCTGTATTTCCTTCTCCTCTGAATTCTTGTCACATTAAGGTCTGTTGCTGGTTTAATGGTGTATCCCAAATAGATATATGTTGGTGTTCCAAACTCCACTACTTCAGAACATGACCTCATTTGGAGATAAATCGAGTCTCTCCAGAGCTAATGAAGCTAGAATGAAGTTTTTTCCCCCGTGGTCCTTAATTCAGTAATACTGGCATAGAAGGATGAGATATTAAGAGACAAACAAAGAAAATAGCTAGCCACCCACAAGCTAAGGAGAAAGACCTAGAACAAATCCTTCCTTCATAGACTCCTAAAGGGACAAATTCACCTGACATCTGGATTTTTTTTTTTTTTTTTAGTCTTCAGAACAATGAGGAGATATGTTTCTAGTGTTTAACCCACCTAGCTTGTGGTACTGTATTATAGCATTCCTGGGAATCTGGTGTAACTCTACTATGAAAGGTTTTGTTTTCTGTTTTTTTCTTAAAACATTTTTAAACAATAAAGTATAATGGAAAAAATAAGCAAAAAAAATAGTTGATAGTTTTCCTGTTCGGAAATTTTTCTGCTAGAAAGTGTGTGTGTGTGTGTGTGTGTGTGTGTGTGTGTGTGTGTGTAGTTATATGTCATATGTATTTCAAATACAACTGGACAGACTATAAATGTGAAATATGCACTTACAGTGCCAGATGGTGGCAGCACACCTGGTTGAGAGCACATATTATAGTGCTCAAGGACCCGGGTTCAAGTCCCCGGTCCCCACCTGCAGGGGGAAAGCTTTGTGAGTAGTGAAGCAGTGTTGCAGGTATCTCTCTGTCTCTCTGCCTCTCTATCATCCCCTTCCCTCTTGATTTCTGGCTGTCTGTATCAAATAAATCAATCAAGATAACACTTTTTTATTTTAATTCTTATAAAAAGAGAAATATCCACATACATATGCACACAAACACATATATGACCTGTCTAGACATACATTTATAATGTAATGTGTGATGATATATCTAATTCAAGTGCTTCAAAAGAGTACAAGAGAATTAACATCTACTTCTTCAGCTCCTTTCCCATGACTGCTAACCACTGGGCACTACTGATTCTGCCCCAAACTGTTTGAAACTAGCAACACATTTTATTAACTTATACAAAAGGGGGCCCCATTTTGTGTCCTCTTGTCTTTCTGAGCATTTTCTTTAAAAGGCATGGAAATGCACTCAGATCATCACACAGCAAGGGTCCTCATTTCTTCATGGCTGCATGGTATTCCACTACATGACTATACAATCATGTATGTAACCACGTGCCCCAGAACCTGAATTTTCGGCTGGACTCTGTTAGAGCGAATTAGGAAAGTATCTAAATACCTAAGATCTGGTAGGACAAGAGAATGGTGCAGAGACCTAACATACTTTGCTTAAAGTGACACAGAGGCCAATCAGTAGAGGTTCCAAATGTTATGGTAACAAAATGCTTTCCATAATTAAATGAGTATCTTGTTGCCAAAGCAATGTCATTCCTGAAGGGAAAATGTCTACTACTGCACATTATGAAAAGGAACAAAAAACTGACATCAGGGGAACTAGGAGTGTCATCACTGAATTTAACAAAATGATTATGTAATGGGATTAAGAATAAATATCATCATTTCGTAAGTGCCCCTACTCATTGGTACACACTTTTTTAAAAATGTATTTATTCATGAAGAATGATAGGAGGAGAGAGAACCAGACATCATACTGTACATGTGTTGCCATGGATTGAACCCAGGACCTCATTTTTGAGAGTCCAATGCTTTATCCACTAAACCACCTCCCAGACCACAGTACACACTTATTTATCTTTTTCATTTGCATACACATATTTCTCTGAAATATCCAGACTTTTCCTTCTGTCTATTCACTGTTGCAGATTCTAAAACCAAATATCTAAATAAATCAAACATAAAAGTACACTTTCCTGTTGTTTTATTTAAAAAAGAAGTTAAAATAAAGTGTCAAGTTAAGATATTTAGAACCAGTAAAACTGGTGGTGTACTGCACGAAAGCCAAGGACTCTGAAGAAAGAGGGGAAGGGTCAGGATGAAGGGGACTTGGGGTCTTATTGTGTCACCTAGACACCAGTCAAGGGGAGATGAGAGGTTGTGCCTACATATTAAAGACTACACTGTAGATCTACACTGTAGATCCTTAATCCTCCAATAAAATCATTAAAACGTATTTATGATTATTCACAGTAGTTCATTATAACTATTACCAACTTAGCAAAAGCAAAATAAATTATATTACTAAGAAAAGCAATTTGAATTTAATTATTTCTTCCATAGAGTCTGATGTTTCTGACTAACATATACTGTATTATGTACATACCAGGATGTTAAATATGTATAAACTTAAATAAATATATACATATTCTGGAGATGTGGATACAAAGTTAGTTTTACTACTAAGGATGTGCAATCAAAAAAGTCTAGGAAACTACAAATCAAACCACTTGCTAATTTCTTAAAAGTCATGAAAACAATGACATAATAACTGCAAAGGCCTGAGGAGAAATAACTACCACTTTAGATTCTGTTCTCAGCTGAACTACAAGTCATGCATTAGAGGCTTCATCGAGCAGACAAAATAAAAATAATTTACTTTTTATGGTCTCCTACTGAAAGAATCACAATGTGGTCAAGGGGTCATGTACCCAACAGAGTGCACACATTACCACACACAAGAGCTGGGGTTCAAGCCTCCAATCCCCACTTGCACTAGGGCTGTGAAACAGTGCTGCAGGTGTGTATCTCTGTGTTTGTCACTCCTTCCCTCACTCCATCCCTCCCTCCTCCTTTCTCTCCCTCCTCCCATCTTTATATATATATAGAGAGAGAAGGCAGGGGAAAGGCAGCCAGGAACAGTAGAGTTGTTATACAGGCACTGAGCCTCAGTGACAATGCCAGTGGCAAATAAATAACTAAACAAATAAAAAAATATTTTTTATATTTTTTATTTTAATGAGAGAAAGAGACCAGAGTACTGCTTAGCTCTGGCTTATGATGATGCTGGGGATTGAACCTGGGATCACAGAGCCTCAGACATGGAAGTCTTTTGCATAACCATTATACTGTCTCCCCAGCCCCAACAAACACATTAAAAAAAAAAAATCACAAGAGCACCACTTTTCTGTGGGAAATAATGAGAAGAAAGAAGTAAATGTGAAAGAAGATGCTGATAAATAAATACATGTGCAAATCTAAATCAGTATTGCTTATTAAACAACATAACAGTTCATTTGGGAAGTATAAAAAGTAGATACAACAAAATGCCAGGCAACAAGTGTGTGTAGTACAAAAAGAATGATCAAAACTGATAAAAGTGTTTATGAAGAAGGTGAAAGTACTAATTAATGTAGGTTTTCTTTTCTAAAAAAAAAAAAAAAATCCAGTCTGCCAGAGGTAGCAAAAATTGACTCTTCTTGGAAAGCACACAAAAGCAACAAGAATGAAAAATAAGAGGATGGACAAATAGCTCACTGAGTAGGGCACCTACCTTGCCATGCACATTGTCCACCATTTGGGAGTGCATTGGCTCTGGGCAGTGTCTTTCCGGGACATTCTCTCTCTCTCTTTCTCTCCATATATATTTGTCTAGATGAAAAATCAGCACAGACCAGGCAAAACTGGGCTGTCAGAGGCCCCAATTCCTTGTTTTATTTAAAAAAAAATTTTATTTGATGCGAGAGAGAAATTGAGTAGGGAAGCGGAGATAGAGAGCAAGAAAGAGGCACCTTCAGCACTGCTTCATAGCTCATGAAGCCACCCCTTGTCCCACTGCAAGTGGGGACAAGGTTAACCTGGGTCACTATGCATTGTAAAGTATGAATTCAACCAGACCCCATAAATCTAATACAGGTTTGGATACAACAAATGACACTGGGTGACCAGGCAGTGGCATATCTGGTTAAGCGCTCACATGACAATGCACAAGGACCCAGGTTCAAGCCCCTAGTTTCTACCTGCAGGGGGAAAACTTCACAAGTGGTGAAGCAGGGCTGCAGGTGTCTTTCTTTCTGTCGGTCTGTCTGTCTGTCTGTCTCTCTCTCTTTATGTCTCCCCTCTCCTCTCAATTTCTCTATGTCTCTACCCAATAATAAATAAATAAAATTTAAAATGACACTGGAAGAAAGTTTAAGCTTGTCAGATAAAGAAGGGATAACAAAAGTTGGAAAAAGGCAAGAGACTGGCTCACTTAATGATGACCCTTTTGACCACTATCAGGCCACCTCATCACCTGGGGTCTTAGTCATGAAATCCTTGTACTCCCCCATAGATAATATAGGCCTAGACCTCCAACAGATCCCTCTCTCTACTATCACTGGTCACTTCCATCAGGAATGACATCATAAGCCTTTCTGTGGGCCTCTCAAGAATCTTACTCTAACTACAAAGCAGCAATGATAAGGACTGCTCAATCTTCCCTTCTGAAGGGAGGCTGGGTCATCCTACTCTGCCACTCAAAGAAAAATAGTTCTGAAATAAGTGCAACCCAGAATGTTCCCCAGCTGTGACTCAGACTGTAAGCTCAGCCTGTGGGACTCAGAGGTTATACAGGCTCCTATGCTAAATATGAATATACATGGTCCTTGTGTCAGATGGATGGGGGTAAACAGTTAATTCTGTTTATATATTCAGGCTTGGGAGATACTTTCTGTCCTAATCCATCTTTCTAGTTCTATTCTGAACTCTAACACCATCTTCCCAGACATTTATAGTCCACCTCCATGTTAACTCAAGCAAAGGATTACTAAAGACATGGGCCTCTAGGAGCATACTTAAAACAGAATTCCTTACCTCTTTTCACCCTAAGGCCCCTATTCTCATCTGCTCTATTCCTACTTTTTAGCTCCTGTTTATTAAACATTTTGTTCTGCTTTCTATCTCACTGACTTTCAGCCACAAAGTTGCAGATGCTACTACAATTCCATCCTTACCTCTCTGGGCAGATGACCTCACCAATGTGTCCTAGGACCTCATCTTTCTAGAACCCTATCCCACTAGTAAAAGAAGCAGGCTGGAGATATGGATTGACCTGTCAAAGTCCATGTCTCAGCTGAATAGCAATTACAGAAGACAGAAGTCCTACCTTCTGGACCCCTGAAAAAACTTTGATCCATACTCCCAAAGAGGTAAATGATAGAGGAAGATGACCAAAGGGCTCTGAACCTCAACACATCAGGAACCAAACTGTTTGACACCAGGAATCTTGTTTTTATGCCATCACAGAAAGGGAAGAAAATCTGGAAAACACCAAAAGAAGCTAGGCATTGGTTTCCTGATCAGAGAGAAGAATAAAAAGGAACGACAGTCAGAAGTAGTAATAGGTATAGATATGACTTAGGATGTGAAGGTAGGAATGTTAAAAAATGGGATATATATATATATATGGAGAGAGAGAGAGATGGAGAGAGAGAGAGATACAGTTATAGATACAAAGTCAACCCATATGTGTGACCTATGGAGAACTACTGAAGTTTCCAATGGAGGGGATGAGAACACAGAAGAACTCTGGAGATGGGACAATTTCAGAATTAAATCTCTACTGTCTTATAATTTTGTATATCAATATTAAATCACTAATAAAAAAGAAAAATTTAAAAAGCATGCTTTTGATGCAAGATAAACAGTAGGAAAGTTACTAATGTAATTTTCCACATGTGATAAAACATAGGAGAAAACACAAGATCCCCTCAACAGATACAAAAAGTGAATTTGACAAAATCCAATGCCATTTTAGCCATAAATCTCTCAGCAAACCATGATAAAAGTATCTCAGTAAAATGCATCTATTATTAATCTACAATAAAAGTTATACTTGTAAATCTCTAACTCTACTTTAATTCAGAAACAAGACAAAGAGTGCTACCATCAAAATCCCTATTCAACATTTCCTTGTAATTCCTACCCAGGAAAAGAATTATAACAATAGAAATAGAGAGCTAAGTCTAAGAGAAGAAATAGGAAATGATAGGGGAAAATGAGGAAATTTAATGAACTACTTAATTAAAAAATTGATTTTTAAAATGATTCCACTTGCAACATAGTAATACAAGAGATAATTTTGTAAAAGATATTTACAGCTGAAGCAAACAATGTAAAAAAAAAAGCCCTTGTAACACAGCTATTAAATATGTATAAAATATTTACAAGAAAAACCATAAGTCTATATATCAAATTACATATTTATTAAGAAGTTCTAAATTGAGAGAGACACATTTCTATTTGGGGATAAATGCCAGTTTGTCTGTTGAGATGTATTTCCTTTAGTAGCTACAGTAGTTTTATCTATAGGAATTCATTGGTTAGTTCAAAATATTAAATGGGTATAAATTAATGAGAATCAAAATAAATTTCTTTCTTTTTTGCCTCCGGGTTTACTGTTGGGGCTCAGTGCTTTAACTATGAATCCAGGCTCCTGGAGGCCTTTTTTTTTTCCCCTCCCATTTTATTTGATAGCACAGAGAAATTGAGCAAGGATGAGGAGATAGAGAACAGGAAAGAGAGACACCTGCAGAACCTGCTTCATCAGTTGTAAAGCATCCCTCCTGCAGATGAAGAGCTGAAGGCTGGAACCCAGATCATTGCACGGGTCCTGTGCTTAGTACTATGTGCGCCACTGTCTGGCCCCCAGAATTCATTCTATAGTCAATAGGACAATGCTAGTTACTTGAAATCTGCTCAGAGTAAATCTTAAATGCTTTCATCACATGTCATCACATGTACACGTGCACACAAACACACACCTCATCCACACTATGCAAGATTATGGATGTGTTGACTAAACTTATGATAGTAGTCTATTTATAGCTATCAAGTATCAGGTTGTACACCCTAAATATAGTTGTGCCAATTCTTTCTCAACAAACCTGGAAAACAAACAAATCTGAAGACAAAAAATGAGAGAAGAATAACTTCACTAGCAGATAAAAGTTTATTAGTTCACCGGCTGTTTTTCTTTCTTTTCACTTTCCTTCTCTCCCCACCCCTTACATTTGTTCTTTTTTTCTTTTTCCTTCGTTCTTGTTTCTATTCTTTCCACCAGAACAGAGTTCAGCTCATGGTGGTGCCCAGGAATGACTGAAACTGAGACCATGAGGGGTCGGGCAGTAGCACACCAGGTTAAGTGCACATAGTACGAAGCGCAAGGATCCCAAGGATCCCAGGTTGAGCCCCAGGCTCCCATCTGTAGGGCCATCATTTCACAAGCAGTGAAGTAGGTCTGCAGGTGTCTTTCTCTCTCCCTATCTCCCCTCCTCTCTCAATTTCTCTCTGTCCTATCCAGAAAAAAAAAAAAAAAAAAATGGCTGCCAGGAGCAGTGGATTCATAGTGCCAGCACAGAGCCCCATTGATAACCCTGGAGGCAAAAAAAAGGGGGGGTCATAGCACAGCAGGTTAAGAGCACGTGGCACAAAGCACAAGGGCCAGCACAAGGATCCTGGTTCGAGCCCCGGACTCCCCACCTGCAGAGGGGTCATTTCACAAGCAGTGAAGCAGGTCTGCAGGTGTCTATCTTTCTATCTTTTCCTCCCCCTCTCTCCATTTCTTTCTGTCCTACCCAACAACAACAATAATATAATAACCACAACAATGATTCAAAAAAAGGGGGGGCAGCAGTGAATTCATAGTGCAGGCACCGAACCCCAGCAATAACCCAGGAGGCAAAAAAAAAAAAAAAAAACAGATCTTGGAGCCTCAGGCATAAAAGTCTTCTGCATAATGATTATGCTACTTCTCATTTACCAGTTTTGCATTTTAAAAATATCCAAGGTGGGAGCAGAGATAAAGATTTTTATCCTTTACATTTCAGTATTTTGTGTTCAAGGACTCTTATTACTATAGTTTATGTCTAACATCAAATGACCTGCGCATCTCTGAAAACAACTACTGGATGGTTCGGCTTACATGTACATTAAAAGAAATGAAGCACATGAACTTAAAAAAAAAGCACCAAACACTCTAAGACTTTGTGAATACTGTGCTACTTATTCTTGAGGGGGGATATGAGGTGTGAGGAAGTAGGAGCAAAGAACTGTGGTAGTCAGTGTGGTGTGGCACTACTATCTATAATTATGAACTTATAACCTATTATGAAATTAATAATAAATTGACATTAACAAGGTTTCTATTAGCTATCATGTTCCTGTGTGTGGCAAGAACAGACAAATGCACCACCAGGATAATATAAAAAAGTTAAGAAATCGACCCATTTATATATGAGAATTTGTATTGCCAGAATTGTTATTTCAAACACTGGGGAAGGGTGGAGTATCCTTATGAGGTGCTAAAACATTTTCCTATTTGGAAAAAGATAAGATTCTATCTTTCCTTCACCATATAAGCAAAAGTAAATTCCAGATGGACAATAATGTGAAGAGTGAAAAAAATTAGAATTTTTAGAAAACAGTATGAGAGGGTATTTGGGGTATAGCATCTCTAACAGCTGTATTAACTAAAGAACAAATACCTATAAACCCTAAAATGGGTTATTGACTTGACAATATCACACAAAAATGTTATTTATAACAGAGGATAACATAAGATTAAAAATAGATAGTTGGGGAGAATATATTTGCAATTCAAATAAAAACTTCAGAATAAATATAGAACAGTTACAAATATGTATGCACACATAATGATAAACTTTTTTTAAGGAACAAAAGATCAGAACTGGTTTCTCTCCCTGACTCCCCACATAAATAAAACAGTAAACATATAAAAATGCTTAAGCTTACCAATAACAGGGAAATGTAGACTGAAATGATAAAATGCATTTTACACATACCAAGTTGGGAAAAATTTAAGTCCCACAAGTAATGGTTAGGATACATTGAAAAATGGGAATTTCTAGTGGTACAACTATGTGGGGAAAATAATTTATCACTATTGTTAAAAATGAAGAAGTACATCCTCTCCTATTTAACAGTTCTTCCTCTAGGAGTATACACTAGAGGAATGATACACATACATGTAAAGATCCATGTGTAAGCATGTTCATTGCAACAATGAAAAAAGTAATCAACAGTTGTCTTTCAGGAGGGAAATGGGTAAACCATGATATGCTAGGCTATAGTTGAAATTAAACTAGTTAGCAGGCAGTGGAACATACATATTATCATGCACAAAGACCCTGGTTCATGGTCTCCATCCTTACCTACTGAGGTGGAGGGGAAGGGGTGAGCATTGAGCAACACCATCAGTGCTGCAAGTGGGTGTCTTTCTCTCCCCCCCTTACTTCCCCCCCCCCCATCTCTGTTCTACCCTCCATTTCTCTCTCTGTCAGAAAGGGTGGGTGGGAGGGAATGGGGAATGGCACCAGAAGTGGTAGAACTGTCATGCAGGCACCAAGACGCAGCGATAACCCTGGTGGCAAAATAAAGTAATAAATAGGGAGTTGGGCGGTAGCGCAGTGGGTTAAATGCACGTGGTGCAAAGCGCAAGGACTGGCGTAAGGATCCTGGTTCAAGCCCCGGCTCCCCACCTGCAGGGGAGTCACTTCACAAGCAGTGAAGCAGGTCTGCAGTTGTCTATCTTTCTCTCCCCCTCTGTCTTCCCCTTCTCTCTCCATTTCTCTCTGTCCTATCTAACAATGACAACATCAATAATAACTACAACAACAATAAAAAGCAAGGGCAACAAAAGGGAAAAGAAATTTAAAATAAAATAAAATAAAATAAAATAAAAAGCTCTACATTGTGTCAATCTATGAATAAATCTCTAAAATGTGCTGTTCTATAAGAAAAGTTGCAAAACAGTAAGTAGAAAGTGAATAAAGAGCTGAGGAGATATCGTAATAGTTATGCAAAAAGCCTTTTAATTTTTCTTTATTGGAGAGACTAATGGTTTACAGTCTCTACAGTAAAATACAGTAGTCTGTACATGTGTAATATTTCTCAGTTTTCCACATAACAATTCAGCCCCCACTAGGTCCTCTCTGCTATTCTCTTCCAGGACTTAAACCTCACCCCCACACCCCACACCCCAGAGTCTTTTACTTTGGTGCAATACACCTAGGCCAGCCCAAGTTCTGCTTAGTATTTTCCCTCTGTTCTTATTTCTCAACTTCTGTCTATGAGGGATAACCCCATATTCATCTTTCTCTTTCTGGCTTATCTCACTTAATGTGATTTCTTCAAGTTCCATCCAAGATGAAGAGAAGAAGGTGAATTTGCCATTTTTAATAGCTGAGTCGTATTCCATTATATATATATATACACCACTACTTGCTCAGCCACTCATCTGTTGTTGGACACCTGGGTTGCTTTCAGGTTTTGGCTATTACAAATTGTGCTGCTATGAACATAGGTATGCACAAACCTTTGGTGCATTTGGTTCCTTAGGATATATCCCCAGGATAGGAATTGCAAGATCATAGGATAGGTCCATTTCTAGCCTTCTGAGAGTTCTCTAGACTGCTCTCCACAGAGTTTGGACCAAATTACACTCCCACCAGCAGTGCAGGAGGGTTCCTTTGTCCCCACAACCTCTCCAGCAGCAAAAAGCCTTTCATGCCTGTGGCACCATAAGTTCCAGGTTCAATCCTTAGCACCACCAGATGAGTAGTACTTTGGAAGAAAAAGAAAGAAAGAAAGAAAGAAAGAAAGAAAGAAAGAAAGAAAGAAAGAAAGAAAGAAAGAAAGAGGGAGGGAGGGAGGAAGGAAGGAAGGAAGAAAGGAAGGGGAGGGGAAGGGAAGGGAAGGGAAGGGAAGGGAAGGGAAGGGAAGGGAAGGGAAGGGAAGGGAAGGGAAGGGAAGGGAAGGGAAGGAGGAAAGAGGAAGGAAAGAAGGAAGGAAAAAAAAGAGGGGTGGGAAAGGAAAGGAGAAGGAAGGGAAAGGAAGGGAAGGGAAGGGAAGGGAATATATATAAATTATTAATATTCAAAGGCTGGGCTGTGGTGCACCAGGTTGAGTACATACATTACTCTGCACAAAGACCTAAGCCCAAGCCTCTACTTCTGATCTGCAAGGGGAAAGCTGCATGATCCATGAAGCAGGTCTGCAGGTGTCTTTTTGTTTCTCCCTCTCTCCCAATCCCCTCTAAATCTCTACCTGTCCTATCCAATAAAAAAAAAGAAAGGGGAATTATTTTAAATGAAAAAAAAAAACACTCAGAAGGTGACAATAAAATATATCCCAGACACACAAGTCGTCTGACAGAAGTACCATAAGCCAGAGCTGAACAGTGCTCTGGTTAAAAAAAGAAAGAAGGAGGAGGAGGGGTAGGGGGAAGAGAAGTAGAACAAGGAAAAGGAGAAGGAGAAGGAGAAGAAGGAGGAGGAGAAAGAGAATGGGGAGGGAGAGGAGGGGGAAGAAGGAGGAGGGGGAAGGAAGAGGAGAAGCAGCAGGGGCCAGGTGGTGGTACACCTGGTTGAGTGTACATGTTACAATGCACAAGGACCCTGGTTTGAGCCCCTGGCCCCCACCTGCAGGGGGAAAGCTTTACAAGTGGTGAAGAAGGGTTTCAGGTGTCTCCTTGTCTCTCTCCTTCTTTCTCCCCTATCCCTCTCCATCTCTGGCTGTCTCTATCCAATAAATTATGATAACAAAAAATAAATTTAAAAAAGAAGCAAAAGTATGGATGGTTACTTAGATACCTATGCATCAACTTCAGGCAGATGTCTCCCTGTAGAGAGAAGAAGAAGGGGTATGAATGAAAGACAGAGCCATTTTTGTCTTTCTTTTTTGAGTAATCTAAAGTAAATATGGGAACACGTTAACAGCTGTATTTTGGATGGTAGGCATATGGTTGTTTTATTTTCTGTCTCCTTCTATATGTCTGAAATATTTCTTATTTAAACTGTTAAATGTATGAATATTTTTAAAGCTTTGAACCAAAATTCCAATCTTTTCATAAAAAGTTCCTATAATACAGAAAGTATTTGTGCACATTCCATAATCCAGGCATGAGAAGTTTAGTTGTTGGAGATGTGGTTCTAAATTCAAGGACTATGTGGGCCAGGCAGTGGAGCACCTGGTTAAGCGCACAAATTACAGTGCACAAGGACCCAAGTGCAAGCCCCTGGCCCCCACCTGCAGGGGGAAAGCTTCACAAGTGGTGAAGCAGAGCTGCAGGTATCTCTCTGACTCTCTCTATCTCCTCCTCCCCTCTCAACTTCTCTATCTCTATCCAATATTAATAAATTTTTTAAAAGAAAGAAAAAAAAAAAGAAAAACTTCCAAATTCAAGGACTATGTGTCTTAAAGGGAAGAAAGGTGGTAATGGCCCCTTATTATTTTTGGGTATTTTTGGTACCTGTCACTGAGGAAAACAGCTGCAGGTTTTCATTTGAGCTAAATATAAATGCAATGAGGAAAGACCCACGTGAAGGGCTTTCCCCAAGGGCCACATGCTTGGCTGTCATGCTGAAGATTACAGTCACAAGTTTCCTGTGGCTGCCAAAATGTCATTAGTTGTTGGTGCTTGTCTTTATGCATCTGGCCTAGCCTATCTGACCTGCTGAGATGCTAGGTCATTTCACAGACGACAGGTAGTGGGATTCTTGTGCAGGGACCAATTTCTCCCAAGGTGACCCCAGATAATTGGTTTACTGAAATTGAAAGTTGAAACAAAGGAGTTCACTATAGAGACAGTAAAAAGTTCAGTTTGTGAGAGGAAAGGGGTGAGTATATGGAAACAGGATTTATATATATATATATATATAGATTGATTGATTGATAAATCTTTTTTTCCTTTATTGGAAGATTAGTGTTTTACATTTGACAGTAAGTACAATAGTTTGGATACAGTATTTTTGAGAATTATTTTATATCTTCTCTAATGAAAAACACATAGCATTGTGCACTTGCTCAAAACCACAAGATGCACAACCCCAAGAGTGAGCTCTACTATGCACAATGGGTGACTGTGATGTGTCTATGTAGGTTCTGCAGATGTAATTAACTTATCAGTCTGGTAGGGGGACTTCTTATTTTTTTGCCTCCAGAGCTATTGCTGGGGCTCAGTGCCTGCACTACAAATCCACTGCTCCTGGAGGTCATTTTTCCCATTTTGTTGCCCTTATTATTTACTTTGTTGTTGTTATTGTTTGCCATTGCTGTTGTTGTTATTGGGTAGGACAGAGAGAAATTGAGAGAGATGGGGAGAAAGACAGAGAGGGTGAGAGAAAGACAGACACCTGCAGAACTACTTCACCGCTTGTGAAGCGACTCCCCTGCAGGTGGGGAGATGGGGGGTCGAACCAGGATCTTTATGCTTAACTCCATGTGCTTAACTCCATGTGCTACTGCCCAGCCTCCAGAAGGTCTTAATTTATGAGGCACAGAACATGTGGTAAATCCTTGTACCTTTCCTTCAATTGTAGTATGAACCAGAAGTTGTTCTTAAAACTCAGATCAAAAGAAAGAAAGGAAAGAAGGAAAGAAAATAAAGGAAAAGATCCTTTAGTGTAGTAGATCATACAGATATGGTCCGTAAAAGTGAAATAATCAATACACTGAAAGAATTAGGGTGGAGGAAGAAGTGAGGCCACAGAGAATTTCTTGGAGTCAAGAGAATTTCAGCTCAACTTTATTTCATATCTATTAATATGTGAAGATTGTTATTCAAGTCCTTATCTCAAGGATCATATGATATTATCCCAACATATATTTTAACAGAAGATACTTTATGAAACTGACATGTTAGTTTATCAATTAAATGTAAACCACAATTCCACTCCTCTTTCCTGGTTCCATACCATGGCAGAAAATGTTATCTCAGCACACAGAATACAGCCACCAGACTGACTGCAGACTAAGAAACTGTTAGGTAAAAGGAGGTGGTAGGGTTTTCTCTCCTCTCCTCTCCCAGGTCAACTAGGAATACCAAAGGAGACCACCTGGGACAGAAAAGAGACAGGACTAGAATGACTTCAGGAACCCACCAAATCACTGGTGAGTACAAACACACATGGCTGGTAGACAGAGAGGAGCCTAGGGAGAGATTGAGTGGCTGGTAACAGTCCAGCAGGTTACCAGTTGAGACACCACCTCTAGTCT
Source organism: Erinaceus europaeus (assembly GCF_950295315.1). Classification (NCBI taxonomy): domain Eukaryota; kingdom Metazoa; phylum Chordata; class Mammalia; order Eulipotyphla; family Erinaceidae; genus Erinaceus; species Erinaceus europaeus. The sequence goes on along the minus strand of NC_080162.1, from coordinate 101,380,068 downwards.
GTTTCACTAACAAAAAAGATGGCTGAACGGAGAGGACTCCTCTAAGACTCACCAAATGCAAATGTGAGTCTCCACTGTTACTGCCCTGAGAATCTGGAGCAGCAGGGAGGAGGCCCTGTGCTGACACCAGGGGACAGAAAACTAACCAGGAAACTCAGGAGAAGATCTATACCTCGGTGGCCTAGTTGTTCATAGAAGACTCACAAGATATGCTGAATTTCTGCTGTATCTGTTGTGATAGCCCCTCATTCATTTATGGTCTGATTTATTTGGGTCTTCTCCCTCTTTTGTTTTGTGAGTCTGGCTAAAGGTTTGTCAATTTTGTTCATTCTTACAAAGAACCAACATTTACTTTCATTGATCTTTTGTATGGTTTTCTTATTTCCAATGTTATTTATTTCTGTCCTAACTTTAGTTATTTCTATCCTTCTGGTTGCTTTAGAGTTCCTTTGTTCTTCTTCTTGTAGGTCTGTAAGATGTGCAATCAGGCCATTTATCCAGAAATCCAGAAATCAGTTCCTTTTACTATAGCAACAAAAACAATAAAATATCTAGGAGTAAACCTAACCAAAGAAGTGAAAGACTTGTATACTGAAAATTATTAGTCACTACTCAAGGAAATTGAAAAAGGCACAAAGTAGTGGAAAGATATTCCATGCTCATGGGTTGGAAGAATTAACATCATCAAAATGAATATACTACCCAGAGCCATCTACAAATTTAATGCTATCCCCATCAAGATCCCAACCACATTTTTGGAGAATAAAACAAATGCTACAAATGCTTATCTGGAGCCATAAAATACCTAGAATTGCCAAAAAAAAAATCTGGAGAAGAAAGAACAGAACTGGAGGCATCAAACTCACAGATCTCAAATTGTATTCTAGAGCCATTGTCATCAAAACTGCTTGGTACTGGAACATGAATAGACACAATGACAAGTGGAATAGAATTGAGAGCCCAGAAGTAAGTCCCCACACCTATGGACACCTCAACTTTGACAAAGGTGCACACATTAATAAATGGGAAAAGCAGAGTCTCTTCAAAAGATGGTGTTGGAAACAATGGGTTGAAACATGCAAAAGAATGAAACTGAACCACTATATTTCACCAAATACAAAAGTAAATTCCAAGTGGATCAAGGACTTGGATGTTAGACCACAAACTATCAGATGCTTAGAGGCAAATATTGGCAGAACTCTTTTCCGCATAAATTTTAAAGACATCTTCAATGAAACAAATCCAATTACAAAGAAGACTAAGGCAAGCATAAACCTATGGTGCTACATCAAATTAAAAAGCTTCTGCACAGCAAAAGAAACAACCTCCCAAACCAAGAGACCCCTCACAGATTGGGAGAAGATCTTTACATAACATACATCAGACAAGAGTTTAATCACCAAAATATATAAAGAGGTTGCCAAACTCAACAATAAGAAAACAAATAACCCCATCCAAAAGTCGGGAGAGGACATGGACTGAATATTCATTCCGGTTTTATCCTATAAAAGCCACTCTGTTTCTGGTTTCTCTCTTTTTGTGTCCCGACCTAGAGGAGGTCAGGCATGCAGACCGGGACGCGGATGCTGCCCACTGCAATTTTGGCTCCACATGGCTTAACCCGCTTCATTCATGCCTGACTCTGGGGCTCCCGCATGAATAAAGATTTGTATTGCTACCGCCACGAGCTTGGTTCCTAGGTCATCTCTCTCTCCCGAGACGCTAGCCCAGCACCAACACACCCATCTAAAAAGATCTGTGTACACATATGTTCTTAGCAGCACAATTTGTAATAGCCAAAACCTGGAAGCAACCCAGGTGTCTAACAACAAATGAGTGGCTGAACAAGTTGTCATATATATACACAATGGAATACTACTCAGCTATTAAAAATTGTGACTTCACCGTTTTCAACTGATCTTGGATGGACCTTGAAAAATTCATGTTAAATGAAATAAGTCAGAAACAGAAGGATGACTATGGGATGATCTCACTCTCAGGCAGAAGTTGAAAAACAAGATCAGAAAAGAAAACACAAGTAGAACCTGAACTAGAATTGGCATATTGCACCAGAGTAAAAGACTCTGGGATGAGTGGGTTGAGGGGAGAATACAGGTCCCAAAAGGATGATAGAGGACCTAGTGGGGGTTGTACTGTTATATGGAAAACTGGAAAATGTTATACATGTACAAACTATTGTATTTACTGTCGAATATAAAACATTAATTTCCCAATAAAGAAATTAAAAAAATAAAAGGAGGTGGTAGAAAGGAGGAGACAGGAGAGAACAAGTTCTAGCAGTGGTGGGGACAATCTATAAAGTACTAATGTCTCCTGACTAGATGGTAGTGGACATGGTTGAGCACACATTACAATGCGAAAGGACCCAGGTTCAAGCCCCCACTCCTCAGCTGCAAGAGGAAAGTTTTGTGAGTCGTGAAGCAACATTGCAGGTATCTCTGTCTCTATTCCCTCTCTATCACAGTCTTCCATCTTGATTCTGGCTATCTCTATCCAATAAATAAATTATGATAATTTTTAAAAGAGTTACTAGTGTCTCCAAAAAAAGTCATACCTCCAACCTAGGTCCTTTGCCACCATCATGCATGAGGACTCAACCCCTCTCCTCAAACCCTCCTTCCCTAGAGTCCTTTGCTGTGATACAATATATCAAACCCAGTCCAAGTTTTACTTTGTGTTTCCCCTTTCTGTTCTTGTTTCTTAAGTTCTGCCCTTGAGTGTGATCATCCCATATTCATCCGTCTCTTTCTGGTTTATCTCACTTAATATGACTCTTTCAAGCTCCATCCAAGCTGAGGTGAAGAAGGTGACTTCTTAACAACTGAGTAGTATGCCATCATTTATATTAACCACAACTTTCTTAGCCACTCATCTGTTGCTGGACAACTAGTTTGCTTCTAAGTTTGGGCTATTACAAATTGTGCTGCTATGAACATAGGTGTATCTAGATGACTTTGGATGTGTATGTTAGTTTCTTTAGGAAATGTCCCCAGCAGAGGAATTGCTAGGTCATATTGGTGAGATGAGGTATACTTCCTATGTGTTAACAATTGTACAATAAACCATTACCCCCTCAATAAAATTGATGGGAGCAGGGGCACTGTAGCCTACATTGGTAGGAAATGGTAATTTGGTGGTAGGTGGTATGTGCTGAAATATAAACTTTGAGAAGATGTAATATAATGCCCTTGAGATTACAAATGCCTTTTTATTTCCTCAATAAACATAAACAAGTAAGTTACTATTCTCTCATAATGCAATTTCAGCAATAACAGCTAGTAAGCGCCAGCCAGTGGTACACCTGATTGAGTGCACACCTTACAATGCACAAGCCCCTAGACCCCACTGAGGGGGGAAGCATCACTAGCAGTGAAACAGTGCTGTGTGTATCCTTCTTTCTCTCTCCTTTCCCCCCCCCCCTCTCTCTCTTTTGCTGGGGCTAGATGCCTGCACTATGAATTAACTGCTCCTGGATGCCATTTTTTTCCATTTTATTGGATAGGACAGGGAGAAATTGAGAGGGGAGGGGAAGATAGAGAGGGAGAGAGAAAGACACCTGAAGACCTGCTTCACCCCTTGTGAAGCAACCCTCCTGCAAGTGGAGAGTTGGGGGCTCAATCCAGGATCCTTGAGCTTAACCAAGTGCATTACCGCCCTGCCCCCTCTCTATTTCCCCTTCCCATCTCCATTTTTTTCCAACCTATCAAATAGGTAAACAAATATTCTAAAAACATTAATATAATTATAGCAAATGGATCACACACAAAAAAATAACTTTATTTTAAATTGTCACCAGGGTTATTACTGAGGCTCTATGCTGGCACTATGAATCCACTGTCATTTTTCCATTTTTTTTCCTTTCTATTTAGTTTGATAGCACAGAGAGAAATTGAGAGAGGAGGGGAAGACACAGAGGGAAAGAGAAAGATTGACATTTGCAGGCCTGCTCACTGCTTCTGAAACCTCCCTTCTGTGGTGGGGAGCAGGAGGTCAAGCCCAGGTCCCTTAGCATGGTAATGTGTGTGCTCAGCTGGGTGCACTACTGCCATGCTTCCCTCCTTCACTTTTAAACAAACATAAACTACAGATTGAAATCATCATGAATGCCCCCCTCCAGAATTTGCTATGATTCTGTGATAAAGTAATGGTCTTTAAAGATATCTAGACCTCAGGCTGTCCAGAGACTCCAGTCCTAGGGTGTTAACCTTCCAGCTCCAATACTCTGGTGAGACCTTCTCTAACTCACAGGACTCCTTAGTTCCATTCATGGTAGTGCACTTCCTAACAAAGTTACAGAACCTAGATATAGACCATGGCCCAAAAGATAGGGCACATGTTCACATTTGTTCATAAGTTAGGGGAATATATATACATTAAAGTAAAAGTGCACAATTGTCTGCATTGTGTAGACTTAGACTCAGTAAATGCAACAAGCAAGTAGAAAGACTTAAAAAAAACACCATGAAGTACTTAATCAAATATTTTCAGGGGCCAGGTGGTAGTGCATCTGGCTGAGCACACACATTACAGTGTTCAAGGACCCAGTTTCAAGCTCCTGGTCCCCACCTGCATGGGGGAAAAACTTCACAAGTGGTGAAGCAGGGCTGCAGGTGTCTCTCTCTGTTTCTCTTCCCCTCTACCTTCCCCCTCCCCTCTCAATTTCTCTCTGTCTCTATCTAATAAATAAATTAAAATTAAAAAATCTATTTTCTGCTTAGTCCTAGATACCCTTCTCACCTACTTCCTATTTCACTTCCTTCAATTGCTCAAAGTGTAACCTTGTCAGTCAAAGAACAGACTAGAAAAGCAGGATAAGGGCAAGAGACTGGCATACTTCAATGATAGCCCTTTTGGTCACTACCAGATCAACCTATCTTCTGGAACTCTAGTCAGGGAATACTTTGATTCCCACATAGATATCATGGGCCTAGACCTCTAAGAGATCCCTCTCACCACCATCACTGTTCATCTCCATCAGGAACAACATCATAAACCCTCTTTTGGGCCTCTACAGGACCTTGCCCTCAATGTAGAACAAGAATGGTAGAAACTGCCCCATTCTCTGAAGGGAGACTAGGTCAACATTCTCTGCCACTCAAGGAAGACTGGTCCTAAAATGAGTGGAGCTTATAATGTTCCTAGTTGTGACCATAGACTGTGAGCTCAGACTGACAGGGATGCAGAGGTTACATAGGCTCCTGTGCTAAATATGAATAGGCATAAGCCCTAGCGCAGATAGATGAGGTTTACAGTTAATGGTATTTGTATACTTTCCCCATATTTGGGAGTTACTCTCTGCCCTGATTCAGCTTTCTAGTCCTATTCTCAACTCTTAACACCATCTTCCCAGAAAATACTTTTAGTCCACCTGCATGTTAGCTATCAGGCTTAGGCAACAATCAGTAAAGTCGTGGGCCCCTTGGAATATACCTAAAATAGACTTCCTAGCTTCTTCCCACAGCAAGACCCTTAGCTCCATCTGCTCTATTCTTACCTTTAAGTTCCTGATTATTAAACAATTTGTTCTGCTTTATATCCTACTGCTTTTCAGCCACCAAGTTGCAGACGATACCATGTCACCATCCTGACTTCCCTGGGCAGACAACCTCACCAATATGTCCTGGAACCTCACCTCCCCAGAGTCCTATCCCATCAGGGAAAGAAGATAGAATGCTGGGGGTATGGGTCGACATGCCCCATGTTCAACAGAGAAGCAATTTCAGAAGCCAGACCTTCCACCTTCTGCACCCCATATTTTGGTCCATACTCCCAGAGGGATAAAGAATAGGGAAGCTTCCAATGGAGGAGATAGGATGCAGAACTCTGGTAGTGGGAACTGTATGGAATTGTAGCCCTTATCCTACTAGCTTGTCAAGCATTATTAAACCACTAATAAATATAAATATATATCTAGAGCTGATCCCCAGAATTTGTGAGTGCTGCCCTATGTAGCTAAAGAGATTTTGCCAGTGTGGGAATATTAATTATATTATCCAGGTGGGACCTACACATATCACAAGTGCTACTCTGAAGAAAGAAGGAGACTTGACCTGGAAGAAGGCAGTGTGGTCACTGAAGCAAGGGCCTATGCTGCTGCTTTACAAATGGAGGAAGGACAGCTGGGCAGTGGCACACCTGGTTGAACACACACAGTACCCACTTATGGGGGAAACTTATTCAGTGGTGAAGCAGTACTAGAGATATCTCTCCCTCTCTCTCTCTCTCTCTCTCCCTTTCCTTCTTGCTTTCTTGTCGGACTAGCTTCGCGAGCGGGAGACAGATGACCCGGGACTCGTGGTTGAGCTGTAGGCAATATCTCTTTATTCATGCAGGACACAGCACAATCTAAGCCAAGCTAAGCTAAACTAAAAAAACTAAAACTAACAGTGTTGTCTTTATATATACTTCCCAAGTAGGGTGTGAACAGGATGTGACATAGAGAGGGTGGAGAGAAAAGTGACTGGTGAAAATCAGGGTGTGACAAGGAGAGGGGATGGAGCAGGTGAGAATTCTACCACTGAACCACCAATGCCCTGGAGGGAAGGTGGTGCTTTATGTAAATGTAAAAGTGATTTATGTAAATAGACCACAGCTTTGAGTGGGATCAAACCAATCCCTATACAGGCATACCAGTGCTTGGTTAAGCAGAAGCCAGGGGGAGCTGGCATACTACCCAACACTTTCTGTCTTTATCCACAAATAAATTACTTCTAATGTGGATAAAGGAATGGCTGACTTTAAAATAAATAAATGGAAGAAGGGGTTACAATGCAAGTCTAGAACAGACAGAGAAGAGATCTGGATTCTCCTCTAAAGCCTCTAGAAGAAGACTAGAACTCTGTCATCTTGGTTTTGGGACTTCTGATCTCCAGAAATATAAACAAATAAGTATACTGTTCTAAAACAGCCAATTAGTTGTCATTTATTGCAGTAGTCATGTGGAACACCTACAGATAACTCTAGTGGTTCTGGTAAAAACACACTTTCTGGAGGCACTTTAATATGAAGAAATTGAGGTACACTGGAAAACCCTAAAGAAAGAGGAACTTGCCCTTCAGTGCCTATCAGTTCCATAGGGAGCTGTGGAGTTGGGATAGACACAGATGTCCTGGAATAAGAAAAGGCCAATCCTTGAAGTCCCATATTGATGCACCATCAGATGCAGGCTACTCCAGGGAAGGCCTACAATCTTGAGAGAGACAACAATCTTTACCAAAAGCAACCTTTGGAGTGAAACTCAACTATACCCCATCAACAGGTTACTAGGAGGCTATGTGTCTTTATCCCAAGGCAGGTGTCACAACAACGCACCAGAGGTGCAATCTTCTCCCAACACAATTTCTGATTAAATTCCTGAGGCCGAGATTTAAGGGAAGTTCCTTGTTGACTCCCATCTTAGTCCAAGACCTGAATCTGTATAAATCTTTTAGAGGCCTGCTGAAAGCTGTTCAGGGCACCTTGGGCATAAACATAACTATAAGTGGTTTGATCTTGTCATGAGGTTTGAAAATAAACCTCCCAATGGACTGTTTGGAAAGCCTTCTGAGAGGGCCCCTGAAGAAGTACCATAGCCCCTTGTGCTATTGGCCGGGATTGTGTTGGCTTGGTTTTCTGGGACTTACACTGTGCTCTAGCTGATAAATGAAACCATGTGGAAAGCCCAGGGAGCACAGAGCCAAACACTGTCCCCACCATCACAGTACACCAGGCACCAGCCAAGTCTAGCTTTACACTCCAATGCTGAGGCTCTAGGCAAAGTGAAGTTGAAGCTGATTACCAGGGAGCCTTTACTTTGGAAGGACTGTCAGAATAGCCTAAAACAAACTGCATGCTTTTAATTCCATCCCTTTGTTGCTATAAATCCTACTTAAAAGTCTTACTGCACTCATCTTCTTAAGCACTGCAATGAGCATAAAATTCAGTGAGGGTGTAGTGGATTAGAACTAAGGGTTAAGAGGCATCACTCTAAGTTAATGCAGTATCTGAAGAACAGAGATCTCGTCCTACTTCTGACATCAATTAACCATGCAACCTTGAGCAAGGCATTGTTCTATGAACCTGCTTCCCTTTCCTATAGAACAGAGTTGAATAAAATTCTAAGATTCTTTCCCACCTTGAAGTTCAAGGTTTCTGTGATCCTCTTATGGGCATGGAGGTTGCAGAGAATGATATGCATTTGTACAGATGCTGCTACACCCTAGAATCTGCTTTGTTGGGAGCAAATTCCTGCCACCAGATTTCTTTCAGATGGCTGAATATATGAATGCTTACTTGCATTAGCTGCTTTGGCTCAAAAATCAACAGCTCAATATTCACTTGTGTTATGAAATTAGACCCCTTTTAACAGTCTGCTATCTCCAGCTTGCACATGAGTAGCCATTACAGTTTTGTTTTTTAATCTGAAAGTTTATTTTTGAAGCTTAGAAGAATGATGGAATAGAAAGCCTGTTAATTTTTTTTTCAGAATGTTTGCATTTCAATCTGTGCCAACCATTCACCTTGTGACACTGGCAAGCCATTTAATCCCACTGAGCTGCTGACAGTGATGCCAGTCAAGGTCAAACTTTCTGACCTTACAGGGTAATTGTGACTATCAAATGAAACAGAACACATGAAAGAGCTCTGGAACCTGGAAAGTTCATCAAAATGTGAACAATTATGATTATTGTTTGTAACACCTTCAAAGTTATACATGAGTGATCTATTTCCATGAGTCACCCATGCTTAGAAAAAGGCTTTCCTTTTCAAAGCAGGGGTTCTCACAATCAGTGTTGTCAGAATATAAACAGAGTGAGAATAAGGATTTCTTTTGCTAGCTTCTGAAGCTCCCAAGAGAATGGCTTCCAGTGGTAAAAGTTGCTAAAACAGTTTGTGAGGTCACCTGCTCTTAGCAACCATAACTGGTAGAAAAGGAACTAGCCCAGAATCCAACCCAGAATCCAAGGCTTAGTGTTCATAGAAGCTCCTGCAACTACCAGAGGCGAGTGGCATGCAATCTCCAGTGCCCCGAAGCCCTGCTTCTGCATTACATTAGGCAGCGCTGTTAGTGGCTTTGAGGCATGCGTTAATCACATGACTCTTCTGGTGACAAAGATGACTGCAGATGTGTATTCTGTTGCTAGTGTGCAAATCTTCCGTCTCCCAGACTGAAAGAAGATAGCTATCTCCCAGGTAGAGCAGCACCATGCTTGTTCTCTTCAGTTGATCTCTGAGAAACATGTGACAAGTGAAAGACCCAAACAAACATATAAAAGGTTTCACTGCCAACAAGGCAGCATGCTTCTGTTTCTTGATTTTGAAAAAATCTTGGGTTCAGTTTACAACTGAGCACAAAGTTTGCATGCACCAGGTCCTAGATTTGATCCTCAGCACCACATATGGTAGCTCTAAGTGACCTTTTGATATTTCTCTCTCATAAAAATAAAAAAGAGTCATTTTAAAGTCACTTTAAAAAAAATAGAGAGAGTGAGGCAGCTAGAATGAAAGCGCTAAAGCTTCTTTCAGTGTGGTGAAGGCCCGGCTCAAACCCGACTCAAGCCTAGATCATGCATGCGGCAAAGCAGTACACTATCCAAGTGAGCTATTTCACCAGCCCAATTTTGTTTATTTTACCTCAGCTTGGCTAAACTGTTTTCTGGTGGTGCTGGAACCTTTGGTGCATCAGTCAAGACAGTCTTTCTGCATAGCCACTATGATAACTCTTTATAAATCTTTTTTTTTTAAGACTTGAAATTACTGTTCTTCACAAGAAATTTTGGAGGGTGGAGGGGAGGTTGCTGAGATAGCTCAACTGGAAAGGTGATTGCTTCTCCATGAATGAGACCCAGGTTTGAGAATGTCCCTGTGGTATTTGGGGAAAGGTTCAGTGCTGTGAGCTCTCTCCATATCTCACCCCTTCCCTCCCTTCTATCTGAAAAAGTTGTCCCAGAGCTGCTAAACCCTGATGACAACAATAACAACAACAGATTCCTGAGAAAATGTCGTAACAAATCAACAGCTGACTTGCTATTATTGCTGAAAACTTAGAAGAAGCTAGAGCAAGCAACCGTGAATAAAATGCAAACTTTGTCAAGATTAGAAGGATTTACAAAACTTCTACTTATAGTTCCTGAGGAGTCTCCACTTCCCTCTTTGATTCTTGGGAACTAGTAGTGCTCACTCTCTGTGTCTGAGTGGGACCAGGTATGTCAGGGAGGGGTCAGCTGGAAGCCGGGTTGAGTTAGCATGTGTTGGCAGGTGGCCTGGCACACAGCCAGCGGAAACCCTGGGTATAGAATCTGTTGTTATAGAAACCAGTCTTCCTGGGAGAACACAGGTAAGGGCAACAAGTCTTTGGGGACATTTTGCAGATAGGAAGACCTATGGAGGGATTCAGTGAAGGCTAACAAGCAGACCTATACACAGTGCAACTGAGCGTGACAGCCAAACACAGAAGAGGGATCCAGGGTGAAGCCCTGTCTTTCCTTCCTCTGAGCAGGTGTCAACAGGCAGATGCACCCTTCTCTTTGCTAAGTGAGATAGAGCTTTGCTGGTGCTTGTGATTACTGAACCAGCATAGATAAGGTCTTCTGGGAGGTTCTTAATGGTCTTAATGCCATTTACTAGGAGGTTCCCACTGAATTTCAACAACTAGAGCTCTGTGATGCAAGGCAAAACATAGGTCCACTTGAATTGTTTTGCTGTGAATTTCACACATACACATGCATATGCATTATTGAGAAATATATACCCAAATACTCTAACAGAAACACAGCATCATAAACCCATCCATATGGGTCCTCCAGCATCCACATTTACGTTTTTGAAAGTAGAGAAGGATAGGATAGGGTTTGGGAAGTGGTACACCAGATTAAGCATACATAGTACAAAACACAAGGACCCATTAAAGGATTTGGGTTTGAGCTCCTGGCTTCCTACCTGCAGGAGGGTCGCTTCACAAGTGATGAAGCACGTCTATCTTTCTCTTCCCCTCTCTGTCTTCCCCTCCTCTCTTAATTTCTGTCTGTCCTATTCAACAAAATGGGGAAAAATTGCCACCAGGAGCAGTGGATTTGTAGTGTCTGCACAGAGCCCCAGCTATAATACTGGAAGCAAAAAAAAAAAAAAAAGGAGGGGATAATACTTCAGAGAATAGCACTTAGCTGTGTTTTTTAAACATAACAGAACCAGGTAAAGGGGCATTTTGAGTAGGGCGAATGCCAAACTCACAGGAATTTAGGCTCTTTTAAATAATAGTGGAGCTGCCTTGGTTCTGAGTGTTTCCTAAACTTCCTTGAGATGTTTCATGGTGTGTGGTTTCAGAGTAACCCTGTTAGGGTCCCCAGTGTTGACACTTGCTCACTCACTGTATTCTCCAGAACGTGTAAAATGTGCAGCACATCAGACAGGAAGAAGCAAGTCCCGGTATCCCTCCTTGAGGTGAACCTTTCCTACCCTGTGCCTCTGGACCAAGAAACTTGACCTTAGTTGTCATTAAGATGATCCTGGGGGCTGAAAGGTACCATACTGGGTTAAACACACATGGTATGAAGTACAAGGACCTGAGTAAGGATCCGGGTTCACATCTGGGCTCCCCACCTACGGGGGGAGGGTTACTTCACAGGCGGTGAAGCAGGTCTGCAGGTGTCTGTCTTTCTCTTCCCCTCTCCATCTTCCCCTCCTCTCTCGATTTCTCTCTGTTCTATCCAACAACAACAACAATGGCAACAAAATGGAGAAAATGGCCTCAAGAAGCAGTGGATTGGGGGCGAAGCCAAGATGACCACTCGGAGACAACTCATGCCCTGAGCTCTGTAAGAAGCCTGCTTCAAAACTGGGAAGTTTGGCCACCAGGTTACAGAGGTTAACATAATGCCAACCTGACTTCCCTGGACAGATGACCCCACCAATGAGCCCTGGAGCCCCCTTTCCCCATAGCTCTGCCCCATTAGGGAAAGAGAGAGACAGGCTGGGAGCATGGATTGACCTGTCAATGCCCATGTTCAGTGGGGAAGCATTTACAGAAGCCAGAGCTTCAACCTTCTGCATCCCACAATGACCCTGGGTCCATACCCCCACAGGGTTAAAGAATAGGAAAGCTATCAGGAGGGAGAGGATGGGATACAGAGTTCTGGTGGTGGGAATTGTACCCCTCTTATCCTATAGTTTTTGTTAGTGTTTCCATTTTATAAATAAATACAGTAAAATAATAATAATAAAAAAGAAGCAGTGGATTCATAGTACGGGTACCGAACCCCAGCAATAACCCTAGAGACAACAAATAAATAAATACAAATACATATAAAATTTTTTAAAAGATGATTCCTATCTAGACTCTGCATGTTAGAGATACTCAATAAAAATTCTAACCCCTGATTTTATAAAGACAGCTTTAAAAGGTCAACTGATGAGACCAAGGGCTTACATTCACAACAGAAGTGCAATTCTCAACCAGAGTTCAGCTATGTGGTGGCTTAAAAAAAAAAAAAAAGGAAAGGAAAGTCTACTAATAATGATGAACTCCAGATATGAAATGAGAATTATATGTAGCTTGTTACATTGTTAACTGTAGCACATTTTTCTTTTCCCTAAGCCATAACTAATGATGTAGTTCTGGAATTAATTTCCACATTTTTTAGCTGAAGATTTGTCTATAAACAAATGATACTATCTGGCCCTGTTCATATAGTTTTCCCCTTTAATGATCCCAGTTATATTGGCTTTATGCAAAAGTTATATGATTTTCTTTTGTTAAAAAAAAACCTTTTTATAATCTGATTGAACAGAGAGAAATTGAGAAGGGGCTCTGATAGAGAGGGGAAGAAAGACAGAGAGACACCTGCAGCCCTACTTCACCACTTGTGAAGCTTTCCCCCTGCAAGTGGGGACAAGGGGCTTGAACCTGGGTCCTTGTGCATGGTAATACATATACCTAACCAGGTACACCACCATCCGGCCCCTCATAATGTGATTTTTCTATGCAACAATGTATCATAACTTTTCTGACAACCCAATAATATATGCTGTTTGTTGTCTCACTGTTCTCTTTCTGAGCCTGTTTACATGGATAGAGGAGAAACACTGCTGTGTGCTCATTTTATTTTATTTTATTTTATTTTCCTTTAGAAGACAAGGAAGCTCATCTACCAACTTCTTGAGTACAAGGAACCATTCTCTGAGTCCCAGTCAATGGAATGTGGGCAGAGGTAAAGGATACTATTTCCATGACTGCAGGGAACTGTCAGTGTTTCCCTTCCTCCATACAACCACGACCTGAGTGTAATCAGATGAGAAATGAGTGTTAGTACTCTGAAACTTGGGGACTCTCTTAGATGAAGCTAGGAAATACTAACTTCAAAGAATCATTGGTTCCTGTATCTGTGATGACTCTAAAGTTCAGACTTTTGAGTAAATGATTTTTTTTTTCCTTTTCTTTTTCTACCTCCAGAGTTATTGCTGGGGCTCGGTGCCTGCACTATGAATCCACTACTCCTGGAGGCCATTTTCTCCATTTTGTTGCCCTTGTTGTTTTTGTTATTGTTGTCACTGCTGCTGTTGTTGGATAGAACAGAAAGAAATCGAGAAGAAGGGAGGACAGAGAAATATAGACACCTGCAGACCTGCTTTACCACCGCCTGTAAAGCAATCCCCCTGCAGGTGGGGAACCGGGTGTGAACCCAGATCCTTACTCAGGTCCTTGCACTTTGCACCATGTGTGCTTAACCCGCTGTGCTACCAACCGGTGAGAGTAAATGACTTATTGACCCTCTACATATCCAAAGCCTCTCTGATCAACACAAAGCCTATTGTTTAGTACTCATATGGTTTTACTTTGGAGGCATTCTTTATTCTGTCCTGTGTCACCCTGTTTTGCACTGCATGGGAGAGGCTTTAAACACTTCATAGCATTTTGGTTTTCTCAGTATGAACAAGTATTCCTCATTTCCCCCTGGTTCCACCAGGGTAGCAAAATCAAATGTTCTCAAAGCTCAGACTTATTTGTTCCCATCTTCGTCTTGGGACCATAGACAGTAGGTAGGCAGGGAAGTTTCAGCCCTTCATTATCTCCATTGTTTGGAGATAATTTCTGTGCTTCAGAGATCCTTTGCTTACTTTCAATATATGTCTGGCTTCAGGAAGACAGTTTCCAAGTGGAGGCAGCCATTGTACACAACTAAGACTAATGCTTAGAAATAGTTCATTTGAGGGGTTGTAATGCAGTGATTTAAGCACACATGGCGTGACGCTCAAGGACCGGTGTAAGGATCCTGGATAGATCCCCCAGCTCCCCACCTGCTGGGGCGTCACCTCACAAGCAGTGAAGCAGATCTGCAGGTGTCTATCTTTCTCTCCCCCTCTCCGTCTTCCCCTCCACTCTCAATTTCTCTCTATCCTATCCAACAACAAGAGCAACAGTAATAACAATAACAAGGGCAACAAAATGAGAAAAATGGCCTTCAGGAGCAGTGGAATCATAGAGCAGGCTCCAAGCCCCAGTGATAACCCTGAAAGCAAAAAAGAGAGAGAGAGAAGCAGTTCATTTGCTTTTGAAAGCTGAGGATCAAGGCCAATATAGGTGAGTAGAAAGAGTGTAAGATTAGGCTCTTGACCTAGGTCAATCTGACCCTTCCACTAGTTTGCTGGAGTAGGTCCAATGAGTTGAAACTTCTTTTGGACTCCATACATATTTCCTCACCTATTGGACTGAATATTACTTTCTCTGTAACAGCTAAACAGTTTGATGGATCTCTTTAGTTACTACAGTGCAAAACAAATACTGTATGTAGAAACATGAAGACATTATACTGGGAGAAATGTAGGCAATTATTCAAAGCAAACTTATTCGCAGTCCTGTTGTTAGGAACTGACCAGACCTCTGCCAGAGTTACTTTTTGAAAATTAATATTATTTTTTAACTTTGCATTAGTGATTTAATGATTAACAAGATTGTAAGATAACAGGGGTACAATGCCACACAGTTCCCACCACCAGAGTTTTGTGTTCCATCCCCTCCACTGGAAACTTCCCTATTCTTTATCCCTCTGGGAGTATGCACCAAAGATCTTTATGGGCTGTAGAAGGTGGGAGGTCTGGCTTCTGTAATTACTTCTCTGATGGATATGGGTGCTGACAGGCTGATCCATACCTGAAAATGAATATTATTGGGTCAACAAGATTGCTCACCTGTTTTGCCATATGCATGAGCCAGATTCTAACTTTGGCACCCAAGGCACTGGGGGAAGCTTCAATGCTGCGATGTTTCTAGCTCTCTGTGTCTCTCTGGCTTTGTCCCTCGGCTTCTATCTGAAAAATTTTGCCTGGAGGGATGACTCACTGGTAATGACACCAAAAAAAAAGGGGGGAGGGGGCTGGATAATAACATGAATGGTAGAGCACACATTTTACCATGCCTGAGGACCAGGGCTCAAGTCCACAAACCTGCTTTCAGGAGGAAAAGCTCATGAGTAGTGGGGCATTGCTTCAGGTGTCTCTCCTTCTCTCTGTCTCTTCCTCCCTCTCTAGCTCTCTGTCTGTCTCTCTCCCTCTATGAAAAAGAAAAATGAACAAAAAAAAAAGCTACCAAGAGCAGTGGAATTATAATATATATACTAAGATATTATATTATATTTGTGATCATCTCCTCACATTAAGTACACATAGGAAAATGTGATGTAGTAATTTATGAGTTCATATGATACGTATCATCACTTTTCTTAAAATTATCATTTTTCTATATACAAATACAAATTATCATTTTTCCACTAAGCAGAACTTGGACTGGAGTTGGTGTATTGCACCAAAGTAAAAGACTCTGGGGTCAGGTGTGGAGGGTTCAAGTCCTAGAACATGATGGCAGAGGAGGGCCTAGTGGGGGTTGAATTGCTATGTGGAAAACTGGAAAATGTTACGCATGTGCAAACTACTGTATTTTACCATTGACTGTAAACCATTAATACCCTCAATAAAAAATTTTTTTAAAAAAAAACATCATTTCTCTAGAAAATACATGTCATCTAACTTGTCAAAGTTTTTGATCAGTTCCAATATCTACTGTGGAGTCTAACTTCAGTTTGCATATGGCATAAACAATTAAAATCATTGTAAGATTTCATATCTGGGCTGGGTGGTGGTACACTTTGTTGAGTGTGCATATTACAACGTACAAGGACCTGGATTCAAGCCCCCAGCCCCCACCTGCAGGGGGAAAGTTTTACAGTACGAAAAACACTCATATTGGAGGTTTTTCACTATTTAAAACAGTGAAAAATTCCAAGCACCTAGATTGGTTTTTATCTTACAGGGGATCTTATCCTCTTGGAATTAATAATATCTACATTTTATTTTATTTTACTTTTTTAAATTTATTCATTTATTGGCTAGAGATGGAGAGAAATAGAGAGAGGAGGAGGAGATAAGAGAGGGAAAAAGAGGAAAACCTACAGCATGCTTCACTGCTTATGAACTTCCCACCCACAGGCGAGGAATGGGGACTTGAATCTGGGTCCTTGCACACTGCAGCGTGAGCATTCTTTTTTTAATTATTTTTATTTTCTCTTAATTTTATTTATTTTTAAATTTTAATTTATGTATGTATATATATATATTTGCCACAGCACTGCTTATGATGATGTGGGGGATTGAACCTGGGACTTTGGAGCCTCAGGCATGAGAGGTTTTTTTTTTGTATAACCACTATGCTGTTTACCTCCTATTTAAATAAAGACAGAGAGAAATTGAGAGGGAGAGGGAGAGAGAGAGAGGGACAGAGAGACACCCACAGCTCTACTTCACTCTTGAAGCTTTCCCCTATAGGTACAGACCAGGGGCTTGAACCAGTGTCTTTGCAAACTGTAATGTGTGCACTTAACCAGGTGCACCACCAACAGGCCCCTGCAGCATATACATTCAACCAAGTGCACCACCACCTGTCCCCAATATCTACATCTTAGAAATCTATACTTATTTTATGAGTTTACAATGTAAAAAGCCACTCAGATGCCCCCCTCAAGAAAAGAAAGTCTGTAATTTTTGAATTTAAGTTTCTATTTTATTGAGTGATATAAAACTTCTTGTGGTTTTAAAGTTTCAGTTTATCCAGGTTGTATTCATTAAGGAAGGTTTAAAAAAAAAAAAGCCTCAGTCTGAATACCACATTACATGCTAATTTCAGTTGAAACCCAAACTACTTAGCCTAGCCTTCAAGCCATGACTCATATAGACTTATCTTATCAATACGTAGGAATGTTATCTCTCCATCATCTTAAACATACATAGCTGTGCCCAAGTCAGGGAAAGGTCTTCCCAAAAGAAAGCTGCACTCATGCTACCATACTATGTAGAATCCTTTCCCTATCCCTTTTGGCACAAATATGGCATGTCCTTCTTCCCCTGGATACCTACAAGACTTGTCCTATTCATCCTCCTACCTACCTAGCTCTCCTGAAAAAAGAAAAGTCACTGCTTATCCTCACCTTTCCATACAAACGATAAATTTCTGCTTCCTGTCAGGCCTTCTCTTAACTGATGCCAGGGTCGGGACAAGAGTTTGGTGAGGCTAAAGTTCACACAACTTGGAGAGTCTCTTTAACCTAAGGAATATAAATTTAAGATGAATATACTATATAGGCTTAAAGTTCACAGTGGTGCTCCAGGAAGTGGCACAGTGGATAATGCACAGGACTCTCAAGCATGAGGTCCCAAGTTCAATCCCCAGTAGCACATGTACCAAAATGATGCCTGATTCTTTCTCTCTCCTCCTATCATTTTTCATAAATAAATAAATAAATAAAATCTTTTTTTAAAATAAATACAAGAAAGTTCACACTGAATTATGAATTTAAAAATGACTGATAGAGTGGTCCATGAGATGGTCCAGTGGATAAATCTTGGACTCTGGAGCATAATGTCCCAAATTCAATCCCCAATATCATGTGTGCAAAAGTGATGCTCTGGTTCTCTCTCTTCATTAACTAACTAGTAAATATAGATATACTGAAAATGACTGACAGAGATGTCAAAATAACTCACATAAGTAGATCACTTGCTTTGCTATGGGTACAACCTAGGTCAGAGTCTGGTCCACACTGCAATGGAGGACACTTCAGTGCTAGGTTCTCTCGTTCTCTCGTTCTCTCTCTCTCTCTCTCTCTCTCTTTCTCTCTCTCTCTGAAAAAGTTGGCTTGGAATGGCAAAGCCCCAGACACAACAAAAACTAAATAAATAAAATTTTTGACAAATGCCTCAATCCCAAGATTGAGAAATATAATATTTTGTTAATTATCAGACTGATACATCTCTGTTTTTTTTTTTCCTTACATTTTGGTCATCTGTTTTTTATTCCCTTTTTGTATAACAACTTTGTAACACTCTCCATAGCAAGAGTAACAATTTGATAATTTCTTTTCTTTTTCTATATTTTACTTGACAAGACAGGAAGAAATTGAGTGGGATGGGGAGATAAAGAGCATAAGAGAAAGACAGACACTTGCAGACCTGCTTCACCACTCATGAAACATTCCTCCTGACAGGTGGGGGGATCTGGGGCTCGAATTCAGGTCTTTGAGCACAGTCATGTGTTTTCTTAACTGGGTGCGCCACTGCCTCGTCCCCCAATTTGATCATTTCTCTTGCAATTAAAAAAATTATGTGGCAGTGGGAATTGTGTGGAGTTGTATCCCCCTTATCACATGGTTTTTGTGTTTCCTTTTTATAAATACATTTTTTAATTATGAACAGTTTTGACATATTTATAATAGCTTCACAACTTGTCATTGGTAATATTTAGAGGTAATATACTTAAAAACATAATAGTAACATACTTTGGACTAACCAGCACCATGGTAGTAAGAACCACACATCAAAACCAACAGGGGGGGGCGGTAGTGCAGTGGGTTAAGCACACGTGGCACTAAGCACAAGGACCAGCGTAAGGGTCCCAGTTCAAGGCCCGGCTCCCCACCTGCAGGGGAGTCACTTCACAAGTGGTGAAGCAGGTCTGCAGGTGTCTATCTTTCTCTCCCCCTCTCTGTCTTCCCCTTCTCTCTCCACTTCTCTCTATCCTACCCAACAACAACAACATCAATAACAATAATAACAATAACCACAATAATGATAAAACAACAAGGACAACAAAAGGGGAAAAAAATAGCTTCCAGGAGCAGTGGATTCGTAAACCGAGCCCCAGCAACAACCCTGTAGGCAAAAAAAAAAAAAAAAAAACATCATTTGAGCAGTTGTGTCAGTGGCAATGACTCATGAGGATTCTGTATCGTTGCTTGCCTAGGTAACTTTTTAGACTGGAGTTTTTAGTGTCACTTTTCAAATATCTGCCCAATACATCTGGGTTCAGATTTTCTGGTGTCTAGCTATGGCATAGCATGGTTAAGTGATCTCTCAGTTCTAGAACTTATCCTATAGGTAGAATGTTTCCCTTTCTGCACACATTACAACCGGTCCATTAGTAATTTTTATTGGCTCTTTCTGAATTATTTCCTAAATTCAACCATCTTACAGCTCCACTGCTCCTCCTATGGTATAAGCATGTGCCACAACCCTTGTGGACCACTAGGATAGCCTATGACTGACTCTCTTACTACTTGTTGATCCTTTATTTGCTTCCTTATCACCCACTCTCCCATCTTCACTCTCCCATCTCCCAGTATCTGTAATATTTCTCTAAAGTACAGTTCAGCTCCTGTCAGTCTCTTGCTGAAATACTCAAATGGCTTTGAATCATGCTAAAAAAAAACAATGCTCAACTTCCTTGGCACATAATCTGTCCCTGCTGTTGTTGAAAACACATTATTTTGATAGAGACAAAAGCAGATAAGGCTGAAAGAGTGAGAGACCACAGCACAGAAGTTTCCTTCAGTGGGATGGGAGCCACACTTGAACCCGGGTTGTGCACGTGGCAAAGCAGCATACTATCCAAATGAGCTGTTTCACTGGCCCTGCTCTTTTTGGATTGCGCTGTGATGTTATATTTTGAGTCAACTTTGCAGGATGTTATAAAAAGCAGTCTCATGAAATTCATCAATTTGTTATATTTATTGTAAGAATATTGTTGAGGGTGTGGTCCTCTGTTTCTCATGGGATCTTTATAAAGAGTTCAATTAGAAATTCCTTTCAAGGAATCATGTTAAGTAAGATAAGTCAGAAAGAGAAGGATGAATATGGGGTGATCTCACTCATAGACAGAAGTTGAGAAATACTACCATGACACCGGCTTGCCTTTACTGGTCAGATGATGTCACTAATGTGTCCTGGAACTCCACCTCCTCAGAGTCCTACTCCACTGGGGAAAGGCAGAGACAGGCTGGAGGTCTGGATCAACCTGTCAATACCTGCCAAAGTCCATATCCAGCAGAGAAACAATTACAGAATCCAAACCTCCCACCTTCTGTGCCCTACAGAGATCTTTGGTCCATACGCCCAGAGGAATAAAGAATAGGGAAGCAGGGAGTCAAGTTGGGCAGTAGTGCAGCGGATTAAGCGCAAGTGATGCAAAACACCAGGGCTGGCTTAAGGATCCTGGTTGGAGCCCCCCCCCCCCCCCCCCGCCCCCCAGCTCCCCACCTGCAGGGGAGTTGCTTCACAGGTGGTGAAGCAGGTCTGTAGGTGTCTCTCTTTCTCTCCCCTCTTCCCCTCCTCTCTCCATTTCTCTCTTTCCTATCCAACAATGATAACAATAATAACTACAACAATAAAAACAAGGGAAACAAAAAGGAACTAAGTAAATAAAATATTTTTTTTTAAAAAAAGAATAGAAAAAAAAAAGGGAGTCGGGCAGTAACGCAGCACGTTAAGCGCACGTGGCGCAAAGTACAAGAACCGGCATCAGGATCCTGATTCAAGCCCCTGGCTCCCCACCTGCAGGGGAGTCGCTTCACAGGTGGTAAAGCAGGTCTGCAGGTGTCTCTCTTTCTCTCTCCCTCTCTGTTTTCTCCTCCTCTATCCATTTCTCTCTGTCCTAGGCAACAACAGCAACATCAGTTACTACAACAATAAAACAACAAGGGCAACAAAAGGGAAAATAAATAAAAAACATATTTAAAAAAATTTTTAAAAAGAATAGGCAAACTGGGAGTTGGGCGGTGGCGCAGTGGGTTAAGCGCATGTGGCGCAAAGCGCAGGGACCGGCGTAAGGATCCCGGTTCGAGCCCCCGGCTCCCCACCTGCAGGGGAGTTGCTTCACGGGCGGTGAAGCAGCTCTGCAGGTGTCTATCTTTCTCTCCCCTCTCTCTCTGTCTTCCCCTTCTCTCTCCATTTCTCTCTGCTATCCAACAACAAAAGCAACGTCAACAATGGCAATAATAACCGCAACGAGGCTGCAACAACTAGGGCAACAAAAAGCGGGGGGAAATGGCCTCCAGGAGCGGTGGATTCATGGTGCAGGCACCGAGCCCAGCAATAACCCTGGAGGAAAAAAAAAAAAAAGAATAGGGAAACTTCCAGTAGAAGGGGTGGGATATGGAACTCTGGTGGTGGGAATTGTATGAATTGTACCCCTCTTTTTTTAACATTTTTGTTTTTTTATATTTACGTATTATTCCCTTTTGTTGCCTTTGTTGTTTTCTTTTTTAATTTTATTTATTTATTTATTTATTTATTTTATTCCCTTTTGTTTCCCTTGTTGTTTTATTGTTGTAGTTATTATTGATGTTGCCATTGTTGGGTAGGACAGAGAGAAATGGAGAAAGGAGGGGAAGACAGAGAGGGGGAGAGAAAGATAGACACCTGCAGACCTCCTTCACCGCCAGAGAAGTGACTCCCCTGCAGGTGGGAGCCTGGGGCTCCAACCAGAATACTTATGCTGGTCCCTGAGCTTTGTGCCACATGGGCTTAACCCACTGCGCTACCGCCCGACCCCATTTTTATTTTTTAACAACAAAATAGTATATTAATATATATACATGGGAAAGCACATTGTAATTTGTCAGTTGCTTAGGCAGCATGAAATTGGAACAATAGAAATTGTCTGGGTGATTCAAATATTTTATAGTTTCATCAGGTGAATCATCTGAATGCAAAAGGAGGCACAGAGGGGCCACAGCTAGTAGGAGAGGTGCTTCTCTCAACCTCTCTTTTTCAAGCGTTACTGCTGTCCAACCACCCTGAACCTTTTTGGTTATGGCAATACCATTAATTCCACTGATTGGACAAATCAATAGAGCCAGAATTTCTGTCTTTTCAATTCAAGCCTGGAAGCCAATCTGTCCCTTGTCTATCTGTGTAAATATACCATATGTCATTCATTATGAGCTGACTCTACTATAACTTTCAGAGCTGAGGGGTCGGAGCAGGGGAGGCCAACCTACTAAATATTTACAGGGGAAGCCAAAGAATCTCTTTTAATTTTATTAAATATCATTTGTTTATTTATTTTAGATAGAAACAAAGAAATTAAGGAAGGAGGGGGAGACAGAGAGGGAGAATGAGAGAGAGAGAGATACTTAGAGCACTGCTTCACCATTTGTGAAGCATCCTCCTGAAGGTGGGGACCAGCACTTGAAGCCTGGTACTTGTATACTGTAACATGTGCATACTATGATCCCCTCTTATCCTATGGTCTTGTTGATCATTATTAAGTCAATAAATTAAAAAAGAAAGAAAGAACGAAAGGAAGGAACGAAGGAAAGTTTGAAATTTTGAACAGGTAATGACACTTGCAAAAATCCATTGTCAAAGTTGACTAATCTTCGCTCTTACCTGTGTTAACCAAAAAAAAAAAAAAAACAAAGCAACAAAAAAAAACCAGAACCGTGGTTGAGAGAAAAGCAAGCTGTTTATTCAGAGTTTCAGGGGAGATAGCTTTGGGATATGGCACTCTGGTGGTGGGAATTGTATGGAATTGTACCCCTCTAATCTCACAATCTTGCCAGTCATTATTAAGTCACTAGTAAAAAAAGAAGTTGAAAAATAAGAAAACACTAAGCAGAACTTGGACTGGAGTTAGTGTACTGCACCAAAATAAAAGACTCTGAGTGGGGGTAGGTGGTTCAGCTCCTGGAACATGATAGCAGAGGATGACCTAGAGGGGGTTGAATTGTTATGTGGAAAACTGAGAAGTGTTACACATGTACAAACTACTGTATTTTACAGTCAGCTGTAAATTACTCCCCCAATAAAAGAAAAAAAATTAGAAAGGATTCAGGTGGTGCACCCAATAGGGCACATGTTACAGTGCTCAGGGACCCAGGTTCAAGCCTCCAGTCCCCACCAGAAAAAAAAAATAGAAGAAGAGCCCTGGTTGAGAGAGAGAGGCCATTTATTCAGAGCTTTGAGGAAGAGAACTTTGAATCCTGTTTTAGGTTGCTATGGAAGGGGTATTGATGGTTCTCACTTAGGTCTGCTATGCAGATAAAAAAAAAAAAATTTCAGGTCGATCACATACTGATTAGTAGTAGATCTGGAGGTGGCTCAGCCCATAAAATGCACAATATGCAGGACCAGGGTTTGAACGCCTCCCTCTCCACCTCCAGGAAGGTGGGGGGAAGCCTCACAGGAGTTGTGGAGTATGTTGCAATTATTTCACTCTCTTTCTCTTCCCTTCCCCCTCTCCTGGCCTCTTTCTGTCTTGATCATAATGAGAAATAAGTAAGTTCTGATTGGTGCAGTCATCTAAAAATTAAGCAAAGAGTTATCTGAACAATGATTGGTCCAATACTGAATGGTCTTTGCCTAAACATCCTCCTCTGAGATTCTTTCCAAAGATGAATGTCTAGGCATGCCCAAGTGTGTTGGGCAGATGTGCCTGGATGTACTTGGCTTCCCTAAACTCAACAACCTCCATACTCTGTTTTGTTCTTACTGAATTGAGGTGACACTATTTTTCTTTTCTTTTTTATCCTTTCCTTCACCTGCCTCCTAATCTCCCACCCACTGATGAAGGAGGAGAAGTCAGGAATGACATGTATCAGTCACTGTCAGTTAACACCAGGAAGTTTCACAATTACACAGAATGTAGAGGGGATAAATGCTGCCTTAGCTCGATGAGAACTGAATTGTTACTTTACCAGAAACAGGATCAATGCTCTATTGGCAGAAAGGATGGAAAGGCCTCACCTGGAGGGAGAATATTGTCAGAGGGAAGCCAATTCTCTTGGTGACAGAGAGTAGCCTGTGATTTTTAGATTGCCAAGTAGTGAGGAAGAAAGTGGTAGCAACCTGAAATAGAGAGCTATTTTCTTGATATGTATTATTTACTAGATAGAAACAGCGAAAAATTGAGAGGGGAGAGGGACAAAGAGGGGGAAAGAGAAAGAAAGACACCTGCAGCCGTACTTCATTACTCATGAAGCTTCTTCCTTCCTGCAGGTGGGGAACAAGGGCTTGAACCTGGGCCCCTGCACACTGTAATGTATGCACTTAACCAGGTATACCATTGCCTGGCCCCATCAGAAGTCGCTTTCCTTCTCTCCACCACTACCTGATTCTTACCATCTCAGCTCAAGTCTTTCCTTTCTCCATGGATCCCAAACACATGCTCCATCAGCCTTGGCCTTCCATTCAGAGAAAAATGACAAAAGGAGAAATACTTGGGCAGGGCTGGGGAGACAGCATAATGGTCACCCAAAAAGACTTTCATGCCTGAGGCTCTGAGGTCCTAGCTTCAATTCCCTAGAGTCATCAAAAACCAAAGCTGAACAGTGCTCTGGTCTCTCTCTATCTTTTTCTTTGTACCTCTTTTTTATTATGACAAAGCAAATAAAATATGGAGGAAGGGAGGGAAGGAAGGGAGGAGAGAGGGAGGGAGGGAGGGTGAGAGAGACTTGGGCAGAGAGGAATATCCTCAGGAAAGGCCCTGGCTGCCTACCAGTGAGGACTTTGTTCCTTTGGTGTAAGGAAATCAGGAGAGGGCAAAAGCAGGAGACAATGCAGAAACAACACCCCTATCTATCTATCTATCTATCTATCTATCTATCTATCTCTCCAGTGTTCTCCTGGGGTTTCCAAACTACGTGATTCCACTCCAATCCCTTAGACTCTTTTTTTTCTCTTTATTTTCCAGATGGAGGATGGGAGACAGAGCGAGGGCTGCCCCACTACTTGTGAAACTTCCCCCTTTGCATGGGCTTCTTGTGTGATGACCAAGGGCTCAAACCCCATATTATTTTATCTTCTGTGTGCTCTATCTTAATCCCCCTAAACTCTCCTTATCTTGGCCTTGCACCCAATCTCCTATATTGTTCAGTTCCATATGGTTGAAGTAATAAACTGAATGTTTGAGAGAAAAGCACGGCAAAGCTTTTAGTATGTGCAGTGTGCATTTGTTTGAGGAATGTGGGACATCTGGCATTAGCGGTTCTCTCTGTGGATTACTAGAAAACCAGGGTGGTCTAATTAAAATTCTACTCCCAACAGTTTCTACACCCAAATACTTGCCTAAAGTCACACACACATTGTGGAGGAGAAGGGATGAAACCTGCCAGGTAAATTTACAGATTGCCTCTCTGTTAAACCCACACATCGAATTGAATCTTCCTTATGGGAAAGCTTATTCTTTCTACATCTCTGTTCCCTTCCCTACACCAAAGTAACTAGACTCAATGTCTTGCAGGAAAAAAATTCATTACATTATTACTGATATTTTTACCAAACTGAAAAATGATAACCAGGCTGAGTGGTAGTGTACCCGTTAGACTGAACATACCGCCATGGGCAGAGACCTGGGTACAAACACCCAACCCCTAACTACAGTTTGGGAGCTTCATGAGTAGGTAAACAGTGCTGCAGGTGTCTCCCTTTTTCTCTTCCCCTCTATCTCTCCCCCTTCCCACTCAATTTCTCTGTCTACCTGGAGTGGAGGGCATGCACCAAGTCTCACGGATAGCCCTGGTGGCAATAAAAAAGAAAGAAGAAAAGAAAATAAAAATGATAACTGTTTATTACACATGGACTACCGGCATAGCACTATGTTAACAGCAGTAGTTGATACAGGATAAGGTATTGTGGATAAGAAATCCTACCATTAAAAAGTTTTAAAAATTGTTGGGGGCCGGGCGGTAGTGCAGCAGATTAAGCACACATAGTGTGCAGTGCAAAGACCCATATAGATCCTGGTTCAAGTCCCCGGCTCCTCACCTGCAGGGGGGTCATTTCACAAGAGGTGAAGCAGGTCTGCAGGTGTCTCCCTCTCCTCCTCTCTCAATTTCTCTCTGTCCTATCCAACAACAATAGTAATAATAACAACAATAATAAACAACAAGAGCAATAAAAGGGGAAAGGTGGCCTTCCAGGAGCAGAGGATTCGTAGTGCAGGCACCGAGCCCCAGTAATAACCCTGGAGGATAAAAAAGAAAAAAAAAAAGATTTAAAAATTGTCAAAAGAAACAAATCACAGGGAGTAGGGCAGTAGCACAGCGGGTTAAGCACACACGGCATAAGGATACCGGTTCAAGCCCCCGCTCCCTACCTGTAGGGGAGTCGCTTCACAGGTGGTGAAGCAGGTCTGTAGGTGTCTTTCTCTTACCCCCTCTCTCTTCCCTTCCTCTTTCCATTTCTCTTTGTCCTATCCAACAGTGATGACATCAACAACAACAATAATAATTACAACAATAAAACAACAAGGGCAACAAAAAGGAATAAATAAATATTTTTAAAAAGATAAGTAAACAAAAACTAGAGAGGCAAAAGAAAGATGTCAATAAAAGCTCATAGTTTATATTAAAGGGGTCTCTCTATCTCCCACCTTCCCTTTCAATTTCTCTTAGTCTTTATCTAATAAATACTTAAAAGAAAAAGAGGGAGGAGGAGATAACATAATGGTTACGTAAACATTTCCATGCCTGAAGCTCTGAGATTCCAGGTTCAATCCCCACACCAGCAAAAGTCAGAGCTGAGCAGTGCTCCTGTAAAGAAAGAAAGACAGACAGACAAAGGGAGAGATGGAAAGACACAAAACACCACACTACTGAATTGTCCTCTCTGTACCTTGGGAACTGGGCTTTTGAACCTGGGTAGCAAGTATGACAAACCCTTCCAAATGAATCATTAACTTTCCTTTTAAGTCTATGTGATTTGTTTCTTTTTTTTAATATTTATTTATGTATTTTCCCTTTTGTTGCCCTTTTCACTGTTGTTGTAGTTATTATTGTTGTTGCTGTTGTTATTGATGTCATCATTGTTGTACAGAACAGAGAGAAATGTAGAGAGGAGGGGAAGACAGAGAGGGGGAGAGAAAGACAGACACCTGCAGACCTGCTTCACTGCCTGTGAAGCAACTCCCCTACAGGTGGAGAGCCGGGAGCTCGAACCGGGATCCTTACAAAGGTCCTTGCGCTTCGCGCCATGTGCGCTTAACCCACTGTTCTACCGCCTGACCCCCGCTTTTTTTTTTATATTTATATATTTACTTATTCCCATTTGTTGTCCTTGTAGTTATTATTGTTGTCGTCGTTGCTGGATAGGACAGAGAGAAATGGAGAGAGAAGGGGAAGACAGAGAGGAGGAGAGAAAGATAGACACCAACAGACCTGCTTCACTGCTTGTGAAGCAACTACCCTGCAGGTGGGGAGTGGGGGCTTGAACGATACTTCTGCCAGTCCTTGCTCTTTGCGCCACCTGCACTTAACCTGCTGCGCTTCCCGCCGACTCCCTACTTATCTTTTTTAAAGTAGTCACTTGATTTTACTTTCATTTAATCAGGACAAAATACTGTTGAGTTCATTCACAGTGGGATATAACAAATGGTAAATTGAGGTTGTTTCAGATAGGAAAATATTTTCTTAGGTTGTAAATTTAAATTCTTTTTAGTTACACAATTTGAAGGGGATTTCCAAATAGCAAAAGGAAAAAAAAAGTCACTTATTTATACAACATCACAACATTCCATCATTTTAACTCTGAAAAAAAATCTGTGCTGGGAAAACTATGCAGACTGATTCAACCCTAATTTTACAGATCAGGAAACGAAGTATTTGTGAGGTACAATGTCCCACTAGATTACTTGGCTCAGCAAATTACTTCAGGCCAGACTCTCCAAGCCTGGCTTTGACTTGGTGGGGAAATAAATACTTCCAAGTGATATGGCAGAAATTTCCTTGGGTAGGAACTTCATTGTAGAATTGGAGTCCATATATTGTAATAATTTATTGAGGCCAGGCAGTGGTGCACCTAGTTGAGTGTACAGGTTACAGCACACAAGGACCTGAGTTTGAGTCCCCAGTCCCCACCTGAAGGGAGAAAGCTTTGCAACTCGTGAAACAGAGCTGCAGGTGTTTCTTTGTTTCTATTCCTCTCTATCTCCCCATTCCCTCACGATTTCTGACTATCTGTATCCAATAAAGACTTTTTAAAAATAACAATTTATCTTGTATGCCAAGAGATGTTGTGAAATATTGTTTGGGGTTTTCTTCCTGCTCCTGACTTGGTTTTATAGGCAGGGTTGATATGATGTTAATGAGACCTCAAAGCCGGGAATTCAAAAGAAATCTCCACTCTAGCGATAGAACTCCCCTGTTCCCCCAACACTGCAGGCATACCTGTTGCCTGGGGTCATAGCAAAGAGATATAACAGGTGACTGGAATGTGGAAGGAGGCTTTCTTTGGGGAAATTTGTGATTTTAAAAGAGAAGATGGGGCCCAGGTGGTGGTGCACCTGGTTGAGTGCACATATTACAGTACACAAGAACCTGGGTTGGAGCCCTAGCCCCCACCTGCAAGGGAAAATGTTTGCAATTGGTGAAGCAGTGTTGCAGGTCTATCTCTCTCTCCCCCTTCCCTCTTGATTTCTTGCTATCTCTATCCAGTAAAGATAATAATAAAAAAAAAATTTAAGAGAAGATGTAATTCTCTCCAAAAACAACCTGGCTTTCCCTACAGCTATGAAATCAAGACCCATGAAAATAGTCTAGTAAACTATGGTGGGCAGTGTCATTTCAATCTCTAAATGAATATCTGCTCAGCCCATTGAGCTGCAGATCTACTACAATATAGAACAAACCCTGGGGAGAGAACTGACACAGGCAAGAAGACAAAGGGGTAAAAATATTGCCCTCAAATTTTTATTTCCTTAAAGGCATTTATTATGGAGTCTCCTAATGTCAAAATCTCCAATGCATAGGTGAGACTGACACAGGAAAAGGAAAGCAGGGGCTACAGCACCTTGCTCACAGCCTCCAGAGTCAACAGTACAGAGCAGCATGCCACGAAGTGGCTTTGTGCAAGACATTACGAATGCTCAGCGCTGAGTTACTACCCACTGAATCTCCTTATGACTCCACCACTGACTACCCCAGAAAAAGAGCCCAGATCCAAAAGAGGACTGGATCAGAGCATCCACACCCAGGGAAGTGGTCTGGTGGAATTTCCCTCCCACCGCTGCACAACTCAATACAGAGAAGTCAATGTGAAGAAGAAAGAAAAAGGGGCCTGGCGGTGGTGCACCTGGTTTAAGTGCACACATTATAGTGCACAAGAACGCAGGTTCAAGGCTCTGGTCCTCACCTGCAGGGGGAAAGCTTTAGTAGTGACACAGGACTGTGGTTGTTTCTCTGTTTCTCTCTCTCTCTATCCTCTTCTCTCTCTATCCTCTCAATTTCTCTCTGTCTATCCAATAATAAATAAACATATTAAAAAAGAGGAAGAGAGAAAAAGAAAGATCATTCTCGAGATGCACTCTTTAACTCCATTCCAGTTAGCCAGAATCCCTAAATATGCCCTTGGAGGGTGGATGGGCAGAGTTAGAAAAAATAGAGTTTTGTTTGTTTGTTGCCACGAGAGTTATTTCTGAGGCTCAGTGCCAGCAAAATAAATCCACTGCTCCTGGTGTCCATTTTCCTTTTTTGTTTTTCTTTATTTTATTCGATAGCACAGAGAGAAATTGAGAGAGGAAGGGGTGAGAAAGAGAGACACCACACTCACAGCACTACTTCACCTCTCCTAGAGCTTCTCCCATGTAGGTGGGGACAGGGGAGCTTGAACCCAGATACTTGCTCAGGGTAACATGTATGCTTATCTGGGTGCACCATCACTCAACACCACCAATCCCCCCCCACACACACACACACACCACTCCCCACCCAGGAAGAGAATTTTGATTGACTGTGAAGTGGGCATTTGAAATCGAATGCTCTAAAGACCTACTGAGGCTGTGTGAATAACTGACATGGATGGAGAGGGGTAGAATCCAAGTGTGACATTCTGACCTGACTGAGAAGGAAGATTAAAAGGAGCTGCTATAGCCTAAGTGCTCGTCAAAGGTTTTGCATTTTGCTGAGTATCTCATATGTAGCAGCTATTATGGTGGGTTGCAGATTGGTGGGCAAAAAAATAAAAACGGTTCACACCACACCCACTGGATGATTCTATTATGTGCCTGACTTATTTAGCCAAGCATCCAGAAACTTTGAGAAGCTGGGAGCTCTGCTGGGTAGGAACAGATGCAGTTTATGTGGAGAGACTTGTTCTTAATGTCTAGAGGCCCCAACAAGGGGTTTGAGCTTTGGGTGACAGTATCCATACAAAGTAAACTTTCAACATCACTAAGAGAGTTCTCTCCTTTTCTCCACCATCTTGGTGGTGGACTGACTTGTCCTCACCATGTCTTCCCACAAGACTTTCAGAATCAAGTGCTTCCTGGCTAAGTAACAAAAGCAGAACCATCCTATTCCTTAGTGGATTCAGATGAAAACTGGTAATAAGATCAGGTACAACTCCAAGAGGAGACACTAGAGAAGAACAAAGCTGGGTCTATAAGGATTCCTCTAAGATGCACACATTTATGCTGGGATAGACTGCTAGGATTTTGAGTGAAGCACTATTATCTTGCATACTTGATTAGGACCCCACTCGGCCTTGTATCTCTTCTTGTTACCCGACTCATAGTAAACATGTGAGCTATTTGAAAAAAAAAATCACTGAGAGGTTCACTGCTTGCTCTGTCATTGTCTGGTCATACACCTGGACTCATCTTACGATTATGGGAAAACTTGCACTTCTGACTGTATGTTTATATTTAAGGAAATATTTCTAAACATTGGATTCTCCTAGCTTTTGGACCAAATTGACTGCCAGCTACTATACACCAAATAATTCTCATAAAGGGCACAGAACATGATATTGTGATGTAGAATAAGAAATAATCTATTTCATTTCATTCCTGTTCTTGGCACAGAACTCCTGAAATCTTTGGAATTTCATAAGTAACAAGAGCCATAAGGATGTTTTGATATTCATAACAAACCCCTTCAAACCGCACCTGAGTTTATGTTAAGGATTTGGCTTTTAGAAAGTCTCCCAGGATGGAATCTGGTTGCCAGGGGAACCAACCATGTGATGTGAAGTTGTATACTAACCAATATACTAGACACCCGCATAGATTTTATTTGATATTTGCAGTAACCTTTAAGACAGACACTACTGTTAAGTTTATTTTGTATTCACTAGTTAGGGAAACCAAAATGTTATTTACATAAGTGATGTTTGGGGTGGTTTATTACACAGCAATAGTTACCTGATATATTAAATTTTCAAACCTGCAAACCTGTGTTATTGATATTTTCCCTCCTCTTTCTATTACCTTAAACTCAAGATGGTTAGAGGAGCTCCATGTAGCAGGTAAAAGGTAGGGTTGGATGACTTCCAAACAACCTTCTATGAAGTTTATTTATTTCCTTTATTTATGAGGGGGAAAGAGAGAAACAAATGGGGGGAGAGGGAGAGGAGAGAGAGAACCAGAACCAGAACCAGACACCAGAGCATCTCTCAAGCACATATGACTCAGGGTATAAATTCAAGACATCAGACTCTCAGATCCAAAGTTCTAACCATTGTGCAACCTCCTAAATCATTTTAAGTTTATTAATCTGCCAGAACTTCAATTTCTTCATCTATAAAATCAAAATAGGTTTTCTGTTAGGTCCTACTATTAACCTGTCTGATTTTTCACTTCACAGAATGTCAATAAAGGGAAACAAAAGGGAGTCAGGCAGTGGCACATCTGGTTAAGCACATATAGTACAAAGTACAAGGATCCTGGTTCAAGTCCCTGGCACCTGCAGAGGGGGTCACTTCACAAGCAGTGAAGCAGGTCTGCAGGTCTTTCTTTCTCTCTCTCTCTCTCAATTCCTCTCTGTCCTATTAAAAAAAAAAGGCCACCAGAAGCAGTGGATTCTTAGTGTGGGCACTGAGCCCCATCAATAATCCTAGAGGCAAAACAAACAAAATTAACAAAAGAGAAACAAAAATAGTTTGCTTTTACTTAAGACTGGCAATCAGTACATACCCACTGTCTTGTTGCAGAATGATGTTCCCGGAATCTCTCCTTTCCTTCATCACAATATAGTCCAAAGAGCCTGATTACACTGACATTCCACAGACCATCACCCAGTCTACACTACTGGTTAAATTTGATAGGTAGGAAATACCAAGCAGAATGGTCAGTGTACTAAAATATGCATGCACCAGGGAGAGGAAGCTACACCACATGAAAATTCAATACTCTCTTTGAGGGTCTGGTTGGGGGTTGCAAAAGTCTGACTCACACTGGAAGAACTTTGGCGAGATAAAGTACAAGTTGTACTTTGTTGTCTCTTCCATTAAGGATTAAGCAGAGTAGTATCTGCGAGTCTTTGGATCTCAGGAGCAGTATATATCCCACTTGGCAATACTTCAGCTTATTTATGGAGTGACTCAGAAGGCTTCCAGTTCTGATTAGGACTCAGAACAGGAGAGTCTCAGTAGATTCAAGCTGCAGTACACATGTCCTTCCATTGAGGACATACATCACATTGTATTCAGTAGTGCTAGAGAAAGCCACAGCAGTTGGCAATCTGTGGAGTCTCTGACAAAGCCCAGGGTTCTGAACTGAGCCTGGGGCCCAGGATTCTGAAGCAAGATTATATTATTTTTAATAAATTTTATTTATTTGTTCTTGGATAGAGACTGAGAGAAATTGAAAAGAGGGAGAGATAGAAAGGGAGAGAGAGAGAGAGAGAAAGACACCTGCAGCAGTGCTTCACCACTTATGAAGCTTTCCCCCCACAAGTGGGGACCAGGGGCTTGAACCTGGGTCCTTGTGCACTGTAATGTATGCATTTAACAGGGTGCACCACTGCCTGGCCCTAAAGCTATGTTATTTATGACAGAGAATCTATTACATTGCAAGGAAGCATCAAATTCAGTATTGAGCCCTAGCAAAGACTGAGTACCTGAGCATGGGACATAAATTTAATCTGGAGGGAGGTATTATCAGCTGATCAGACACTGATTTTCTGTTGAATAAAGTACATCTACACTTTGATACAAGCAGACTCCAAACATACAATTAAACTTTAATTAATGGGTACCATACACCTTTGTGTCACCTCAATTTGTTGTATCATTGCTATGCCCTTGGTTATCACAGGAGGTCACTCTGAATCCAATAAGTACAGGAAGGAAAACTCTCCAGCCTGGTGTATAATGGGTGCTAACTGAACATGTACATATAGCACACTGCACAACCAGCTACACTGAGGTAGTTCTCAAGGGCTGTGTTGAGGAAAACCTTAGTTAGAGGGACTTTTGGCCATACAATTGGTAATTCATACTGTTTCAAGCAAGATGTAGCTTGAGGCAGAGATATATTACAGAATAGTGCCAAATGACTAAGTCGCATGGTCAGGAACCAGAGAAGAGAAAGTTTAGAAGATCAGAGAAGGGGGCCAGGTAGTGGACCACAGGGCTAAGCCCACAGGTTACCATGCGCAAGGATCTGGTTGGAACCCCTGCTTCCCACCTGCAGGCAAGATGCTTCAGGAGTGGTGAAGTAGGTCTGCAGGTGTCTCTCTTTTTCTCTTCCTCTCTGTCTCCCCCTCCCCTCTCAACTACCTGTCTCCCTTTTTGTCCTCATCCCCTCTCAATTTCTCTCTGTCTTATCCAATAAAATAATAGGAAATAATAATAATAAGGAATAAATAATGACTGCCAGGAGTGATGGCTTCATAGTGCTGGCACTGAACCCCAGCAGAAAAAAGAAAAAGGAGGAAGAGGAGGGGGGAAGAGGAAGGGGAGGAAGAGGAGAAGAAGAAAACCAGAGAAAAGAAATTTTGGAAAAAAGTCATGTGTAAATAAGAACAACATAAGTTGTTTAAAAGAGAGGACACCAAGTAGGTAGGTAGAATACTCTGTCCTAGGAATATTAGACAGCCTCTGACAGCCACCCTGGTACACTAAGTTCTTATTTAACCTGCTCTGGTTAATAGGCTTTTGCAAAGTGTGACTTTAAGTGAAGGAAAATACAATGAAACTAATTTTGCCACACAGACACATTGCTGTAAATAAAGGTTCTTATTGCCTACTTTTCTGTCACAAAAACATCACCAAATGTATAAATACAGACTCCAAATATTTATAATATGGAACAGTCATTTATATTTATTTGCTCACTCATTAATTCATTTTTTCAAACCACTGCTTCTAGTTCAAGTTTGTGGATGACCAGAACTTAACTTCATTTCAGGGCATAAAGCAAGAGCCCATCCTGGGCAGGACATGATCTTTCACTAGGACAATTCGGATGTGCCACTGAACTTAAAATGCACATCTTTAGGATACAAGAGGAAACTGAAGAACCAGAAGCCTCATGCTAACATGGAGATAACATAAAAATCCCACATATACAGTAGCCTTGGGCAAGAACTGATTCTTATCATCAGTGTTACAGCTAAATATGAATAGACACAGGCCCTAGGACAGATCGACGGGTTTATAGTTAACAGTATTTATACACTTCTCCCATACACTTCTCTCTGCCCTTATTCTAGTCCTATCCTCAGCTCTGACACCATCTTCCCAGACAATACTCCTAGCCCACCTGCATGTTAGCTGTTGGGCTCAGACAAAAATTAGTAAAGTCATGGGCCCCTTGCAATATACCTAAAATAGACTTCCTAGCTCCTTCCAATATGAAGAGCCCAAATTTCACCTGCTGAACTTTTACCTTTAGGTTCCTGAATATTAAACAAATTGTTCTGCATTCTATCTTAATGCTTTTCAGCCACCAAGTTGCACATGCTTCCATGACGCCAACCTGACTTCCCTGGGCAGACGACCTCACCAATGAGTTCTGGAACCCCACCTCCCAGAGCCCTACCCCACTAGAGAAATATAGAAACAGGCTGGGTGTATGAATTGACCTGTCAACATCCATGTCCACTGGAGAAGCAATTACAGAAGCCAGACCTTCTGCCTTCTGCTCCCTATAAAAATCTTTGCTCCATACTTCTAGAGGGATAAAGCTAGAATACATGATTCTTAACAGCCAGCAGTGGAATTAGTCAGATTACCCCCTCATTATAATTCCCAAGGATCAATCTGTGAAAGCAGTGATTCCTTATCCCTGTAATTTTATGTCATGTTGGACTATAAGTCTCTTCCCCTGATGAATAGTAGAGAGAAGATATTTTAAGAAGACTATTTAATAAATATCCCAGTTCCAAGTGTCCTTGGAACTACCATTAACCTCTAACCATTAGGGCTTCTTGAACCAACTAGCAAAAGGCAAAGATAAGAATAAACCATATTATCTCATTTTTCTTCTTATCATGAGAATCTGGAGCTACTGTTATAAGATCAAGACAGTTGTATGGGAGGTGGCGCAGTGGATAAAGCACTTGACTCTCAAGCGTGAGGTCCTAAGTTCAAACCCCAGCAGCACATGTACCAGAGTGATGTCTGATTCTTCTTTCTCTCTCTCCTTCTATCTTTCTCATCAACCAATAAATAAAATCTTGGAAAAAAATATGATCAAGACAGAGAGGAGTACATCTAGATTAGAGGTTTTTCATGCCTATTGATACGCATAAATGCACAGTTGCAGGACTCATGATTCAACAAAGATAAAATCAACCACAATTCAGAGATGAAGGCCTAGGTCTATACACACACACAAACACACACACACACACACACACACACACCATGCAACCTAAATCTGCTAAAGTAAGGACACAGGTGAGAGATACAAAAAGATAACAGAAGTAGAAAATGCTATCAACATAGCCTAGGACCAACTGCAGAAGCAGAGATAGTTAACTTGAATTGACTATTTAACAGGACTTGAGACTGGTTGCCATCTGGCAAGCTCTTTGATAGACCAGATTCCTGAACCACAAATGAAACCAAGCAGTTTGAATGATGAACCATATTAGTCTGTAATTGGTTCTTGCCTCACATTCTGTTGGCTCATCTTTTTCTTTTGGTCATTGTTGTGACATCAGCAGGTATAATCCAAAAACATTATCCTCAGTCAGGGTTTTGGCTTTCTGCTATAATAAATTACCACTAACTCAGTAGCTGAAAACAACAGAAAAAAATTTTTTCCCTTGCAGTTCTAGAGAATGAAGAATTGAACTAAGTCTTAGTGAACTAAAGAAGTTATAATGGCTCTACTCTGTTTTCTCCCTTTAAGCTGTTCTAAAGCTCTGTTTCTTACGTTACTTACCTCACAGGCTATTTCTCCATCTTCAAAGCCAATGTGTAGTGGCTTCTCTCTCTGAATCTGCTTGAATCAAATGGCCATTTTTCTCAGTGAACAGTCAATCCTTCTCTTATAAGAGTACTTATGATTACACTTAAGGCTCCCCATCTTGATATATATGGGTTTTGTCTATTTTCCAGAGCATTGCTCAGCTTTGGTTGTGGTGGGGTAGAGGATCGAACGTGGGACCTCGGAACCTCAGGCTTTAGAGTCTGTTTGCATAACCATTATGCTATCTCCCCCACCTGTTCAACATTTTGAGAACCTTAATTTAATTACATCTGCAAAGTCACATTTTACCATATAAGATAACAAAGATTGCTAGAGAGAGAGAGAGAGAGAGAGAGAGAGAGAGAGAGAATATGTTTATAGTGGGTTACCAGACTGTAGGATTACAGGGTACATAGCTCCATGCCACACCAACCATATAAGTTTTGAGTCACCACCCTCCCACCTTCCAAAGACAGCCACCATTGTCTTTACAAGTCTTAGAAACAGTTTGCTGCTTTTTGTTTGTTTGTTTGGTTTTTGGATTTTGCAAGTTCATATGTTTCAGTTCTGAGTCCATATATAAGTGAAACCATCTGGTAGTTGTCTTTCATCTCTTTATTTACTTCACTAAGCAAGGTCACCTCCAGTTTCATCCATTTTGTCCCAAAGGACACAGTATCATCTTTTTTGATTGCATAGTATTTCATGGAATATATATCCCATAACTTCTGTAGCCAGTCATTTGTTGATGGACATTTAGACTGCTTCCACTCTTTGTTCACTGAATAATGCAGCTATGAGTACAGGGGTATATATGTCCCCTTGGATAAATTTTTGGGTAAATGCCTAATGGTGGTTTGGTCATGTTGTAAGATTATTCCATGTTTATTTGTTTAAGGACTCTCCATATCATCTTCCTATGGGGCTATACCAGTTTGCATTCCCACCAGCAATGCAAAAGAGTTCCTTTTTTCCCTACAACCTCTCCAACACCTGTCATTTGCTGTTTTGTCGTAGGCCATTCTGACAAGTCTGAGATGGAATCTCAGTGTAGTCTTGATTCACATTTCTAATGATAAGTGAAGTGGAGCATTAATTCATATGTCTATGGGCTATGTGTAT
The DNA here is from genome assembly GCF_950295315.1 of Erinaceus europaeus. Classification (NCBI taxonomy): domain Eukaryota; kingdom Metazoa; phylum Chordata; class Mammalia; order Eulipotyphla; family Erinaceidae; genus Erinaceus; species Erinaceus europaeus. The sequence goes on along the minus strand of NC_080162.1, from coordinate 101,342,495 downwards.
CTGTTCTTTGGGAAATTGCCTGTTCAGTTAGTTCTCTGGCCCACTTTTTTATTGGGTTATTTTGTTTTCTTTTTATTGAGATGCACCAGTTCATTATATATGTTTGATATCAATTATTTGTCAGATGTGTGATTCTCCAAGTAGCTGAATTCCCTGGATATCATTGGGTAATTTGTTTTTGATGCGTAGAACATTTTTAGTTTAATATAGTCCTATTTATTTATTCTTGCTTTATTTCACATGCCCATAGACTGGAGTCTACAAATGTTTTTTATGTTAAGATCCTGCTATGTTTCACCAATATTTTCTTTTTTTGTTTTTTTATTATTTATTTTCCCTTTTGTTGCCCTTGTTGTTTTATTGTTGTTGTAGTTATTGTTGTTGTTTATGTCATTGTTGGATAGGAGAGAGAAAAATGGAGAGGGGAGGGAAAGACAGAGATGGGGAGAGAAAGATGGACACCTGCAGACCTGCTTCACCGCTTGTGAAGCGACTCCCCTGTAGGTGGGGAGCCGGGGGCTCCAACCCGAATCCTTACGCCAGTCCTTGCACTCCGCACCATGTGTGCTTAACCTGCTGTGCTACTGCCCAACACCCCCCAATATTTTCTTTTACATATTTTAGAGTTTTTGATCTAACATTTAGATCTTTGACCCATTTTGATCTGATTTTGGTGGCTGGTGTTAAATGATGATCTAGTTTTATTTTTCTACATGTGATTGTCTAATTGTTCCATCACAATATTTAAAAAGCCCCTTCCCCCTGACCCCCCCCCCCCACTGAATGGTTTTGGAACCTTTGTCATTGATTAGGTGATATATATATATATGCTTATTTTGGGGCTTTTAATTCTGTTCCATTGATCCTGGTGTCATTTTATTCTAATACCATGCTATTTTAATTATTATTACTTTTTAAATATAAACTGAAGTTGGAGAGAATGATACCTCAACTTTTATTTTTTCTCAAAATATGATTTGTCTATTTATGATTTTTTATGGTTCCATAAATTTTTGAACAAGTTTTTTGATTTCCTTGGAAAATGCCACTGAGATCTTAATAGGATTGCACTGACATTGTAGATTGATTTTGGTAGAATGGCCATTTTACTGATGTTTATTCTTCCAATCCAAGAACAAGGAATGTTCCTACACTTCTGTGTGACCTCTATTTCTTTTAACAATGCCCTACAGATATCCTTGTAAAAAAAGTCTTTTATTTCCGTCATGAGATTCACCCCATGGTATTTTATCTTTTTAGGTTTGATTGTGAATGGTACTAAGTCTTCTATTTCCCTTTCCTCTGACTCCTTGTGTATATACAGAAATGCCACAGATTTATGTGTATTCACTTTGCATCCTGCTGCTTTACTATTTTATCAATTGTTTCCAGCAGTTGTTTTTTTTATTTTTGATTTATAAAAAGGAAACATTGACAAAACCATAGGATAAGAGGGATACAACACAATTCCCACCACCAGAACTCTGTATCCCATCCCCTCCCCTGATAGCTTTCCTATTCTTTAACCCTCTGGGAGTATGAACCCAAGGTCATTGTGGGATGCAGAAGGTTAAAAGTCTGGCTTCTGTAATTGCTTCCCAGCTGAATATGGGCATTGACAGGTCGATCCATACTCCCAGCCTGTCTCTCTCTTTCCCTAGTGGGGAAGGGCTCTCGGGAATCGGAGCTCCAGGACACATTTGGTGGGGCTGTCTGTCCAGGGAAGTCTGCTTGGCATCATGCTAGCATCTGGAACCTGGTGGTGGACAAAAGAGCTAACATACAAAGCCAAACAAATTGCTGACCAATCATGAACCTAAGGGCTGGAATAGTGCAGATGAAGAGTTGGGGGTTCTCCATTTTGTAGATAGCTAGTAGGCATATTTTAGTTATATTCCAAAGGGCCTGTGGCTATATTAGTTGTTTTTGTTTGTTTGTTTGTTTGTTTATTTTCCTTTTTCTTTTTGCCCCTGAGCCTGAAATCTGATATGCCAGTGGATCCAGGTTATTGTCTAGGGAGATGATGTCATGGCTGGAAAAAAGACCAGAAAGCTGGATCAGGGAAGAGTAGCTCCCTAATATGGGAAAGGTGTCTAAATATTGTTGACTATAAACCCCATCTATTTGATGTGACCTGGGGCCCATAATTAGCATAGAAGCCTATGTGACCTCTGCATCCCTCTAGATCTGAGCTCACATTCTGTGGTCATGAGTAGGAACATTCCAAGCTGCCTCAATATTGACCCATCTTCCTTAGGTGTAGCATAGAGTATGTTGTCCTTCCTCCCTTCAGAGGATGGAACATTCTCTACCATTGTTGATCCAAGTTGAGGGCAAGATCCTATGGGGGCCCACAAAGGGGCAACAACTGATGGAATGGCCTGATAGTGACTAAAGAGTCATCGTTAAAGTATGACAGTCTCTTGCCCTTATTTAGCTTTTGCAGTCCTTGCTTTGATAAGGTTAGCTTTGGAGTGAGTGAGAGAACTGTAATAGGAAGTAGATGAGGAGAATATCTAAGTCTAAGTAGACACTATTTCATTATGAACTTGATACTGACTATTGTGTATTTTTGCTTTCAGGTATATATTTTGCCCTAATTTATGGGCATATGTAAACATATGCTCTATCTTATGGGACCTGGTCTCTATGTAGGTTTTGGGACTTTGTTAGGAAGTGAACCTCCTGGAATGGAATTAGAGAATACCATGAAAGGAAAGGTCTCACCCGAGTAATGAGGGTGAAAGGTTGGCATTCCATGTCTGACATCTCTGGACACAGTCTGAAGTGAAGCATGCTGAGGTGGTACTTGTTGCATTGATTAGGTTGGGATCGGCGGATGCAATATCATTTGGTATGACTTGAGAAAGGCATGCAGGAAAGTGAGCCCCACCACAGAGGTTCCAGGACTGGGGGAAATATAGGCTCTATAGAGGAAGTGGGAGGTTCCTGTTGTCTTAGGGTTTAAGAAGACAAAGGATAGTTATTGCTATAATCACATTGTTTGGCAATTGGGTAAACTTTGAAAAATTCCTTTTGTTAGGATTTGCTGTATCATACACACCATCACCATATTTTATGTCCTTTGACATTATTTGTATATAGCTATACCACCAGTTGCTTCTGTTCTCCCTGGACTAAGCTTTTAAGAGAATCAACATATCAAAGACTCAGCCTATGTATTAAAAAGACTCAGTCTGTGCTTTAAAAAGTTTGATACATTTAATCAGTTTTTCCCCTCTCATATTATTTAAATAGTGATTTATATGACTACAAATTAGTAGGAGTGTACATAAACACCATTCCCACCACCAAAAGACTGTCCCAACCCATCCCCACTCCTTCCCCTCCCCCCTCCCCCGCCAACCCCATGAAACTGAACATCCACCTCACCCTCAACCCAGGGTTTTTACTTTGGTGCCCTACTACAAATTTAGTCAGATCCTGCTTTGAGTTTCCCTTTCTGTTCTTCTTTCTCAACTTCTGCTTATGAGTGGGATCATCCCATACTCATCTTTATCTTTCTGACTTAGCTCACTTAACATAATTCCTTCATGCTCCATCCAAGATGGGTCAAGGAAGATGGGTTCATTGTTCATTGTTCATTGCTTTTTTTACTACAGTCTTTGGGATTCTTAGGTATACTACCATGTCATTGAAGAATAATGAGGGCTTGAGTATAGTAAGTATACTTAGCTAAGTATACTTCTGCCTCAGGGATTTTTTTCACATGCTGCTCCCTGTAGAAGAGAAAAGCACTTCCTAGAAAACACATCCCATGGATACCCCCACAGCTCCTTCTTCCTTCTCTGTGCAGCTATTTCTTATTGGTGGAGCCTTTCCTGATCACCATTTATAACAATGCAACTATTTGCCTTGTTTTATTTTCTTTCAAGGCACTCATCACTGTTTAGTCTAAACATTTTCTTATTTATATGCTTATTGCTTATTTTCTCCCTTGTAGAATTTTACCTCCTCGAGGAGGGATTCCATGAGAGAAAGGACTGAGTTTTGTTATTGCCCTTTCTCTAGAGCAAAACCCAGAACACTGTTATCATTTAATATATGAATGTTGGGCATTTGTATTACTTGGTATCATAATTAGGTACTTTTAAGTGTTACTGCTATTAGATAGTATGCCGGGCATATCATACTCTTATAGAAAAGATGTCTAAAGTGGTAGAGGTTGATAACGAGAGTCTTTTAACTTGTCATTGTGATCCTCTCAGACCTTGTGGGAACTCAGCTTCTGTGGTCAAGGCAAGAGCTCTAAGTTTTCCCATTTCTCGTGGGTCACAGCTTTCATTGTTCATGGCCAGAAACTGCCAGTTTCTGTGGTTAGGCTGTGGCTCTGTCTCTTGCACAGGAAATCAGTTAGCCATGGCCATCCTCTGAAAACAAACTGAAGCAATATACTTCTTTCCAGAATCATTTCAGAGCAGCTCAATTCTACCACCAGTGAAACACACACAACGGATTGGACAAAATGGATTGGACAAAATTTGTCAGCTGCTTTCAGGCACACTTGTCAGAGTCATAGATCACCAGTCAAGAGAGCATGAAAATCTGACAATTAGGGCTTACATTGAAATCCAAACCGATGGCATTTGACACAGGGGAGGAAAGAGTTTGGGTTCTACAGCTTGCTCTCTAAACTGTTAAATACAACAGTGTGCTTTAAAAAAGATTGGAGTAGATTCTTGTTATTTTGATATTTGGGCCTTTTCTGTCAACTACAGACATGTTCTGTTGAGGCGTCATACTAAATTTTATTTTTCAACATCCAGATTATGTACTAAAAAGGCAGTATAGAGATAGGAGTTTGGGGGGATGGGGAAGAGAAATTTAGTGGTGGATGTGATATGGAGTTACCCCCCTGTGATATTATGATCTTGTAAACCACTACTAAATCACTGAGAAAAGTTACATTAAATTTAAATAAAAATGATATAGGAGTTTGAATTTTAGGGAAGTAGCCTCAACTAGAGACATACTTGAGGGATATCAGTATAGAGAGAGATCTACTTTGTAGATCATAAGCAGTTCTCTGGATTACAGTAAACAATACAAATTCAAGTAAATTAATAGAGTGGTTATCTACTGATATATAAGAAGCCCCTCCCAAACTGAGAAATTTATAGAAACAATCTGTTCCTGATTCCATGGACAGATCCTCTGTTGCCTCTTTAGGCTCACTCCCACAGCAGTGTTCAATTAGAGACTCAGCTGTGCTTAGAGCAGAGGTAGAAAAGCCTTTTCTACAGAGGGCCAAATAGAAAACATCTTTGGCTTCTATGGCCATATGCTCTCTGCTTTAGTTACTCAAATTCACCAATAAACACCAAAGCAAGCATAGACACTATGTCAATAAGAGAGTGTGACCACATTCCAGCACAGCTTTACTTGTGGACACTAAGACTTGAATTTCATACAATCTCATGTGTTGCAAAACTATCATTCTTCTCTTGACATTTTCCAATTTTCCAATCACTAAATGCTCAAAACCATTCTTAGCAAGCAGGCAAGAGGGGAGGGGAAAAAAAGCAGGACAGGATTTGGTCCACTGCAGTTTTTCAACTTCTAGTTTGAAAGGTCAAAATTGGTGTTATTCATACATTCTGTGTTTCATGTAGGCACAAAGGTTAGGACTTCAGCATATCAATTTGAGGGGTTTGGGTGGTATTCTGCCCACCAGAAGATAGGGCAGAGGTATTAAACAGATTGTTCTTTGTAGACTTCAGAAGGAACCAACATTGTTGACACCTTGACATGGGAATTCCAGCTGTCAGAAATGTGAAACACTAAATTTCTGTTATTTAAGCCATCCTGTTCATGGCACTTTGTTACAGCAACCCAAGAAAACTAACAGAGTAACCATAAGTAAAAGGCAATTTAAGAGGTGAGACTGAAATTAGAAATCAGAGATTATAACACATTCAAGATCTGAAGTTCAGCACTCAAGATGCCTCTATCCAAATCTGTTGACAGATAAAAAAAATATTCCAGAAGTCACTATGAACAAGTTTACAAGTGTTCGATACAAATACCAAGGGTTGAGAATCTTCCATTTCACACTTTTTCAAAATAGAAACCCAGGCAATAATATTATTGGTCCTAGCATATATGTGTGTATATATATATTTTACTAGAGCATTGCTCAGCTCTGGCTTATGATGGTGCAGGGGACTGAACCTGGGACTTTGGAGCCTCAAGCTCAAGAGTTTTTGCATAACCATTATAATATCTACCCCACCTCCTAATTTATATTCTTACACAAACATGAAAACATATACTGAAGCAAATCAACAGTCAAAATTCAGAATAGTTAGAGACATGAAAGGGTATTTTATAACCTCCGGTTTAACTTCATTTAATAGGAAATTAAACTTCTTGAAGTTTTTAAAAACTTTAGGAAGAAGTTTGTCAGAATGGTGGGTCATTTATTGGGAAGAAGATTGTGTAAGTATGAGGTCTCTTTTCTTTTCATTTTTACTTATTTATTATTGGATAGAGACAGAAATCAAGAGAGGAGAGGGAGATAGAGACACCTGCAGCCCTGCTTCCCCCCGGCAGGTGGGGTTAAGTATGAGGTCTCTTTATTTTTAATCAAGTAATCTTTCAGACAGATAGCTAGTTTCTCTCCTTCTTTTGAATTTAACCCAGAAATATCATACTGCATAATTTCAGGTTACAATTTAGAAAGATTCTCTGTACATATAGTCTCATCTTTGTCCTCAATGGTGAGGTTTACTATCTCAGTTTTATATATGAGAAAAATGGGAGATTAAGATCACTCAAATTAATCAATTTAAGTGGAGCCTAAAGCCAAGTCTTCAGGTTCCTATCGTAATTCACTTTGTATTACATCTCAACTGTATCCCTAAGACTGAACAAAGGTATCTCAAAAGACAGCAGAATTGTGAAAATAAGATCTTCCAGTATGAGAAAGAGTGGAAAACAGATAATAAATAATTAACTCATAGTGGCCAAACAGTGTCACACCTGGTTAAGAGCACCTTACATGTGCAAAGATCTCTGATCAAGCCCCCAGCCCCTACCTTGCAGTATGGGAAGCTTCACATGTGGTGAAGCAGTGTTGCAACTGTCAGTCTCTCTTCCTCTTTACCTCCCCCTTCCTTCTTGTGTTCTCTCTGTCTCTGTCTAGTAAATAACTAAATAAATAAGCTTAAAAAGAAAGAAATATTTGACTCATGCAGTTATGGAGGCAAGAACGTTCCATGATTTGCACTGAAAACCTAGTATAGTTGAAGATCTGGTTCCAGTTCAAATCTGAGTCTAAAGGCAAGAGCAGAATTGGTCTGGAGGCAGAGCTACAGAGCAGCAGCAGCTGTGTTTCTCTCCTCTCTCTTCTCCCCTCTGGGTCAACTAGGAATACCAAAGGAGACCACCTGAAACCACAAGGCAGGACTAGTGAAGTGTTCACTTCAGGAAAGTGAACACTTGTGGCTCATGGACAGGGAGGAGTCTAAGGAGAGATTGAGCGGCTGGTAACAGTTTACCAATGAGGCACCACCTCCAGTCTATTTTACCAGCAAAAAGACTGTTGAAGGGAGGAGAAGACTCCCCTAAGACTCACCAAATGCAACTGTGAGTCTCTATTGCTTCTGCTCTCAGAGGCTGGAGCATTGTGGGGGGGAGTGCTGACATCTGGGAACAGAGAACTGACCAGAAAACTCAGGAGAAGAGCTACACCTCACAAGTCTAGCAGGGGGGCTATATGGCTGTATAGTGGGAGCTTTTCCACATTGTTCTCCTGATGAGAACATGGTGAATGAGACCCAGATAAATTGGACTGTAAATTAAAGAGGAGATATCACAATAGAAACTGCAGCAATTCAGCATATCATGCAAGGCTTCTATGAACAACTATATGCCACCAAGCAAGAGAACCTGGAAGAAATGGCTGATTTCCTAGATACCTACAAATTTCAAAAATTAAATAAATAAATAAACTAAATAAAAATGAACTAGATAATATGAACAGGCCCATCACAGCTAATGAAATTGAAACAGTTATCAAAAACCTTCCAAGAATAAAAGTCCTGGACCAGATAGTTTTACAAATGAATTCTACAAAACCATCAAGAAGAACTAATACCTCTACTTTTAAAAGTCTTCCAGAACATTCAAGATACAGGAATATGCCCTTCCAGCTTCTATGAAGCCAACATCACTCTGATAACAAAAGCAGACAGGGACACACCAAAAAAAAAGAAAACTACAGACCAATATTTCTGATGAACATAGATGCAAAAATATTGAACAAAATTCTAGCCAACTGCATACAGCAGTCTATTCAGAAGATTGTTCATCATGACCAAGTGGGGTTTATCCCAGTCATGCAAGGTTGGTTTAATATACATAAATCAATCAACGTGATCCACCACATCAACAAAAGCAAGACCAAAACCACATGGTCATATCAATAGATGCAGAGAAAGCCTTTGACAAAATACAGCATCACTTTATGATCAAAACACTACAAAAAATGGGAATAGATGGAAAATTCCTCAAGATAGTGGAATCTATATATAGCAAACCTACAGATAACATCATACTCAATAGTGAAAAACTGGAAGCATTTCCCCTCAAATTAGGTACTAGACAGGAATGCCCACTATCACCATTACTATTCAACATAGTTTTGGAAGTTCTTGCCATAGCAATCAGGCAGGAGCAAGGAATTAAAGGCATACAGGTTGGAAGAGAAGAAGTCAAACTCTCCCTATTTGCAGATGACATGATAGTATACATAGAAAAAACTAAGGAATCCAGCAAGAAGTTTTTAGAAATCATCAGGCAATAAAGTAAGGTATCAGGCTACAAAATTAACATTCAAAGGTCAGTGGCATTATTCTACGCAAACACTAAATTAGAAGAAGATGAAATCCGGAAATCAATTCCTTTTACTATATCAACAAAAACAATAATATATCTAGGAATAAACCTAAACAAAGAAGTGAAAGATTTGTATACTGAAAATTATGAGTCACTACTCAAGGAAATTGAAAAAGACACAAAGAAGTTGAAAGATATTCCATGTTCATGGGTTGGAAGAATTAACATCATTGAAATGAATATACTACCCAGAGCCACCTACAAATTTAATGCTATCCCCATCAAGATCCCAACTGCATTTTTTTTTAAATAATGGAACAAATGCTACAAATGCTTATTTGGAACCAGAAAAGACCTAGAATTGCCAAAACAATCTGGAGAAGAAAGAACAGAACTGGAGGCATCAAACTCACGGATCTCAAATTGTATATTAGGGCCATTGTCATCAAAACTGCTTGGTACTGGAACATGAATAGACACACTGACCAGTGGAATAGAATTGAGAACCCAGAAGTAAGCCCCCACACCTGGACATCTAATCTTTGACAAAGGTGCCCAGACTATTAAATGGGGAAAGCAGTTTCTTCAACAAATGGTGTTAGAAAAAAATGGGCTGAAACATGCAGAAGAATGAAACTGAACCACTATATTTCACCAAACACAAAAGTAAATTCCAAGTGGATCAAGGAGTTGGATGTTAGACCATAAACTATCAGATACTTAGAGAAAAATATTGGCAGAACTCTTTTCCACATAAATTTTAAAGACATCTTCAATGAAACGAATCCAATTACAAAGAAGACTATGGCTAACATAAACCTATGGTACTACATCAAATTAAAAAGCTTCTGCACAGCAAAAGAAACCACTACTTAAACCAAGAGACCCCTCACAGAATGAGAGAAGATCTTTACATGCCATACATCAGACAAGAGTTTAATCATCGGGGGAGGGGGGGAAAAAGAGTTTAATCATCTCAATATATAAAGAGCTTGCCAAACTCAACAACAAGAAAACAAATGACCCCATCCAAAAATGGAGAGAGGATATGGACAGAATATTCACCACAGAAGATATATAAAAGGCTGAGAAACACATGAAAAAATGCTCCAAGTCTTTGATTGTCAGAGAAATGCAAATAAAGACAACAATGAGATAGCACTTCACTCCTATGAGAATGTCATACATCAGAAAAGGTATCAGCAACAAATGCTGGAGAGGTTGTGGGGTCAAAGGAACTCTCCTGCACTGCTGGTGGGAATGTCAACTGGTCCAACCTCTATGGAGAGCAGTCTGCAGAACTCTCAGAAGGCTAGAAATGGACCTACCCTATGATCCTGCAATTCCTCTCCTGGGGATATATCCTAAGGAACCCAACACATCCATCCAAAAAGATTTGTGTATACCTATGTTGATAGCAGCACAATTTGTAATATCCAAAACCTGGAAGCAACCCAGGTGTCCAACAGCAGATGAGTGGCTGAGCAGGTTGTGGTCTATATGCACAATGGAATACTACTCGGCTGTGACCCATGAACTGTGAGCTCTGACTAATAGAGAATCAGAGGTTATACATGCTTCTGTGATAAATATTCATATACATGGGACTCAGGTCAGATGTGGTAAACAGATATATATAAATGTATGTATATATTTTTCCCAAGTTTGGAAGCTACCCTCTGGCCTAATCTGGCTTTCAAGTTCTACTCTGAACTCTGAAATAATCCTGCCAGATGATATTTCTAGTCCACCTCCATGTTAGCTATCAAGCTCAAGCAAAGATGACTAAAGTCCTGTACTCCTAGGAGCATATTTAAAATAGACATCCTAGCTTCTTTCCACTCTCTGATCCCTATTCTCATTTGCCCTACTCCTCCTACTCTTTTGTCCCTATTTATTAAATATTTTGCCCTGCTTTATATCTTACTGCCTTTTAGCCACCAAGCCCAAGCTCTAGAGGCTACTATGATCCCTAGGAAAAGGCTGAGGGTATGGATTAACTAGTCAATGTCCATGCCCAGCAGAGAAGCAATGACGAAAATCAGCACTCCTTCCTTTTGTACCCTAAAAAGAAGTTTGGCCCATATTCCCAGAGAGAAATGTTAAGGGAATATGACCAGAGAGCTCTGAACTCCAGTTCCACCAGTACATGGAGTATTTATGACAAGGAACATTTGTTTTTTTGTTTTTTGTAAATATTTATTTATTCCCTTTTGTTGCTCTTGTTTTATTGTTGTAGTTATTATTGTTGTTGCTATTGATGTTGTCTTTGTTGGATAGGACAGAGAGAAATAGAGAGAGGAGGGGAAGAGACAAGAGGGAAGAGAAAGACACCTACAGACCTGCTTCATCACCTGTGAAGTGACTCCCCTGCAGGTAGGGAGCCAGGGGCTCGAACCAGGATCCTTACGCTGGTCCTTGCACTTTGTGCCACCAGTGCTTAACCCATGGCACTACCACCTAACTCCCTGGAACCTTTGTTTTTATAACATGACTAAGAGGAAAAAGATTCTCGGGAACACCTGTAAGAGTCAGGTGCTATTTCTCTTATGTAAAGGGAAAAGGAAAAAGGAAAAACACCTGGAAGTTATAATAGATGTAGGTGTGGCTTAGAAAGGAAGTGAAGGCAGGGCCATAAATGTGAATAAAAAGGGACAGAAAAATACACAGAGAGAAAGAGACTACCCATATCTATAAACTTTGGAAAATCATGGCAGTTACTGCCGGAGGAGGGTAGAAACACAAAACTCTGGTGATGGGAGTGTTGTGGAATTTTACCCATGTTATCTTATAATCTTGTCAATAATTATTAAATCACTAATAAAAATAATTAAAAATAAATACATAAATGGAAAAAAAATTTTTTTAAACTACAAGTTTGGGGTGGAGATGGGAGTGGACACAGAACTACAGCAGCGGGTGCAGTGTGGAAATATATTCCTGTAATCTTACAAACTTGTAAGCCATTATTCAATCACTAATTAAAAAATAAATAAGTAAATAAAATCTATCTAAACTGTGAGCTGCCTAACCCATGGAAGTCGGTCCTTTACTATCCTGCCCAGTCACCTTCCTTGGTGACTATCCCTGGATCTGTCCACTTGCGTGATAAACTTGCTTCACCTGTAACACCGTCTGCTGCTTGTTGACTCTCATGACTCTGCATACATAATTGCTATTACCAGCCCAAAACTATATCAACTAGTTTGATTCTCTGTGAAGATTAGAGCCAGCAATCTGTGTAGGAGCTAACTGTGGTGAGTGTTAGGGCAATGATTGGCAGAGACAGAACCAGATTGGCAGAGATTAGAACCAGATGATGGCAATTGAGGCAGAGGACATAGCCAGAATAGAATGGTTGGGCTGGGTGACTGAGCTGAATACAGACTGAACTATAATATACAAGCTAAAGCAAACATAGGCTGAACAAGGTGTGTGGAACTGGACAGCAACCACAGATGCAGCCAGGCATCCAGTAGGCAGCCATGGAAGTCTGCGGTAGAAGCCAACTAGGTTGCAGCAGCAGATGCAGTTGGAGCTGAGGCCATCAGGGATGGTGGTGATACCCCCTGTAGTTGCGGGGGTAGATAGCATAATGGTTATGCAAACAGAATCTCATGCCTGAGGCTCCGAAGTCCCAGGTTCAATCCCCCGCACCACCATAAGCCAGAGCTGAGTGGTGCTCTGGTGTTTCTCTCTGTCTTTCTTTCTCTGCATCTCTCTCAAAAATAAAATAAATAAAATAATTTAAAAAAAAAAAGAGTCCTGTAGTGTGGGAGTTGGGTGGTAGTGCAGCAGGTTAAGCACATGTGGCGCAAAGCACAAGGAACGGCAGAAGGATACTGGTTTGAGGCCCCGGCTCCCCACCTGCAGGAAAATCGCTTCACAGGCGGTGAAGCAAGTCTGCAGGTGTCTGTCTTTCTCTCCCCCTTCTGTCTTCCCCTCCTCTCTCCATTTCCTCTGTCCTATCCAACAATGACAACTACAACAATAAAAAACAACAAGGGTAACAAAAGGGAATAAATAAATAAAATAAATATTTTTCTTTAAAAAAGAGTCCTGTCACTGGCTGCAACAGCAAAGTCCTGATTGGTTGGCATATAGTCAAGCAGGGAGCTGATTTTTATCTTTGTTGTGAGAATTTTTGTCCTTGAAAACCAGATTCTGGGCTTTCTTCCTTTGTGGATAGTTCACGTGCACTCCAAATTTACTTCTGTGCTGGTTTTTCCATGTATGCTGTAGTTGGGGGGTGGTGGGGGAGATGAAAGCAAACAGGATCTGCTAGTCTACTAGCATCTTGGCCAGGTCTGCAGGTGTCTGTCTTTCTCTCCCCCTCTGTCTTCCTCTCCTCTCTCAATTTCTCTCTGTCCTATCTAACAACAATAACAATAACAGTAACAGCAACAATGGAAAGAAGAAAAAAAGATAGCCTCCAGGAGCAGTGTATTAGTCGATCAGGCACTGAGCCCCAGCGATAATCCTGGAGGCAAAAAAGAGCACAGGAGAGAAGAAAATAATGCCTAAAGGTACAAGATCCCTCCCTCATAGTGCCCTCATAGCAAGGTTTTAGGAAAAAAGCAGTCCTGAGGACCCTAGCCAAAACTAAATCAGCCTAAATTACAACAGAAATCTTAGATGCAGCTAGGACCTCTTAAGTCTTCTGGGTGAGCTCCCCCCACATCCGGCAGACCTACCCTGGTGTTTGCATGTTTGCACCTCTCTGCCTGCATAGCCCAGCCCACAGCCTCCAGCACCATCAGGTCTGCAGACAGGCTTCCTAGTGGCGAGAATCTCCCCCCTTAATAGCAACCCTGCCCAACCCACATCCTGACCCATGGAGAGGCGCCCCAGATCTGCCTGCCAGTCCTCAACCTGGCGACATTTTGGGCCAGTTTGTATTGTCAACCCAGAATAGGACCCCATTAGTACTGCACATCCTGCCTGATAGCTACTACCCTGTACAGACCATCTACACCCAGGGAAGACCTAAACCTTAACCAAACGGAAGGGTCCTGAACTACACACACACCCACACACTCCGCCAGAGGTCCCACAGTTGCAGTTGTTATCTGGGCAAGCAAGTTTGCACCCTGATGTCTGCCTAATACACACCCGGTCTGCAGTCCACTATAGCCTGCAAGGGCACCAGTGGACCCATATCCAGGGCAGATCTGCACCTTAAATCAAGGAGTGGAGAGGGGCAAGGGGGAGAGTTCCTGAAACCACGCAATCCCGGCCAGAGACCCAGCAGTGGCTGCGGATCCCAGCCTGCACCAGGACTTCAGCCTGAGACCCTGTTTACTGTTGTCATACCTGAGGCCTTCTAGCCCTGGCATACCCTACTTTTTTGGTTCCTGTTTAATAATCATTTTGTCCTGCTTTATATCTTACTGCCTTTCAACCACCTAGTTAAAATGCTATCATCATTCCATCCTGACTTCCCTGGACAGATGTCTTCATCAGTATACCCTGGAACCTCATTTTTCCAATGCAGAATTATACCCCTCTTATCTTACAATTTTGTAAATCAATATTATGTCACTAATAAAATTAAGAGGAAAAAAAGTCCAGTAAAAAAGAACTCTAATAAACCAAAGACAATCAGAATTTTCAAGGTAGAACCTCAAAAACTAGTTCATAAGTCTACAACTGAAGTGATAAAACTCATGGAAGAAAGTAAGAAGTCAAATATCAAAATAGATGAATTATTAGCCACATTAGCCCAAGTAAATGCCACAATAGCAAAAAAAAAAAAAAAAAAAAAAAAAAAGCAAAACTAAAGGAGGTAACAACAATTGAGCTCTAAACCATACAACAAATGAAATAGAAATGACAACAGTTCAGCTAAAAGCAACAATAATAGCTAAACAAAAGGACAAAATAACTGAATTAACAAACAGACTTGAGGGGCTTGCAATGAGTACAACAGAGACTGGAGAAAGACTCAGCAAATGTAAAGATGGTGCTGTAAAATCTAACAAAAGAGACCTGAAGAAGGGACTAAGAAACAATGAAAATAATACCAGGGACATGTGTGATAACCTGAAGAGGAACAACCTTAGAATCATCAACATGACAGAAGGAAGTGAAGAAGATAAGGGGGAAGAACACATTCGTAATGAAATAATAGCAGAGAATTTCCCCCAGATGAAAAAACAGGAAACATAAAGATACAGGAAGCTTGACTCAACAGGACAAGAATAGGCTCAAAGTCAAAGGATGGAAAACCAATAAACAAGCCAATGGATCTCAAAAAAAAAAAAAAAAACAGGGACAGCCATATTCATATATGACACAGTGGACTTGAAATCAATTAAAGCAATAAAAGACAAGGATTCCACTACATAATTTTAACGACCCGAACTGCCCCTGCGGCTACAGACAGACTATGACCCACATAGTCAACGACTGCCACCTCTCCAGATTCAAAGGAGGTCTCGAAACTTTACATCAGGCTCAACCTGATGCTGTTGACTGGCTACGGAAGAAGGGCAAACGCTAGAAGAAGAAGAAGGGCAACATTCAGTGAGGAGAGCTCACAATAATCAGCATCTATGCTCCAAATGAAGGGGCAGTGAAATATGTAAAATAGTTACTGAGACACCTGAGGAAGTACATTGATAGCAACACAACACAGTACTAGTAGGGGATTTTAACTCCCCACTCTCTCAAGCAGATAGATCAACCAGTCAGAAAACCAATAAAGAAACAAGAGAATTAAATGTTGAGGTGGATAGATAAGACCTACTAGATATCTGTCTAGATATCTAAATTTACAATTTATAAATTGTAAACTCTCAGAAGGCTAGAAATGGACCTACCCTATGATCCTGCAATTCCTCTCCTGGGGATATATCCTAAGGAACCCAACATATCCATCCAAAAAGATCTGTGTAAACATATGTTCTTGGCAGCACAATTTTTAATAGCCAAAACCTGGAAGCAACCCAGGTATCCAACAACAGATGAGTGGCTGAGCAAGTTGTGGTATATATACACAATGGAATACTACTCAGCTGTAAAAAATGATGACTTCACCGTTTTCAGCCAATCTTGGATGGACCTTGAAAAAATCATGTTGAGTGAAATAAGTCAGAAACAGAAGGATGAATATAGAATGATCTCACTCTCAGGCTAAAGTTGAAAAACAAGATCAGAAAAGAAAACACAAGTAGAACCTGAAATGGAATTGGCGTATTGCACCAAAGACTCTGGGGTGGGTGGGTGGGGAGAATACAGGTCCAAGAAGGATTCAGAGGACCTAGTGGGGGTTGTATTGTTATATGGGAAACTGGGGAATGTTATGCATGAACAAACTATTGTACTTACTGTTGAATGTAAAACATTAATTCCCCAATAAAAAAATTTTTAATTATAAATTTTAATTTAAAATTTTAATTTAATTTTAAAATTCTAAATTTTAAATTTATAAATTTATTTATAAAGATATTTATTATATTTTGAGATAAAAGGTGTGTTGGTTTCCTAAAACTAGTGCTTTCTAGTTGCAAAGTGCCACAAAGTGAATGACTCACAACAATGGAAATGTATTTCTTCATAGTTCTGGAGACAAGACATGAAAAATTAGGCATAACAGTAAGGTTGATTCCTTCTTAGAGCCCTGAGGGAGAATCTGTCCTTTACCTCTCTCTCTTAGTTTCTGCTGACAGACAGCAATTTTTAGTGTTATTCACTTATAAATATATCTCTTTGGGGCTTTCCTTCATCTTCAGGTAGATTTCTCCCTATATTTCTGTGTTTTCACATGGTTGTCTTCTGACACCAGTTATATGGAGCTAGGTGCATCCTACTCAGGTATAACTTTATCTTAATTTTATTTTTCAAGGCCCTATTGTCAAATAAGGTATTTGAGTTACTAATAGGACTTTCACTTTATGGTGAGTCACAGATAAGCATGGCAATGACTTGTATCTTTTGTTATACTGCAGACCATTGAACAACATGGATTTGAACAGTATGGGTATACTTATATTAGGATTCATTTCTACCCTTGGATTCCACATTCATGAATTCATGAATTAGAAGCACACAACCCAGGTTCGAGGAGACCAACTCTCAGCACATTGAAGGAAGCTTCTGTGTTGTTGTTTCTTTTACTCTCTTTCTCTGTCTCTCTGCCTCTATCTTTAAAAAAGAAAAAGAAAAAGAAGAGGAAAGAAAAGGAAGAAACCTTACATTAGGAAGGGTATTAAAACTAGTTCTATAGAAACAAAATTATAACCCCTCCCATTCATTATCTCCTTTTCAGTAATACAGTGACTATCAACTCTATCAGTCTGCATCAACTGTTTTAGTAATAGTTAACAATGCACATTTGCAATATGATATCAAATTGATAGGCAATATGACTTAATTATACATACAGTTTTCCCCAAAACCAAAATAGTGTTTAAAAACAGGACAGAAATAGTGTAACTAAAACTGTATGTTAAAATAGCATGATGTCAACAAATAGTTTCTTGGGGTACTCTACATAATGAAATAGTCAACTGTGTGGGCCTACTTATAATGGATAAGTTTTAATTTGAAAAACAAATGGATATAGAGTAAGAAAAATAGGAAGGAAGGGAATGAACAGTGGTGCATCCTGTAGAGCACCCACATTACAGTGCAAGAGTACCCATCTTCAAGCCCCAGATCCCCACCTGTAGCAGGGAAGCTTCATAAGCAGTGAAACAGTACTACAGTGCCATCTCTCTCTCTATTTATCTCTAGCCAAAATTAATTAATTATTTTTACAAATAAGAAGTGTAGGCTATTCAATATATGACTTTCTTGAGTACCATTTGAATGATCCTAATTATAGCATTCCTGATGTGTTAATACAATCTCCCACTCACTGTAGCAACTAAAAACACATATTTTGCTAGTGTTACTAGAAGATGTTATCTTTTTCTGTAGAGGACATTGTCTTCTGTAGAAGACTGGAAAAAGAATGGAAATCTAAGAGAGCATCATCAGTCATACCTACTGCATCCTTTTAGATGAGAATGAGGCAGGAGGTAACTTTCCACCATAGCCAAGTAAGGAAGAATTGCCAAGAGAACTGCATATAAAAGCTGGACTTCAGGGGGATTGGGCAGTAGCACAGCTGGTTAAGCACACATGCTGTGAAGCACAAGGACCAGCATAAGGATCCCGGTTTGAGTCCCTGGCTCCCCACCTGTAGGGGAGTCGCTTCACAGATGGTGAAGCAGGTCTGCAGGTGTCTGTCTTTCTCTCCCTCTCTCTGTCTTCCCCTCCTCTCTCCACTTCTCTCTGTCCTATCCAACAATGATGACAGCTATAACAACAATAATAACAAGGGCAACAAAAGGGAATAAATAAATAAATAAAGCTGGACTTCAAACTACATATGTGATAACTATCTTGTAAGCCATTATATTCCCCCCTCAGTGGTTCTATTTTTTTTTTACTATAACTTACAGTTATAGACATTTGTGGATTTCATACCCACAGATTCAACCACCTACAGTTATTCTTTTAGTTGTACTGTTCATAGCTTCACTGCTACAGGATGATTTTTTAGAGGGATATGAGCAAGGTAAGAGGTAGGGGAAGAGAGAGAGCAAGGGAGAGAGAGAGAGAGAGAGAAAGAAAGGGGGAAAGGGAGAGAGAGAGAGATCGTAGAGTCAAATCTTCTAGTACAGACAGTGCTGGGTTTAAACCTGGGTCAGACAATCACAAAGTCCATGCATTACCCAGGTCTGCTATTTTTTCCAGTTCCATGAGTGTTCTAATTCATGAATTCATGAATGTGGAACCCAAGGGTAGAAACAAATCCTAATATAAGTATACCCATACTGTTCAAATCCATGTTGTTCAATGGTCTGCAGTATAACAAAAGATACAAGTCATTGCCATGCTTATCTGTGACTCACCATAAAGTGAAAGTCCTATTAGTAACTCAAATACCTTATTTGACAGTAGGGCCTTGAAAAATAAAATTAAGATAAAGTTATACCTGAGTAGGATGCACCTAGCTCCATATAACTGATGTCAGAAGACAACCATGTGAAAACACAGAAATATAGGGAGAAATCTACCTGAAGATGAGGGAAAACTCCAAAGAGATATATTTATAAGATATATTTATATTTATATCACTAACACTAAAAATAGCACCCTAACCAAGTAAGCTATTTCACTAGTCCTAAAATAAGGCTTTTGATTCCAACTCTCACAGTATGTGAAGGAATCTCTGTTTTTCACTAGCCATGAATCCTAGATACCGAGTCCAGGCAAGAAGAAAAATATCACTTGAAAACTTGTCATCTTTGCAAATTAATTGATATTTGCTATCACTTTGTTCAAAATTTTTGGACACTGAGGATTTGGATTTGTTAATGTATGCCTTCCCTCCCATCTAATAAATTCTAGATCCATTCCTGCTTTAATTCAACATTTTTCTGTGTAAAGTATTAGTCACCAGGCCTAATATTCTCTGGTCCCAATACATTTAACTCAACTCAACAATAATAAATTTACCTTTTCATTTTGGTCGCTGGAACTATACCACTCCAGACCAACTTTTCACATAGAAATAGAGCAAAAGACATCATAGCATCAAGGCTTCCTTCAGTGTAGTAGGGCTCAGACTCATTAACTTTGAGCCAGGGAGGAAGCACAATGGCATGTGCATTATACCCTCTTCCCAGGAATAAGCCAGAACTGAGTAGTACTCTGATCTCTCTATCTCTTTCTTATTAAAATGAAATATTTTTAATAAAAAAAATGTTTAAAACATCAATATGTATCTCTTCAGTTCAATACAATTCTTGTCCAGTTGGAATCAACTCAATTTTAAATTCTGAGAAGTTTCAGCATTTCTCAAGTAGGCCTCAGAACAATCTTGCTACTATTCTGAGATTTAGTGAACATACCCAGGAGAAAGTAAAGAGGCTCCACACCCAGGACAGTTATTGCCACTGGATTTCAAGGCCAATTTTCTCACTGTAGTTGAACTCTTAGTGGCAAGTTTGGGTCATGAGGC
This sequence comes from Erinaceus europaeus, assembly GCF_950295315.1. Lineage (NCBI taxonomy): Eukaryota > Metazoa > Chordata > Mammalia > Eulipotyphla > Erinaceidae > Erinaceus > Erinaceus europaeus. The sequence continues at coordinate 101,322,622 of NC_080162.1, read as the reverse complement.
ATATTTGAAAATTCAGATTGTGTGGGCAGGAGACCTGAGTTTGAATCCAAAATTTCTTCCTTTCAAATTCTGTGACTTTGAAGAAATTGTTTAGATGCACCTACGCTCAGTTTCTTCATCTGTAAAGTAGGGGGGGAAATTCTATCTTATTCTAGAGGAAACTATAGAAGAAAACTTCCAAGACCTAAACAACAGAAAGAACAATAAGATTCAAGAGGCCCAGAGAGTCCCAAACAGAATAAACCCAGACCTGAAGACACCAAGATACATCATAGTTAAAACGAAAAGAAGTAAGGATAAAGAAAGGATCCTAAAGGCTGAAAGAGAAAAACAAAAAATCACATACAAGGGAAAACCCATAAGACTATCAGCAGACTTCTCCACTCTGAAAGCCAGAAGACAATGGCAAGATATCTACCGAACCCTGAATGAGAAAGGTTTCAACCAAGGATAATATATCCTGCTAGAATTTCATTCAAATTAGATGGAGGAATCAGAACCTTCTCAGACAGATAACAATTAAAGGAGGCAACCATCACCAAGCCTGCCCTGAAAGAGATCCTAAAAGACCTCTTATAAATAAGAATATCATTAGAATACTTGCAATATATCAGAGCAAATAAAAAACTGTTGAATAATGGCACTACAATACATTAAGTCCATAATACCAATAAATGTTAATGGCTTAAACTCACCCACCAAAAGGCACAGAGTGGGAGGATGGATAAGAAAACATAACCCAACCTTATGCTGCTTGCAAGAATCCCATCTGACCCTACAAGATAAACACAGACTTAAAGTGAAAGGATGGAAAACTATCATATAGGTTAATTAAAAACAAAAAAGGCAGGAACAGCCATTCTCATCTCTGACACAACAGATTTTAAATTAAATAAAGTAATAAAAGATAGGCAAGGCCACTACATAATGATTAGAGGATAAATCAGCCAAGAAGACTTAACAATTATTAACATCTATGCACCCAATGAGGTACAATCTAAATACATCAAACACCTACTGAAAGACTAGAAAAATACATCAATAGTAATACAATAATAGTGGAAGACTTTAACACCCCACTCTCACACTTAGACAGATCAACAAAGAAGAGAATCAACAAAGAAACAAGAGAATTAAATGAAGAGATAGACAGACTAGACCACCTGGACATTTTCAGAGTTCTTCACCCCAAAATACTGGAATACACATTCTTTTCAAATCCACACAACACATACTCAAGGATAGACCACAAAAACAGCATCAGCAAATTCAAGAGCACTGAACTAATCACAAGTATCTTCTCAGACCACAGTGGAGTAAGGCTAACATTTAACAACAAACAGAAAATTACTAAAAGACACAGATTTTGGAAACTAAACAACATACTGCTTAAGAACCACTGGGTCAGAGAGACACTCAAGCAAAAATTTAAAATGTTCCTGGAAACAAATGAAAATGAAGACACATGCTATCAAAATATTTGGGACACAGCTAAAGCAGTACTGAGAGGGAAACTCATAGCCATACAATCACATATTAAAGGACAAGAAAAAGCTCAAATAAACGACCTTACTGCACACCTTAAGGACTTAGAGGAAGAGGAACAAAGGAACCCTAAAGCAACCAGAAGGACAGAAATCACTAAAATTAGAGCAGAAATAAACAACATCAAAAATAAGAGAACCATACAAAAGATCAATGAAGCCAAATGTTGGTTCTTTGAAAAATTAAACAAGATTGACAAACCCCTAGCCAGACTCACTAAAAGAGAGAGAGAGAGAGAGAAGACTCAAATAAATAGAATTGTAAACGATAGAGGAGATATCACAACTGACACCACAGAAATCCAGAAAATCATGTGAAACTTCTATGAAGAACTATACTCCACCAAGCTAGAAAATATGGAAGAAATGGAAGAATTCCTAGAAACAAATGCCCTTCCAAAACTGTACCAAGAAGATCTACAAAACCTAAATACACCAATCACAGACAAAGAAACTGAAACAGTTATTAAGGGTCTCCCCAACAACAAAAGTCCTGGACCAGATGGCTTCACAAACACATTCTACAAAACTTTCAGGAAACATTTAATACCCATACTTCTATAGCTTTTCCATAAGATCAAAAAAAAAGGAGCACTACCTTTCACCTTTTATGAAGCCAACATCACCCTGATACCAAAAGCAGATAGGGACACAGCAAAAAAGGAAAACTACAGACCAATATCTCTGATGAACATAGATGCCAAAATATTAAACAAGATGTTGCCCAACGGGATACAGCAGTATATCAAAAAGATTGTTCATCACTACCAATTAGGATTTATCCCAGGAATGCAAGGCTGGTTCAACATACGTAAGTCAACCAATGTCATTCACCACATTAATAAAAGCAAAGCCAAAAACCACATGATTATCTCAATAGATGCAGAGAAAGCCTTTGACAAAATCCAATACCCATTCATGCTCAAAACTCTACAAAAAATGGGAACAGATGGAAAATTCCTCAAGATAGTGGAATTGATATATAGCAAACCTACAGCCAACATCATACTCAATAGACAGAAGCTGAAAGCATTCCTCCTCAGATTGGGGACTAGGCAGGGCTGTCTACTATCACCATTACTCTTCAACATAGTATTGTATGTTCTTGCCATAGCAATTAGGCAAAAGAAAGAAATCAAAGGGATACAGATTGGAAGGAAGAAGTTAAGCTCTCACTATTTGCAGATGATATGATAGTATACATAGAAAAACCTAAAGAATCCAGCATAAAACTACTGGAAGTTATTAGACAATATAGCAAGGTATCAGGCTACAAAATGAATGTACAAAAATCAGTGGCATTTCTCTATGCAAATACTAAAACTGAAGAAGAAGACATTCAGAAACCACTCCCATTCACTGTTGCAATAAAATCAATAAAATACCTAGGAGTAAAGCTAACCAAAGAAGTGAAAGACTACATGTGGAATGACAACCCTTCGGCTTCATTACTCGGGTGAGACCTTTCCTTTTATAGTACACTCTAATTTCATCTCAGGTAGTTCACTTTCTAACAAAGTCCCATAACCTAAATATACACCAGTTTCTGTGAGAGAGAGCTTATGTTCACACGTATCCATAAACTACTGCAAAATATATACCGGACAGCAGAAGTACATCAGAGTTTGCAGTGAGTACCTCCCTAACACTTCCTCTCCACTATTCCAAGCTTGGGATCCATGATTGCTCAACAAATTGTTTGGCTTCATATGTTAACTCTCTTTTCAATCACCAGGTTCCAGATGCCACCAGGATGCTGGCCAGGCTTCCCTGGATTGAAGACCCCACCAATGTGTCCTGGAGCTCTGCTTCCCCAGAGACACACCTTACTAGGGAAAGAGAGAGGCATACTGGGAGTATGGACTGACCAGTCAATGCCCATGTTCAGCGGGGAAGCAATTAAAGAAGCCAGACCTTCTACCTTCTGCAACCCTCAATGACCCTGGGTCCATGCTCCCAGAGGGCTAGAGAATGGGAAAGCTATCATGGGAGGGGGTGGGTTATGGAGATTGGGTGGTGGGAATTGTGTGGAGTTGTACCCCTCCTACCTTATGTTTTTGTTCATTAATCCTTTCTTAAATAAAAAATTTTAAAAAAAGAAGTGAAAGACTTGTATACTGAAAACTATGAGTCACTCTTCAAGGAAATAGAAACTGATACCAAGAAATGGAAAGACATCCCATGCTCATGGATTGGAACAATAAATATCGTCAAAATGAATATTCTGTACTGGAACAAAAATGGGCACACAGACCAGTGGGACAGAATTGAAAGCCCAGATCTAAATCCCTACATCTATGGACATCTAATCTCTGATAAGGGGGCCCAAGTTATTAAATGGAGGAAAGAGGCTCTCTTCAATAAATGGTTCTGGGAAAAATGGGTTGAAACATGCAGAAGAATGAAATTGAACCACCTTATCTCACCAGAAACAAAAATCAACTCCAAATAGATCAATGATATGGATGATAGACCGGAAACTATCAACTACCTAAAGGAAAACATTGGTGGAACACTTTCCCACCTAAACCTCAAGGGCATCTTTAATGAAACAAACCCAATTGCAAGAAAGACTAAAGCAGAAACAAATCAATGGGAATACATCAAATTTAAAAGCTTCTGCACATCCAAAGAAACTACCACACAAACAAAGAGAACCCTCACAGAATGGGAGAAGATCTTCACATGCCATACATCAGACAAGAAACTAATCACCAAAATATACAAAGAGCTCAGCAAACTTAGCAACAAAAAAGCAAATGACCCCATCCAAAAATGGGCAGAGGATATGAACAAAAATTCACTTCAAAGGAGATCCAAAAGGCTAACAAATATATGAAGAACTGCTCCAGGTCAATGATTGTCAGAGAAATCCAAATAAAGACAACATTGAGATACCCCTCACTCCTGTGAGAATGGCATACATCAAAAAGGACAGCAGTAGCAAATGCTAGAGAGGCTGTGGGGACAGAGGAACCCAGGTGCCCAACATAAGATGAGTGGCTGAGAAAGCTGTGGTAAATATACACAATGGAATACTATGCAGCTTTAAAAGCAATGAACCCACCTTCTCTGACCCATCTTGAACAGAACTAGAAGGAATTATGTTAAGTGAGCTAAGTCTGAAAGATAAAGTTGAGTATGGGGTGATCCCACCCAGAAACAGAAGCTGAGACAGAAGAACAGAAAGGGAAACTAAAACAGGATCTGATTAAATCAAGAGTAGGGCACCAAAGTAAAAACCCTGTGGTGAGGGGGAGGGTAGACATTCAGCTTCCCGGGGCAGCGGGGGTGGGGGTAGGGGTGGGTGGGTGGGATTGGACACAGTCTTTTGGTGGTGGGAATGGTGTTTATGTACACTCCTATTAAAGTATAGTCATATCAACCACTATTTAATTAATATGAGAGGGGAAAATTGATCATATGTCTAGAACTTTTTAAAACACAGACTGAGTCTTTTTAATACATAGGCTGAGTCTTTGATATGTTGACTCTCTCAAAAGCCTAGACCAGGGAGAACAGAAGCAGCCAGTGGCACAGCTATATACGAGATGCTGGGTATTATACAACAAACCCTAACAAAGGGATTTTCAAAGTTAGCCCAATTACCAAATAATGTGATGATAACAATAACTATCCATTGTCTTCTTGAACCCTAAGACAGCAGGCACCTCACATCTCCACTATAGAGCCTATATTTCCACCAGTCCTGGAACCTTAGGGTGGGGAGCACTTTCCTGCATGCTTCTCTCAATTCATACCAAATAATATTGCATCTGCTGATCCCAACCTAATCAATGCAATGAGTGCCACCCCAGCATGCTTCACTTCAGACTGTGTCCAGAGACTTCAGGTGTGGAATGACAACCCTTCAGCTTCATTACTCAGGTGAGACCTTTCCTTTCATAGTATTCTCTAATTACATTCTCTAATTCCAGGTGGTCCACTCCCCAATAAAGTCCCCAAACCTAGATATAGACCAGGTCCCCTGAGATAGAGAATATGTTCACACGTATCCATAAACTAGGGCAAAATATATACCTGAAAGCAGAAGTACACAATAGTCTGCAGTGAGTACCCCCCAACACTTCATCTGCACTATTCCAGCCTTTAGGTCCATAATTGTTCAACAATTTGTTTGGCTTTGTATGTTAACTCTCTTTTCAGCCACTAGGTTCCAGATGCCAGCATGATGTCAACCAGTCTTCCCAGGACAGATAACCCCACTAATGTGTCCTGGAGCTGCTTCCCCAGAGACCCACCCTACTAGGGAAAGAGAGAGGCAGACTGGGAGTATGGATCAAACTGTCAACGCCCATATTCAGTGGGGAAGCAATTACAGAAGCTGACCTTCCACCTTCTGCAACCCACAATGACCTTGGGTCCATACTCCCAGAGGGATAGAGAATGGGAAAGCTATCAGGGGAGGGGATGGGATGTGGAGATCTGGTGGTGGGTATTGTGTGGAGTTGTACCCCTCCTATCCTATGGTTTCGATAATGTCTCCTTTTTTAAATAAATAAATAGAATTAAGTAAAAATTAATTAAATAAAAATTATATCTCTATTTAAGGGTCACTGTGAGATTTGAATAAACTAATTATTTTACCCCAGAACTTGGTAGGTAATGAGTATTTGATAAATGGTAATAAGTAAGTTGGGTCAAGGAAAGTTTCATTATAGTTTAGAATTTCTCCTCGGTGGGAAGTTTCATAACCTACATAGTCCTTCCATAAATTTTAAAATCCTTTTCTAATCAATGTGAACATAAAAGACAGGCTTCTATGTATGTCTGACTTTGACTTCCCTAAAACACAGAAAGGAAATGTAGAAAAAGCCTGCAGAGGTTACATAGGCTCCTAAGCTGAATAAGGGCCCTAGATGAGATCAAATCGATGGGGTTTACAATCAACAACATTTATACACCTTTCCCATATTCAGGAGCTACTCTCTTCCCTGACCCAGCTTTTTTATCTTTTTTCCAGCCATGACATCATCTCCCTAGACAATAATTAGGATACAACTGCATATCAACTATCAGGCTCAGGAAAAAAAAAAAAAAAGTAGTCATGGTCTCTTTGGAATATAACTAAAATAGGCCTATTAACTATCTATAAAATGGAGACCCCTTCCCCCCAATTCTTCATCTGATCTGGTCCAGCCTTTAGGTTCATGATTAGTCAACAATTTGTTTGGCTCTATATGTTAAATCTTTTTTCAGCCACCAGGTTCCAGATGCTAGCATGATGCCAACCAGACTTCCCTAGGCAGATGACCCCACCAAGGTGTCCTGGAGCCCCGCTTCCTCAGAACCCCGCCCCACTAGGGAAAGAGAGAGACAGGCTGGGAGTATCAATCAAACCGTCAACGCCCACGTTCAGTGGGGAAGCAATTACAGAAGCCTGACCTTCCACCTTCTGCACCCCATAATGACCCTAGGTCCATACTCCCAGAGGGATAAAGAACAGGAAAGCTATCAGGGGAGAGGATAGGATACAGAATTCTAGTGGTGTAAACTGTGTGGAGTGGTACTCCTCTAATCCTATGGTTTTATATAAAATTTAAAAAAAGAAAGATAAATCAAATAAAAGTCTTAAGTGTCTACATTATAGCCGGTCTCTCCTGACCATAGTGAAGCTTTTCTGAAGTAGAAATTGGCAGTGTCCATTTTCACAATTTTCCGCTGTTCTGGAAGGATTCAGGGAGGACGGAGAGGAAGAAGAGAAGAGGGAGAAGAAGAGAGGAGGAGGAGGAGAAAAGGAACAGAAGAAGGAGAAGAGAAGGAGGAGGAGGAGAAGCAGAGGAAGAAGGAGGAGGGGGAAAAGAAGAGAAAGGAAGAGGAGGAGGAGGATCCCCTATGAAGGAATTCTTGATGAAACAAAGCTTTTTAATTTAAAATGTTATTTCTCCATTAGTTTGTTTAGTTAGTTGATGGTCTTTTTCATCAGGTTCTTTGCTTAAAAACATCTTGAAAAAATATTCAGGTAGTTAAATCTCAGACAAACAAAATTATCCCTTATCCTGTACCCTAAGGAACAAATAATTGCAGTGTTCAAGAAAGTTCCTGGCTTTAGCAAGAAATGAAAGAAATTCTTACCATTTCAACTCAGCAATTTCTTTGAACATTCTCTCATAAACAGGGTAGGTTTAAAAAAGAAAAAGGGAAAAGATCTTTCAGTAGTTCCATTGTTATACCTGAGCTTTTCTTATCCAGTGGACTTAATCTGATTATCTAAATGATTGTAAAGAGAATGGTTTCCTCTCCAGCAAAAGGCACAAAAAAAAAAATCATAACAGAGACATGAATGTAAATTGCTGTGGAGTGGAAAATTGACTGAATTATTAGAAGGCACAGCTGCTAACACAGAGCTGCCTTTTCTAAACTGGGGTCTAGCTAAATCACTCTGTCTTTATGCTTTTAGGAGTTTGGATAGAAGAAGGACCTGTTTGTGACAGTCCTGAGTTTCCTGAGCACTGACCAGGGTACAAGCATAATAACCTCAGCCCTGATCAAACCCTGCTACCATATTTGGGCATTCTTAATGCTCACTGCTCCAGTAGAAAAGGCTTCACAGCAGCAAAAGCAGCAGTGGCCACAGCCAGAGTAAAATGCAAAAGAAGGGAGGGAGACACAAAGAAACAGAGAAGAGTAAGAGACTAAGATAAAACTACTGAGCCCCATGGAGAGACACGTAGAGATAAAGATTTAACTATTGACAGACTAAATCAGAAAGAAGAGAAAAGAGAGCACAAAGAATAAAGAAACAAAAAAATTAACTTTTCTCGTGTGTGTGTGTGTGTGTGTGTGTGTGTGTGTGTGTGTGTGTGTGTGTGTGTGTGTGTGTGTGTGTGACTTCAACCCATTCATATATCCAAAATTTCTTGCTGGTCAGTGACCTAGTAAAGTCTGCATATTATTTAATATGTTTCCACAGCTAGGAGATAACTTTTGGTTTGGCTATAGGTATAAAGCACTAGTAAGCAGCCAAACAGTGATGCACCAGGTTGAATGCACACATTACCATGCTCAAGGACCCAAGTTCAAGTCCCCAGTCCCCACTTCCAGGTGGGAGGTTTATGAGTAGTGAAGTGGTGCTGCAGGTGTTTCTCTTTTCGTTTTCCTCTCTCTCTCTCTCTCTCTCCCTTCGTCCCTCCCTCCCTCCCTCCCTCTCTCACTCTCTAAGATTTTACTTATTTATTCATGAGAGAGAAAGAACCAGACATCACTCTGGTACATGTGCTGCCAGGGATTGAACTCTAGACCTCATCCTTGAGAGTCCAGTGTTTTATTCACTGCGCCACCTCCTGGACTACCCATTTCCTCTCTCTCTCCTCTTTCCCCCTCGATTTCTCTCAGTCTCTATCTAATAAAATGATTAATGAAATATTAAAAATAAGTAAATAAAGTCCTAGTAAACTCAAATACAGTGATTCTTCTTCAAGTATATGAGTCTTGTTTTAGTGTACCTGACCAAGGATCAGGAAGCAAAAGTCTTCCTCACTTGGAAAAAAAACTATTTATGGGAGCCGGGCAGTGGCGCAGCAGGTTAAGCACACATGGCGGAAAGTTCATGGACCGGCATAAGGATGCTGATTCGAGCCCCCAGCTCCCCACCTGCAGGGGATTTGCTTCACAGGCGGTGAAAGCAGGTCTACAGGTGTTTATCTTTCTCTCTCCCTCTCTGTCTTCCCCTCCACTCTTGATTTCTCTCTGTCCTATCCAACAACAGCAATAATAACAACAACAATGGTAAACAACAAGGGCAACATAAGGGGAAAATAAAAGAAAAAGAAATTGGGCCTCAGTTAAAAAAAAAGAAAACTATTTATCCAGCATTTCCAACCAATTCATTGTCAAAATTTACACGTATCAGAACAAATAAATTCTAGATTAGTGCCTACTACATTCAGATTTTTATTCAGTAGCAAAGCAAATCATACACCCCCGCCCCCTGAAAATTATCCTTTAAAAATCTTGCTGCCCGACGCTACCTAGACAATCTCTCTATCCTCCCAAGACCTTTTGCTCCACTGGTCCAAACTAAGTTCAGAAGTGAGTTCTTAGTTCTTTAATTTTGCTGTAAATTCCGTTGCACTTGTGAGAAGCTCTAAACTGCATTCTCATCCTCTTGCCTAAAACATGGTAAATATGAATTAAAGTAGTTTTTTTGTTTGTTTGTTTCTATTTCCATTTCTGGCAGAGATGGGTTCAATTTTCTGACATAAATTCCTCTCTTGGATTCACGCCCATAATTCTGGGAGAGTTGAGCTATCAATCCTCTAAAGTTTGATTGATTTGTCATTTTGGTTGCTGGGATGAGTTTGTTAGGGGTAATTTATGAACACATTACCCTAACTGGCAAGATTCTTCAGCGCTTGAGGATTTCTTGGAGAAACACTCCAAGAGCCTCTGTGGCTTTTTGTTTTTCCTTAGGATGTGGTGAGAATTTTCATGGTCCATTTGCTATAATGCTTCCCTGATGTAAAATTTTCATGTAGCATAAAGAACCACTCCCTGACATATTTTGCATCTTTCCAACTTGGAAGTCTTAACTCAAGTTCCCTGCTTTAAATGCACTGAAGACAAATTATCCACTGAAAGAGACAGCCAGTATCTTGTAGGCCCAAGTAGAATTTTTTACTCTGAGTATCCTTTCTTACCAGACTTGAGTATAGATATGGTCTTTACTTTGATGCTATGTTGTTGGTTATATAATACTGATTATTAGTAGGATTTATTACTAGAGTTTTTCATCTCCATTATCTTTTTTAGTACTGAGTACTCAATTTATTTATTTAGTTTTTTTTTTTTCTTTTTCTTTTTTAACCAGAGCACTGATCAGCTCTGGCTTATAGGGGTTGAACCTGGGACTTTGAAGCCTCAGGCATGAAAGTCCCTTTTCATAATCATTATGCTATCTACCCCAGCCCCAAATTTATTTTTTTCTAGCACTACTAAAATTGCTTCTTTTTGTACATTTTGGTAGCATCTCTTTTCCATCCTCTTATTAATTTATCAATATAATTCTTCTATAACTGTCTGCATTACAAACAGGGACCTGTATTGTTTTTCACCCACCCCACCCCCATATAAGAGTATTTATCTTTTAAAAGAGGCATTGGATTGATTTACTGACTTTATATTCTTGTTGCTTTATTTCATATCTATATCCGTCCGCTTACTGGTAAACTCAAGAAATATTTTCCTGGTTTTAAGGTTGTTCCTCAGATATAGTACTTCTTTTTTTTTTTTTTTGCCTCCAGGGTTATCACTGGGGCTCAGTGCTGGGCATTATGAATCCACTGCTCTTGGATAAGACAGAGAAATTGAGAGGGGAGTGGGAGATAGAGAAGGAGAGAGAAAGATACACACCTGCAGAACTGTTTCACCACTTGTGAAGCATCCCCCATGCTCATGGGGAGCCAGGGGGTTTGAACCTGGATCCTTGCACGGGTCCTTGCACTTAGTACTATGTGCGCTTAGTACAGATGCATCATCACCCAGCCCCCAGTACTTTTGTAAATTGCATGTGAGTTGCTATTGTAACCATGGCAATGATGAGTAACAGAAGTGCACTTTTTGATACTATTACTTGAAGAAAGAATATTTGTCCTGGAGTTAATGATGTCCAAATTTGGTCTCATCATGACAGTAATTGCCATAGGCATTATACTTAGTGGTGACAGGATTTAGATATAACAAAGCTGATATACACTAGAGTCAGCCTTGATTTTAAATTCACAGCCCCTCCGTACCCCTCCCCTTAACACAGACATAGACATGCACACTTGCTCTGTGACTGAATCTTTAATTAACTTATGTACCCACTAATTTCCTCATTTGTGAAAATCCCAGGGTAATTGAAGAGATTAGCTGGAGTAAGATGGGAAATACTTTTCACAATTCTAGGGTTATTACAAGATCTTAACAATGTCTATATAAAAATCAAACTCCATCTCTCTTGGTTTGTGTCCTACTTCCTTTTGAGAGCTGGGGTTTAGCTGGTATGCAGGGAAAGGAGAAGGCATGTGAGTTATGCTATCTGCTTGTCATCACAAGAGTAGCCAAGTGGCAGGCCATGGAAACACATCCGGAGCATTGGGGTGGGCTTTGGAATTCCACAGTAAAGACTGAGATAAGGAAGTGCCAAGGGTAAGGATTGCTGAATGGCTTAGGCTTCAGCTAACCAGGGCAAGGTCCTACTGGGAAGATAGGCGAGGAGGGAATGTGGCTTCCAGAGCCACCAAATAAGGAATAACTTCATCTTTCTCCACTACATCCAAGTATAGATGTCAGCAACCAGTGCAACTCACCCACACCATGGTAGTAGTCTCTAAATATAGGTTCAAAGGGGTCTAGAACTAGCTCTAAGCTAAGTGGCATAGTCAGGAAATGCTTGTACAAACAAATCAAACACCCTTTTTATTTTTCCATATGATTTTTACTCACTTCTATTTTCCCCTTTTCTTTCTTTTAGCATATATAATTTACCTAGAAGACAAAAATATCACAAAGCTCCTGTGATCCGAAGCCCTTTCTCTGCCCTGCTTCATGATTTGTCCAGGTTGGTGGTTCTGATCTGTTACTAACCCAAACTGACTCCCCAGAGAGCAATTGGGCTAGGCCTCCAGAGGTCATTTCCTTGCCAAACATTCCTTTTCAGTGAGAGGACATTTTCATCCCTTGGTAAACAATCCCCCGCCTGTACAAAGCAGAGGGTGCCTGTCCCCCTCCAAGCTCTCTCCACTTAGTCCTGAGCTGATTCCAACCCCAGAGGCGTCAGTCTGCTCTATAAATTCCTTTGTGAAACCTGAGAGCTTCAGCCCCAAAGGGGAACAAAGATCTTGGAGGGGTTACAGTTCCCTCCTCCCTGAAAGATCTGCTTGTGTTGGCAGCAGAAGAGTCTGTTTTTCCAAACAGACTGTTTTTCCTTTCTTATGTGAATTCAGTTCAGAAAACACAGCCAGGCTCCTTTTAAAGGAGAGAGGTATGATCACCTCCCTGGCAGGTCTACACAAGAAAATGATGACATGCTGGTGGGGGGTGGGGGGGTGGAGGGTTTCAAGTTAAAAGGGTCTGAATCTCTTTTTCAATGACTATTCAAAGGGTTACTAGAAGGCAGGGAAGTATCAACCAGCCCTGAGGTGGGGGGGTCACACCCAAACTTGTCTTCATGTCCTATCACTGCTGGATGTATTGAAAGAAAGACACAGAGTGAAAGAAAGAAGAAGAGGGAGGAAGGAAGAGAAAGAGGAGCAAAAAGTGAGAGAAAAGAATAAAAAGAGATAAAAGGGGGCAAGATAATGGCACACTTGGCTAAGTGGTGCACGCTACAGTGTGCAAGGACCCAGATTCAAGCCCCTGGTACCCACCTGCAGGGGGAAAGCTTCATGAGTGGTGAAGCAGGGCAGCAGATGTCTCTCTGTGTCTCTCCCTCTCTTTCTTCCTTTCCCCTTTCATTTTTTTCTCTGTTTCTATCCATAATAAATAAATAAAGGTATTAAAAGAAAAAGAGACAGCAAAGGAAAGTGTAAAGAGAAAGAAAAAGAAAGAAATATATAGCTGAAAAATATAGCTGAACAGCCTTAAGGTGAGCCACTGGGTTTCAAGTCCATCACAATTTCACCCAAATCTATGGAGTTCTCCATTAACCTTCCTGGATATTTTTGTTTAAAAGAAATCATAAATGAATAAATATTACATTTTGGATATATATATATATATATATATCTCAACTTCAGAATTCAGAAAATTAGTATGTCATTAACTAGTACAATCTTAGAAAATTCATCTTTTTCTTTTATTTTTTTTAATGGATTATTGAGTTTAGACTCAGGCTCTCTCTCATATGTAAGCTCTCATTTTGAGTTACTTTTCCCACCCATTTATTTTAATTTTTTTTCTCTTCTATAATCAAGGAAGTGTTTGGAGAGAGAGAGCACCAAGCACTAGTCAGAGTTTCATTCATTTTGTCTTTGTTGTACTCATGTCATGCTGGAAACCAGGGTCACATACAAGCACGACAAGTCACCTTCCCAGCCTAGAAAACTCGTCTTTCAAAAAACAATAATGTTGTTTTCAAATAATTAAAAATGATGAAACAAAAAAATCAGCCCTTTTTTTTATTAAATTGTTTTATTATCTTTATTTACTTTTTGAATAGAGAGAGCCAGAAAAAGAGAGGGAAAGGAGGTGAGAGAGACAGACAGACACCTGCAACACATTCCCCCTGCAGGTGGGGACTGGGGGCTTGTACCCAGGTCCTTTCGCATTGTAACATGTGCTCTCAATCAGGTGTGCCACCACCCAGTCCCCTCTTCTAACTTTTCACTGCATCATTTTGTCACAACATAACATGGAGTCAATTGGAGCTCCACAGATATACAAAATGCACATCAATTCACCTGAACTCATAGCATTGCTGAGCTGGTATATGTTGACAGGTGCCACCACTTCTGTACTTTGAACAGGATCACTTCCCTGCTGTTGCCAGGTCCACCATGACAGGTGATGAGAAAGCAGGTCACGGGTAAGCCATTCTGGTTTGAGTGACTCTCCTCTCCAAACTTCTGCCCAGCTGGCAGTACCACAGCGGACGCAGATGAGAAAGCACTGCCCACATGAGGCTCACTGTGCGGCATTCTTGTGGTTCTTGAAGAGAAACGCTGACTGGCAGGGATCTGTCCTGGGCAGACACACCTGCTCCTGGCTTCTCTCCCTTCCTCTGACCCTAAGCTGGGACAACTTTCTTGTTTGTTTGTTTTTCATAAGAACATGCTTATTGAGTGCCTACTATGTGTCAAGGACTGTTCTAATTGCTTGACATAGGTCAGTAAGAGAACCAAACAACCTATTCTTCATGAGGCTTCTTTTTAAAGCTCTATTTTTAAAAATATTTTTTATTAATTTTATTTTAATGAAATAAAGATACAAAGAGAAAGAATGAGAGAGACCACCAAAGCACTACTTAGCTCTGGCTTATGGTGATGCTAGGGATTGAACCTGGGGCGTCAGAGCCTCAAGCATGAAGGTCTTTGTATAACCATTAAGGTCTTACTTATTTAAATTTGAAATTTGAAGTTTACAGAAAAATGAGGGACAATGCAATTGTATTTGTTTTAAGTATTTTAATATTGTCTTAATTTTTTTAAATTTGATAAGACAGAAAAACTGAGAGGGAAGGAGAACATAAAAAGGGAGAGAGAAAGAGAAACACCTGCTGCACTGCTTCACTACTCGTCAAGTTTCCCTCCTGCAGGTGGGAACATGGGGCATGTGTCCATCTGCATGTGTGCGTAATTAGGTGTGCCACCATCTCGTCCGGAATTTTAATATTTTATAGTTATATGATTTTTCTTTCTCTCTTTCTATACACATGCACAAACACATACACACACACACACACACACACACGGTTTTGCTTTTTTGCTGACCCATTTGAAAGCAGTTGTCACAACATCTCGCCCTAAATAATTTAGAATATATCCCCCTAAAAATCAAAACAGTTTCTTATGTTATTTCAGAACCACTATTAGTCATAAGAAAACTATGATTAACTCAATAACAGTGTCTAAAATACAAGCCATCGGAAGTGGTCCAATGGACACTGGTAAAGGAATAATGGTACTTGGTGAGTGTGGTGTGGTATCATAAAGGACAGGTGTGAAATTATGCTTCTAAAACATTTACAGTCTTGTAAACCTAGGCTACCTCAAAAATTTTATGTAAAATATACATAAAATAAATAAGTAAAATAAAGCCATGTTTGTATTTCTATAATTGTATTTTATGATTTTGTTATTTAAATTGCAGGATTCAGCCAACATTGCATTTTGTTTGCTAGGTTTTTACTTATGTAGTGACTTTTTGTTTATCTAAACAATACCTACTTTTTCCTTCCTTCCTTTCTTTCTTTTTTCCTTCCTTTCTAAGTTATTGCCCTTTCTTAAAAAAAAAAAAAAAAAAAAAGGACCTAGGTAGCTATCTTGTTGCATATTTTGACATTTTGAATTTCTCTGTTGTGTCATGACTGACTTCAATTAAACATTATTGTAGACTATTACATAATTGATGGTGTGTATACCTCTTCTTTAAGAATGATTAATTAACTAATTAATTTTTATGAGAGAAAGGTATAAAGAGAGGTATAGAGAGGCAGGCAGTAGCGCAGCAGGTTAAGCGTAGGTGGTACAAAGCGCAAGGACCTGTGTAAGGATCCCAGTTCGAGCCCCTGGTTCTCCACCTGCAGGGGAGTCGCTTCACAGGCAGTGAAACAGGTCTACAGGTGTCTCTCTTTCTCTTCCTCTCTCTGTCTTCCCCTCCTCTCTCCATTTCTCTCTGTCCTACCCAACAACAACAACATCAATAATAATTACAACAATAAAACAACAAGGGCAACAAAATTAAATAAGTACTGAAAAAAAAAAGAAGGGAAGTATCACTCAGCTTTGGTATATGTGATATTGAGGGTTCAAGTTTGGGCCTCAGGGTTGGAAGTCCTGTGCTCTACCACTGAGCTGTTTCTCCAGAGTAAAGGTAAACATACACTTGTTATAACACCTCAGGAAATTATCAGGTAGTCACATTGCTGTCTTGGTTTACATTTCTCTGATAATGAGAAACTCTGAACATTTTTCATATACCTATTTGCTATCTGAATATCTTCTTTGATAAAGAGTCTGCTCAAAACTTTGGAATCAGCTATTTATCCAAGAAATGGGAACCTATTTACAGCTTTTAAAGTGACTGGCCTATAAATCTTTACAGAGGAAGAGGCAGACAGAATGAAATGCATGTGTGGACATTTCCAAGGAAGGGGATAAAGCATTAAGTAACTGCTAGGAGAAAATTCTTTGAAAAATATAACTGAGAGACTTTTAATCAGGGAAAGGAACACTAGCTTAAAAGTTGAGAGATCTGCATTTGAATCCTGACTCTGTATGTGATTCCGGGTAAGCCTCTTCACCTCTTTCAGACTCTCTTGCTCCAATGTATTCAATTAAGGGACCAAACTAAGCAATCCTGGCTCCCTTTCTACATTCCAGAATTTGATATTCTGAAGAGCTTAACAATATACAGTTATAAGAACTGTTTTCACTTAAAAATTTGATCCTGTATGATTTCAGTGGAGACTTTATTTTCTAGCTATTTCTCTTCTTGATCTAGCAAAACTCAGTAGATGTCTTTTCCTTCCTTCCTTCCTTCCTTCCTTCTTTCTTTCTTTCTTTCTTTCTTTCTTTCTTTCTTTCTTTCTTTCTTTTTGCAGTAGTAAGTTTTCATGTAGCTAGAATGAGACAAACAGATTAAACTGTGGAGGCCAGGTCGTGGCACACCTGGTTGAAAGCACATGCGACAATACACAAGGACCCAGATTTAAACCCCTAGTACCCATCTATAAGGGAAAAGCTTCACAAGTGGTGAAGCAGGGCTGAAAGAGTCTTAGTCTCTCTCTCTCTCTGTCTCTCTCTCTCTCTATCTCTATCTCTCTCTTCCTTCCTTCCTTACCTCTCAATTTCTGGCTTTCTCTATCCAACAAATAAATAAAGATAATTTTCAAAATTAAAAAAAAGACTAAATTCCCAAGATTTACATAAATCATAACAAATAATGGTTTCTCATCATGACATTGTTTACAAAAGGAGGCTTTAGTTTTAAATGTCAGAAAAGCCTTGCCTGTTTGAGCCTGTCCTTTCCTGATGGTCAGAGAAGAGACTCAGTGCTTTTACTGGCTCTAAATTTCTCTGATTCCTTAGAAACCTTTAGATCCCTTATAGAATTTTTTTTCTTTTATTAGGAAATTCCAAACTACACCAGGAATTTTTTTTTTTGGTCCAATATGCCTTACTTGAGTAAGGAATTGCATTTTTAAAAATAGTTTTCACCTTCTTTAATAAATTGACTTTAAGAGGTTAAATGGATTTTCTTTCTGTGTTTGCAGTCACAGCAATGCTTATCTCTCACCCCAAGTGGCTGCCCTATGTAATTGGATGTGACGTAATTCCAAAGTTGCATCCGCATCTTTTCAGAGTATTACTATGCCAATCAGACTTCTTTCAAAAAAAAAAAAAATCACTTCAGTGCAAACTCTCCATCATCCCACTGTCCATTCACTGAAATTTAATTCTGCACAGAAAGTTTAGCTTTTCAAAAAAGCCTAGAGACAGGAGGGGCAATAATTATACATTCACATTAACTGATTCTCCTGCATTCTTCTCCAAGTTGTAATAGTCTACTCTGTTTTATCACTATCTCCAAATGTTGCTTGCTAAAGGATCTGTGTCTAACCACTATGTTATAGGAATCATGGAGAAAACTAAAAAGTACCTATTGTTTGGAGGGTGGGGATGAGCATTTTAATATAAAGATATTGACAGTCTCTCCTGTTTGCCTTTACCTTTTTTTAAAGAGACTCCAGTAAAAGTGAAAATTAGAGATTCTCAGAATGAATAAAGAGGAACGAAATCTTACCAGATCTCTATGGGTAGGGGAAGTATGGGAAAACATATTGAAAATTAAATTTGGATTTGGCTTTGACCCCAAGTTGCTCTTTTAAATGTTGAAAGGTTTGTTTATTTATTATTTGTCTGTAAAATATTTTATGTATTATATTTACTTATTTACTGAATAGAGAGAGAGCACATGCAAGAGAGAAATCAAGATGGAAATGGGGAGGTAGAGAGGAGGGGAGAAATACCCATAGCACTGCTTCACTGCTCAGGAAACTTCCCCCTTCAGGCAGAGACTAGGAGCTTTAATCTGAGTTCTTGTACACTGTAATGTGTATGCTTAACCAGGTGCACCACAACCAAGACCCCTTATTTGTTTATTTTTAGCCAGAGTACAGCTCATCTCTGATTTGTGGCTGTGAGCAGATTGAACCTGGGACATCAAGAGTCTCTGGCTTGAAAGACTTTTTTGTATAAGCATCATTCTATCTTCTTCCATCCTCAGTTATATATATATATATAAAGATTCTCATGTTAATGAAAGAGGGAGAGAGAGAATGAGAATAAACTAGAGCATTGGTCTAGCACATGCAATGCTGTGGATCAACCACAAGACCTCAAGCATGCAAATCCTGTTCTACTGCTGTACATATTCCCAGTTGCTTTTTTTAAAATGATTTGTTTGTTTTTATGAGAGATAGAAAGAAAGGGGGAGATCAGAGCACTGCTCAGTTCTTAGCATATGATGGTGCCTGAGCTTGAATCTAGGGCTTCTGAAGCCCTGGACACACCAGTCTTGTGCTTTCATGTTGAGCTATCTTTCTGCCTCTGCTCTTGACATTTCTGTTCATGTTAATAGAAGGCGTGAAATTTTCATGTTTAGCAAATGAAGGCCTGTCTTTAAGAAGGTTCAAGGGAGTTGGGCGGTAGCACAGCAGGTTAAGCGCAGGTGGCGCAAAGCACAAGGACTGGCGTAAGGATCCCGGCTCCCCACCTGCAGGGGAGTCACTTCACAGGCGGTGAAGCAGGTCTGCAGGTGTCTATCTTTCTCTCCCCCTCTCTGTCTTCCCCTCCTCTCTCCATTTCTCTCTGTCCTATACAACAATGCTGACATCAATAATAACTACAACAATAAAACAAGGACAACAAAAGGGAATAAATAAATAAATATAAAATTTTTTTTAAAGAAGGTTCAAGTACACTGGGAAACTGAAGGCCTTGTGAACAATTTCCCATTAATTGGCTCTGCTTTCTGTCTGCAGGTTATGTTGGATCATGCAGGTTGATTTCTACCTTTTGATTCAGTGGTTTGGAGGCCTGGATAAAACTTAAGGCCTGGATAAACTCATAGAGACCATTTCACTCAAAACTCTTCTTTGACAATTTGAAGATTTGAGATTCTACAGGATGAGGAGCTTGCTAGACACAAGGTAGAGAGGAGAGTAAAAGCTATTTTCTCTAATTTCTCATGTCACACACTTCATACTGCACAACTTCACACATACAGAAGTGCTGCCTTCTAGAACCCTTCTTGGCTTCATGGAGAAATATTTAATACAGTGTTACATTTTCCTTAAATGCTTCAGTAAAGCTGTGAAAGCTACATGAGGGCAAGAAAATTTCTCTCTTGTAAGCACTGGTATATCTCAGCTCTATAAAAATGTCAGATATGAGGGAGTCAGGTGGTAGCGTAGCAGGTTAAGCACACGTGGCGCAAAGCACAAGGACTGGCGTGAGGATCCTGGTTCAAGCCCCGGCTACCCACCTGCAGGGGAGTCGCTTCACAGGCAGTGAAGCAGGTCTGCAGGTGTCTATCTTTCTCTCCCTCTTTCTGTCTTCCCTTCCTCTCTCCATTTCTCTCTGTCCTATCCAACAACAACGACATCAACAACCATAATAACAACAACAATAAAAACAAGAGCAACAAAAAGGAAATAAATCAATAAATAAACGTTTTTTTAAGTGCTGATACAGGGGGCTGAGTGGGGCACAGCAGATTAAGCGCACATGGCACAAAGCACAAGGACCAGCATAAGGATCTTGGTTCGAGCCCCCAGCTGCCTACCCACAGGGGAGTCGCTTCACAAGTGGTGAAGCAGGTCTGCAGGTGTCCATCATTCTCTCCCCCTCTGTCATCCCCTTCTCTCTCTATCCTATCCAACAAACGGCAGCAATAACAACAATAATAACAACTACAACGATAAACCACAAGGACAACAAAAGAAAAAATAATAGCCTCCAGGAGCAGTGCGTTCATAGTACAGGCACTCAGTCCCAGCTATAATTCTGGAGGAAAAAAAAAAAAAAAAAGCTACACCAAGTACATTTGGAATGAGTAAAATGTCTGAGTTTTCTACAGTCTTGGTAAAAGCAGACTCTTTAACAACCAACATTCTGAGATCAGGACAAAGATGTCTTCACTGGTTACTACAACTTCAAGAACGTGTGTGTGTGTGTGTGTGTGTGTGTGTGTGTGTGTGTGTGTGTGTGTGTGTGTGTGTGTGTGTGTGTGTTTAATATATGGCAGAACTCTCAATGTTGAGTGGAAATTAAAATCAACTGAGGGGCCAGGTGGTGGTGCACCTGGTTGAGCATGCATGTTACAATGTGCAAGGACCAAGTTTGAACCTTGAGTCCCCCCCCACCTGCAGAGGGGGAAAGCTTTGCAAGTGGTGAAGCAGTGTTACAGCACTATCTCTCTCTCCCCCCTTCCTCTCCCTTTTTCTCCCTCTCTATTACACCCTTCCCTCTCAATTTCTTGCTGTCTCTATCCAATAAATAAATAAATAAATTATATTAATTTTTAATTAACTGAAGAAATTTGTGACTTTCTTTGTTTTTTTAATTCCAACACCTTGACTTTAGAGCCAAGATTCAGATTTTATTTTACCTAGGCAACACTTGGTCATTAGCAATTTTCTAAAGCTTTCTGGAAAATTATAAGATGTCCTTTTCCTGGACAGAAATTACCCTGGGAAATGTTAATTCACATCTGAGGTGCCCTAACTGTGAAATTTCACTTGTGTTTAGCTCTTTACCTCTACCATGTAAGGATTATTTCTTAACTCACATTAGAATTGTACAAATGTTACAAGTTATTTGTCACTGAAAGGAGGATACAGAAAGATGTGGTTTGGCTAGAAAAGACTGCCTTCTGCCTAGGGGTCAGTTAGATATTTAACTTACTATGTGTCAGCTACTTTTTATACCCTCTGAAGACCTCAGATTACATATAGCAAGTGCTAGGCCTTGGTCAGAATTTCGTACTGGGCTACACACAGAAGGTCCTGATGTCTAATTAGACTAAAAAGTTATGCTAGAATTTTATTCCAGATACTGTCTGGGTATGGATTAAAACAACCTGTGTGGGACAGATGAGACAGCAGAATGCTTATGCAAAAAGACTCTCATATCTGAGGCTTCGAAGTCCCAGGTTTGATTTCCTGCACCACTATGAGACAGAGCTGAACAGTGCTCTGGTAAAGCAATGTGTGACTGTATATCTGTTGGTTGACAGTGACTCCTATCTACAGCAGAACTGTGAGGGAGACACATTATTTACTGTAACAAGGTACTTGCTGCCAGGTGTAAAGGAGAGACCTACAGCTTTCAGCAACCTCTAAGGTCAGAGGTACCCTCAAAAAGGAAGCTTGTGTCTCTAACATTAGAGACAGGCACTTTCTACCAAAACTCTCAGGTAGAGATGGTGTGTTTAGTCTAGACCGTGTCCTCTGAATGAAGAATAATGATGTCACATTTCTCAAAACGTCCCCAGTGTGTGTTTGACTTATCAAATACAGGTGACGTCTATGTCTGGTGGGGGAGGGGGAGGAAACAACCTTCAGATTTGCTTGCCTCACTTTTATGACCTCTCCTTGGCATTTTCAAGCATGTAACTGAGCCATGCCTTGGCTTGTAAGGATAGTTGGATTCCTACTTAGGCAAAGTCAGCCATTTCTCTGAGCCAAGAAAGGTGAGTAGCAGCTAGGAGTGGGGAGGCTATTAAGGGGGATGGCAAAATGAGCAATTTTAAGTGCAACAGTGGAACAAGGTGTCTTCCAAGCCAGAATCTGGCTATCATCCTCTGATGCTTTCCTTTCAGCATCAAGGTGTGTGTTCTGAGACAAGGATTATTAATAACAATTAAATTGTATATGTTAGAAATTGCCTTTAGGGGGAAAGGGAAAAAAAAAAAAAGAAATTGCCTTTGGGTGGTGGTGCACCTGGTTGAGAACACATGCTGTAATGCTGAAGGAACCCTGTTCGAGCCCCCAGTCCCCACCTACAGGGAAAGCTTTGCAAGTGGTGAAGCAGTGCTGCAGGTGTCTCTCTGTCTCTTTCCCTGTCTCCTCCTTCCTCTTGACTTCTGGTTATCTCTATCCAATAAAGAAAGAAAGAAAATTAAAAAAAATTTTAAAAAAAGAAATTGCCTTTGGTTGTAACAAATAAAATCGACCATTTTGAAAAACAGCCTAGGTGTTCATGAGTAACAGAGTAGTGAAACCAGTAGTAGCATACCCACACATGGAAAAGTCATGCAGTTGTTACAAATAATTAGATTTGTTTGTACTGGTAAATATATTTTTTTTTTTAAAAAATCAGGTAGCCAGCCACGCACCTGGTTGAGAGCACGTGTTACAATGCACAAGGGTTCAAGCCCCCAGTCCCCACCTGCAGGGAGAAAGCTTCATGAGTGTTCAAGCAGGGCTGCAGGTGTCTCTCTGTCTCTCTCCCTGTCTATCATTCCCTTCCCTCTTGATATCTGTCTGTCTCTATCCAATAAATAAATAAACTTAATAATTTTTTTTTAATCAGGTAGCCAACAAGGGCAATAAAAATGGGGAAAATGGCCTCCAGGAGCAGTGAATTCATAGTGTAGGCACTGAGCCCCAGCGATAACCCTGGAGGCAAAAAAAAAAAAAAAATCAGGTAGCAGTGTCAGTGAGACAGAGCAGCAGTAGCACACAAGACTGGTAGGTTGGGAGTCAGGTGGTAGTGCAGCGGGTTAAGTACACGTGGTGCAAAGCGCAAGGACCTGTGTAAGGATCCCGGTTCAAGCCCCCAGCTCCCTACCTGCAGGGGGGGGGTTCACTTCACAGGCGGTGAAGCAGGTCCACAGGTGTCTATCTTTCTCTCCCCCTCTGTCTTCCCCTCCTCTCTCCATTTCTGTCTGTCCTCTCTAACAGCGACGACAGCAATAACAACAACTACAAGAACAATAAAAAACAACAAGGGCAACAAAAGGGAAAATAAATATTTAAAACAAAAGACTAGTAGGTCAATTTATTTATTTATTTATTATTGAATAGAGACAAAGAAGAATTGAGAGGGGAGGGGAGATAGGGAGAAGAGATAGAAAGATAATCTGCAGCCCTGCTTCACCACTCGTAAAGCTTTCCCCCTGCAGGTGGGGACCAGGAGCTTAAACCTGTTTTCTTGTGCACTATCATGTGAGTGTTTAAGCAGGTGTGCCATTGCCTGGCCCCTGTAGGTTGAATTTTTAGAACCACTAATAGCCTCAGTGGTGCTATGGAGCAAAAAAAAATCAAGTATGAAATCAATTCTCAGTAATACTGTAATTGAGTAACATTTTCTCTGCGTCATTTTACTTTTTAGCAATCATACATTTGTTATAGAATTAAGAAAATATAATAAGAATTAGAAAACATTTTGAGTAGAAATATTATGCCCTAAAATTTAGAAAGACAAAATAGTCCTTGGAGCTGAGTTCTGGCACATGAACCCAGTGGTTTCTGAGAATATCTTTCAAACCCTGCTGACAGAAATAAGTGCTTTATGTACTCCTTTCCCACATATCACTTTTTCCAACTATAAGCAGGGTTGTGATTTTGATCCCACAGAAACTCTAAAGTGCCATGTAAGAAGTCTAGGTACCTAAGTACAGATTGTCTATCTAGAAGCCCATGGAGAGAGAAGATTAGTCATAAGATTACCAAGAGAAGAACTGAAGGGGCCGGATGGTGGCATACCTAGTTGAGTGCAATTACAATGTGCAAAGACCCTGGTTTGAGCCTCCAGTGCCCACCTGCGGGGTGAAGCAGTGTTGCAGGTGTCTCTCTGTCTCTTGCCCTATCACCCTTTTCCCTCTTGATTTCTGGTGGTCTCTATCCAATAAATAAAAAAGATAATAAGAAGAATTGAAGAACTCAATCAATAGAACAAACAAGACCCTGTACATATGACCCCAGCATAGTCACACAAACCCTCATCATTGGAGACTTCTAACTGGAAAGTAAAAACAATTCAGAAAGCCATCTTGAACATTCTCACCTTGGCAGATATGCTGTGGAACAGAGACAAGTGGTCTCTGCTAGCCCCTGTCTGAATTCCTACTCCACTGAGTGGATAGAATTAATAAAACAAAAACTTTTGTCCCACAGAAATGCATACATCCTGAGGAGAGTGGGGGTGAGGGAGGGGTCTCCTGAGGTAATAGTGCAAAGCCCAAGGGACATCCTCTACTCATTTTGGATATGGATAGCTAACATGGTATTGCAAAATGTTTGTAGAACCAACTTAAAACTTTGTTGTTTTTTAATTTATCTTGGTAAAGGAAGATTATATCAAGTCTGAAGTTATGCTATTCTTATCAGATGAAATTTTCTAAGAAGAGACCTCCTTAAAAGCAGGTGACAAAGAACTTATATCCTATAGTTGATGAAGTTTGTATTCATTTTTAGTAACTAAGAACAACTGAAAAACACCATTTTGTTTTGGTTTGTTGAAGAGCTATCTTATCTAGACTTCTTTTTCAAAATGCGGAGAGTTGGAAGATAAGGTACATATTTTACCATGTGATCCACAAGACCAGGGGTAGTTCTAGCCATAGTGTGTCTGTCTCTGTCTCTCTCTCATATAAAAGAGAAAGAGTAAAAAAGTCAGTTTGTGGGTGGTGAAATTGTGCATGTATGAGGCCCTGGCACCACAAAAATAAACAAACAAACAAAGCAAATTCACTTGTGTTTTCTAATGACAAACTAAATAACCTTGGGGAAAAGGGACATGAAAAGAGCTGGCAGTAGATTTTTGGCCCTGGGGATATCAAAGGATGTTTCTAGTTCATTCTGTTCTTCAGTTCAGCCTATTTCATAAACTCTTCTTCAACTGTCAACCTCTGTAAAGTTTCTTTTTCCCCAAACTTTCTTGAAACTTACCATACACAATCAGGCTAGTGTGAGAGGATAATTTAATGATTACAAGAATAGAACTCTCTGAGATGATCTGAACACTTCATGAAGGAAAATTTAAATCAGTTTCAGTTGTGTCCTGAATGGATCTAGGTATGAACTGTCTCAGGAAAATTCTCCTCTGGGCTCAATGTTCTTGGCTTCTATTGAACAGAATAAAGACTTCAACCTAGCACCCACCACACAGTTGTATATCTGCAACATTTCCATGCCTCCGTATCCTCGCTATCAAATGAAAATCTTTGTCTTGCTCAGTTTCCCACTAGCCACTCTGGGATTCCATATTTAAAACCCTTAACGAACTCATGACTTATCCCCAAAGATACCACCTAACATTCTCCTCCACTTGGGTCAAGCCTGCAGCAAAAGAATGCAAGAGAAATGGCTAGAAAGGTTTACATTCCACTTTTCATTTGAATGAAGAAATCAACAAAAGTAGTAATAGCTATTTCCACCTCAAAGATAATACTTTTTTTTTTTTTTAAGTGAAACCCTTTCTCAGAACATTAAGAGGTCAAGGCAGTACAGAAAGTTACAGGGAGGACACTTCTTTGCCACTGTTTTGGCTTTATGAAGGTCAATCAATATCTCATTCTGAAAGTTTCAAAATAACCACTTTGGGGAATATATGTTTAAAGGAGAAGAGAATAGCAGACATGTTGGTTCATTGGGTGAGTCTCAGGGAGTGACACACACACACACACACACACACACACACACACACACAGAAGTCAGTCACACCCTAATCAACATAGTTCTCAATTCTTTTTAACTGGAGATGATATGCTAACCGAAATAAGTAAAGATGAGAAGGACAACTACCAGATGGTTTCACTCATATGGAATATAGATGACTAAAGTAAAAAACTTGCAAAAAAAACCACATGATGGCCAAACTATCTCTTGAACTTTGTGAGAACTATGGTGGTTCTAAGAGTTGGGGGTGGGTGGGTATAAGAGGAGTGGAGGGGCTCCCTTTGATGGAGGGTGTTGTGACTTACAAGCACCATGTGTTGATGTGTTATTATACTCCTGGAATTTTATAGACACTGTCAAGTTACAAGTTACTAATTACATATATATATATTAATATATATATATAATTTACATTATATATAACTATAATAAAATTAATATATTTTTCCCCAGAACACTACTTAGTTCTGGCTTACAGTGGTGCCAGGATTGAACCTGGGACTTCAGAGCCTCTAGCATGAAAATATTTGTATAACCATGTACTATTTTCCCTATCCTCATCCTTTCTATAACAAAAAAAAAAAAACTTAAATTGCTTTTAATAAAAACAAAACCCTTGTTTCAATCTAGAAAACTCAGTCCCCCCCAAAAAAAAACCAATCAAACAACAACAACAACAAAACAAGCTGTGAAACCTAAGCTACAAAAAGCAAAAGAAACAAAAACCCAAAATATTTTATGTTGTAAGCTAACATCACAGAGATGGGAAACCAGAAACAGAAGTCTTTTTTCACTCCTCCCTAACATATAGTGTTTACCCTCTGGCCATGTTTGTCAATCTGATCAGAATGTTCTGGGTGCTTTGAAAAAGTCCGGATTTTTATGAATTAGCATAAATTTACTTAAGGTCCCCTGGAGTGGGGTCCATAGATCTGAATTTGTGACAGTTTCCCACAGGTAAGTCTTTTAACCATTGTATCTAAGAATGCTTGTCTTTTATGAATTAGTCAAGATCACACCAGTGGTAATAACTGGTCTCATATAATCTGAGAACCACTGGAGTCCTTTTTAAACAAAAATGCTCCAGTAAGTATGCTGTTTTAGAACATAGTGATTATATCATGTGCTAATTATGGCCAATGACACCATTTTTAAAAACTACATTACTAAACACTTTTACTTTCTTATAATGATGGGAAGGTATCGTGTCATTGGGCCATTTTAGCCCTAGACATCATTACAGAGAATTGCAAACAGATATAGATAAGGGCCATTAGGACCCGGGATGCTTTCCTCTCAGGCTATTTACCCATAAGAATAGGATGTCCTGAAGCCACACTTCCCCCAAGTGAAGTGTTGATAAGTCTGGTTATCTGAAAGATATTATTGGGAGTGTGATTTGCAGGACATTTACATTTCCTTGATAGGGTTAGTCATATGAAAGCTGACAAAGAAGGAAAAAGAGCCATGTTATGGTGCAATGTCAACAGACAGCTGTCCCCTGGCTTCATGATAAATAGGATGACTTGCATTGCTGAGCGGTGTGGTCACTGCCAGAGGAATGGCCCTCTCACATTTCTTCCTGATTCACATATTTAGTAGGGATACTTGTCATCCCCTCCCTTTTCTGCTTCCCAGACACTGAGTCTGGGATGAAAATTCACCTGCCTCTGAGTTGGCCACTGTGGGGGCAGGGTGTTACTTGGATTCCCAGGTTGGAAGATTATCTCACCAGCCCTAGCTATATAAGCTGACCAGTGTCGAGGGGGTCAGCAGGGGCTCAAGGGATTCAATCCACAGAAGAGAAGCATACAGACTAACTTCAAGCTGACATGATGGTACTCAAAGTAGAAGAGCTGGTATGTAAGACACATTATTTTTATTCAATGAAAACCAGTTCAAGTCTTAATTTTTCTTTGAAAATTGAAATGCCTTTTCCTTTCAGGTACAATGCTCAGGTACTAGGAAAATTCATATCTAGGAAATGGTTGAGGTATTGGATGAAATTAATGAAACTGGAAAGATGGAGCTGACAGTAATGATCTTTCTGTGTATTTCTCCTGTGTTATTTTTACTTTTATCACTAAAGCATGGAATCATATATAGTTATCACAATGCCTTAGAAAAGTAGTTCTATTTCAAGACTATGCCTAGAGACTTTCTAACACAAAGTCAAGCATCATTCAGAAATACCTAAAGTGAAATAATTTAAAATATTCAGAGAGCGGTTATGATTTTGCTGGGGGGGGGGAGGAATGTGATCAGGCAGCTTTAAAATAGATTTGAAAATACTAGCCTAACCTAAGCTTTCTTTGAGTTAACTAAGACAACAGGACAAGTGCCTGAAGGTAATCCTGGGATCCAGCAGTAATGCACTACAGCCTGAAAATGTTACAACGAAACAGCTGTCACCAAGCAGGGAGGACCAGGGGCCACCTGTAGCATCCTCTGTAGAAAATTACCCAGTATAGGCACTGTTAATCTGACTTAAACATTTTCTTCCCTCATAGGTCACAGGGAGGAAGAATGGCAGTGGGGAGACAGCAGAGTTCCTTCCTGAGGATTTCAGAAATGGAGAATATGAAACTGCTGTTACCTTAGAGAAGCAAGAAGATCTGAAAACACTTCCAGCACATTCTCTGAGTCTAGGGGAGCAGCAATGGAAAATCGAGAAACAACGAGAGGCAGAGGTAAGAAGCCTCCTAGAATCCACCAGAGAGAGGTTAGGCTGGGGGAAGGGTAGAGGTCCCAGGTAGGAAATAGCAAAAAGATAAACAAAATATATGCAGGCATTGCAAAGATTTCTCTCTACCACCAAGTTCTAATCAGTTAAAAGATAACTTCTATGGGACAAACTATGGGAAATAATTCTGACAAGACTTACTCTCAGAATTCTGAAATAATGAATAAATATTTTGTGACCATGTTTTGATTGAAAGTCTTGGAAAGAGCAATGTGTCCTGTGAATTTCAGTCATGCACAGTGTACCTTAGTTTAGTTCATCCAAGAAATAGAGATTGCTTCTCCTTGATGAGCAATTTCTGACCCATAGATCACTGTTTGACTGTGGTCACTCTCTGTGTTGACAAAATCTGTGTTTCTAGGTGAATTTTCCTTCCTTACTAAACACAGAGAAAACATGCATTAGTCATCTGTAGTCCCAGGATAGTGCTTTGCATAAAACTCTGTTCAGTGGGCCACCCGAAAGACACTGGCATTGCTTTTTAGAACTCCTATTAGTGGACTTTGGAGGGGGGTGTTAAATATATGTATACAACAATTGGGGGCTTGTTCATGGCAGCAACTGCAAAAGCATCACTGAGAGACTAGGTCCTATCACCAGTTTGTCAAGGCTGATTCTGTGAACCAATGTGTGTGTGTGTAGAGGGGGGAGGCAGGAGTAGCAGGATTCAATAAAAATTAAATAAGAAATCACAAGATTGGGGGTTGGGCGGTAGCACTGTGCGTTGCAAAGTGTAAGGACTGGTGTAAGGATCAGCCCCACATGAAGGGGGGTCACTTCACAAGCGTTGAAGCAGGTCTGTAGGTATCTTTCTTTCTCCTTCCATTTTTACCCCACCTCTCTCCATTTCTCTCTGTCCTATCCAACAACAATGACATCAATAACAACAATAATAATAACCACAACAATGAGCAACAAAATGGAAAAAATAGCTTCCAGGAGCAGTGGATTCGTGGTGCAGGTACCAAGCCCCAGAAGTAACACTGGAGGCAAAAATAAACAAATAATAAGGGGGGAAAAAAAGAAATCACAAGATCAAAATAGGAAAGAAATCAGGCTGGGCTTAAGTGCACATGGCACAAAGGACTGGCATGAAGATCCCTGTTCGAGCCCCCAGCTCCCTACCTGCAAGGGGGGGGGAGTTGCTTCACAAGCAGTGAAGCAGGTCTGTAAGTGTCTATCTTTCTCTCCCCCTCTGTCTTCCTCTCCTATCTCTATTTCTCTCTGTCTCCTATCCAACAACAACGACAGCAATAATATCAACAATAACAATAGCAACAAAAAATGGAAAAACAGTCTCCAGGAACAGTGGGTTCGTAGTACAGGCACCAAGCCCCAGCAATAACCCTGGAGGCAAAAAAAAAAAAAAAAAAAGGAAAGAAGTCACTAAATGAAAGTCAAATATTTTTTTTAATTTATTTATTTTTCCTTTTGTTGCCCTTATTCTTTTTCATTGTTGTTATAATTATTACTGTTGTTATTGATGTCATCGTTGTTGGATAGGACAGAGAGAAATGGAGAGAGGAGGGGAAGATAGACAGGGGGAGAGAAAGACAGACACCTGCAGACCTGCTTCACCGCCTGTGAAGTGACCCCCCTGCAGGTGGGGAGCTGGGGGCTCGAACAGGGATCCTTCTGACAGTCCTTGCACTTTGAACCACGTGCACTTAACCCGCTGCGCTACCGTCCAACTCCCGAAAGTCAAATATTTTTAAAATAGTCCAACTGTCTTTTTTTTTAATATTTATTTATTTTCCCTTTTTGTTGCCCTTGTTGTTTTTCATTGTTGTTGTAGTTATTATTGTTGTTGATGATGTCGTTGTTGTTAGATAGGACAGAGAGAAATGGAGAGAGGAGGGGAAGACAGAAAGGCAGGAGAGAAAGATAGACACCTGTAGACCTGCTTCACCACCTGTGAAGTGACTCCCCTGCAGGTGGGGAGCCGGGGGCTCGAACCGGGATCCTTATGCTGGTCCTTGCATTTTGCGCCATGTGCGCTTAACCCGTTGTGCTACCACCCGACTCCCTCAAACTGTCTTTAAGACTTAGTGAGAACTATGGTGCTGAGAAGTAGGGTCCATAAAATTTTGATGATGAGTGCTGTGTGGAACTATACCCCTGTAATAAACATAATCTTGTAAACTTCTATTACATCACCAATATATATATTTTTTAATTTCCAAACAGTTCATGTGCTTAACTCAGAACTTGCAGACTTTGGTTAAACACAACCAGAATGCTTATCAATACCATAAGATGTGGATTTATTTTTTTAGCTCAAGAAGAAAAAACTTGAACAAAGATCAAAGCTTGAAAATTTAGAAGATCTTGAAGTGATCATTCAACTGAAGAAGAGGAAAAAAATTAAAAAAACGAAAGTTCCAGTTGTGAAGGAACCTGAGCCTGAATTCATTGTAAGTGCTCTTTGGCTTTGTTGTTTTATACATCTGTTGTCATGCTATGGAGAAATAAATATCAGTGGAGGATTTGATTGACTGTTGGAAAGCTCATGTTAGCTCTCACTCTTTTTTTTTTTTTTTTTTGGCTTTAGACGGAACCTGTAGATGTGCCTAAGTTTCTCAAGGCTGCCCTGGAGAATAAACTGCCAGTAGTAGAAAAATTCTTGTCAGACAAGAACAATCCAGATGCCTGTGATGAGGTAAAGCTTATACAAAGCACTGCAAAATCCAGCTCATTAATCTTGTGCTTCTTCTACTTTCCTGTAGGTTTGTTAATATGGTTCCAAAAATCAATCCACCTGTAACAGTTTCCCCAGCTGTTGCCACATATGCCAGTAACATAATAGGAGAGTGGGAGAGTATAGTAGTTAAAAAAAAAAAAAAAATTAGATCCATGGTGTGGATTGCATCATTTTTTTCACTGCCATTTACTTTGGGTTGATTTTTTTCATATTGCCTTTTTTTTTTTTTTAGATTCTTGGGTTGAACTTTGAATAAGGAAGGGCCAAAATGTCTCCTTTGGAGAAATACATGATTTGTAACACCTTTGATTATGGCCATATAAGGAGTATGGAGAATTGGAGTTAAGGGACAGTTTTGTCATTACTTGACTGACTAATTCTCAACAATTCATTTATATTTTCTGGACTTCAGTTTTCTTATCTCTAAATAGAGGACAATAGAGTAAAATAATGACAGTGGTTGTTCCAGTTTAATTATGTTAACCCATTTATATGAAGTTAACTTACTAGCCATCAATAATCATTTTCTGTATTCTCTCTCCCATGAATTGAAATGAGAAACCATTTCTAAACTATTAATAAAAATGAGTCTCCCATGATCTTAAAAAAATGAACTGGATACTATTTGATATTCAACCTAGCAACAGTCCCAGATGGGAGAAACTGCTGTCTGCATGACAAATACTACACAAAGATGGCACAAAGTTTGAAAAAGAAAGATGCAGGCATGGAGATAGTCTGAAACCTTTAAGTTCACATCCCTTGATGTAGACCTCTGTGCACTTAGAACCTACATTGCAGGAAGCCCGAATCCCAGAGGTAGGGTGCTTAGTCTAGTTTTGCACTTTTAATAAATTTAACATTTCTAACTCATAAACTATTCCCATCTCTACCAATTAGATCATAAAAGTCCCCATTTTATTTCTCTTTGGAAAGATTTCTTCAGCTTGTATATGCAGTTCTATATCTCTCTTTAAAATCTCTATCCTGACAGTATAAACGGACAGCGCTTCATAGAGCATGTTTAGAAGGACATTTGGCAATTGTGGAGAAGTTAATGGAAGCAGGAGCCCGGATCGAATTCCGTGATATGGTAAATATATTTCTTTGCTTGGAAATGAGCCAAAATAAGTAGACTGTATGAAGTCTGAGAAGCAATGAGAAACTGGGCAGATTGGATTGAAAAGTGATCTGAGAAAGGAAGGCAAAAGCTCATTTCCCCCCACACAAAGGAAAGCTGGGAGATGGCACTAGGTCATATGAAAAGTATTTTCCATAAATACTGAAAAGGAGAGCAGAGTTTCAGGGTAAAGATGGAAGTGAAAACTGCTGAACAAAATTCCTCATCAGAGAGTTGGGTCATTATCAAGTCAGTGGCATTACCCAGAAGTAATATAGTTGACACTTCCTTTTCAATATCCCTGTCTTTCCATTATATAGAGATGCCAGCTCGTGGCCCTGAAGCTACTAGCAATGCATTGGCATTTTATTGGAGTAAAGCTGTACTCTTTATATGACAGATTCTGATTATCATCAGTAAGATTTGAGGATGGACTGCATATGAAATAAATTGCATCTATGGAAAGTAGCAGCTATTCAGACCTCAATAATTCAGTCACTGTGATTTCTATAAAAGCTAAAGTATGACATTTTTATGAATTGAAAAAGCTGGGCTGAGAGAAACGGCGTGTTTGTTTATTGAAAAGCAGCTCAATTTGACTTTATAGCAAAATTGAAAAAGATTATCAAAACAATCAAAAGAGTTGACCAGAATTGAATCAAAGAGAGAAGCATTTCAGAAAACAACCTAAAAAAAATAAAAAACAAAAATAAATAAATAAATAAAAATAAAAAACAAACAAAAAGAGAGGAAAGAAGAAACAGTAAGTTTGCATGGAAAGACTTGAAAACTCTCCAGGTTCCAAAGACACTAAAACTCATGAGTGTGAGATCTGGAGGTCAGGGACATTACAAAGAGAGTAGAAAGAAGCAGCTCTGCCAAGAGTGGACACAGAGCAGTGAGTACAGTCATGGGCAGACAGAGGCAGTGCAAGCACGGATGACAGCAGAATCCAGAGGGACATAGGAGAGAACAGAAACCCAAGTGAGGTGTCAGGTCCAGGTAAAAATCTTTCAGAGTGACTATTTTTATTCATCCAGAATATTAAAATACATTTGTCTAGAGCCTTTGAGTACATCTGGGAAAAGTGGTTAAAAGTTCAGGTTGACTTAAGTTGAAATGCCTATTCTGTCACTTACTATCTTTCCTTGGGGCAGAGGGGAAAAAAATCTTGAATATTGGGAGTCAGGCGGTAGTGCAGCAGGTTAAGTGCACATGGTGCCAAGCACAAGGACTGGTATCCCGGTTCAAGCCCCCCGGATCCCCCCATGCAGGGGAATTGCTTTACAGGCAGGGGAGTTGCTTCATAGGCAGTGAAGCAGGTCTGCATGTGTCTATCTTTCTCTCCCCCTCTCTGTCTTCCCCTCCTCTCTCCATTTCTCTCTGTCCTATCTAACAACAATGACATCAATAACAACAACAATAATAACTATAACAACAATAAAAAACAAGGGAAACAAAAAGGAAGATAAATAAGTAAATATAAAAAGATACTAAAAACAAAAATATTGAATATTTTGGAGCCCTGTTATTTCAACATGTAAAACAATTACAAAACACATATCACATCATGTTTCTGGGAGGGTAATGCATGAGAGCATGTAGCACCATGCTGGCATGAAGGCATCCACAAACTTGTAGCTTTTATTCTTTTAAAATTTTCACTAGGGAAAGACAGAAACAGGCGGGGGTATGGATTGACCTGTCAACACCCATGTTTAGTAGAGAAGCGATTACAGAAGCCAGACCTTCCACTTTCTGCACCTCGTAAGAATTTTTTATTAGTGATTTAATAATGATTAACAAGATTGTAATATAACAGAAGTACAATTCCATACAGTTCCCACTACCAGAGTTCCATGGCCCATCCCCTACATGTGTGGAAATTTCTCTATTCTTTATCCCTCTGGGAGTATGGACCAACATTCTCACCATAAAGAACTTTGGTCCGGGAGTCGGGCGGTAGCGCAGCAGGTTAAGCGCACGTGGTGCAAAACGCAAGGACCAGCGTAAGGATCCCGGTTCCAGCCCCCAGCTTCCCACCTGCAGGGGAGTCACCTCACAACTGGTGAAGCAGGTCTGCAGGTCTGCAGGTCTTTCTCTCTTTCTCTCTCTCTTCCCCTCCTCTCTCCATTTCTCTCTGTCCTATCCAACAATGACGACATCAATAACAATAATAAGTACAACAATGCAACAACAGGGGCAACAAAAAGGGAATGAATAATAAATATTTAAAAAAAAACAAACTTAGGTCCATAATCCCAGAAGGGTAAATTCAGGGAAAGATGACCAGAGGGCTCTGAACTCCAATTCCATCACGACCCAGAGACATGAGAGAAGAATCTACATGTGAAAGCTGATAAATTAGAAAACTACCTTGACATTAATAAAAGTAAATTTATCTACAAATTTAAAGAAATTAAAATTAGATTTCCCCAAGTAAGAAAATATTTTCATGAGATGATTAAGATCCTCCCAAGCTCCCCCCTCATCCTGCCCTTATGAACACACAGTACTGCACATACTCACATCACACCAAGTTTATCTAAATCATTTGTCAGTCAGTTTTCATGAGAATAGCTGGAATTAGCCATCTAGATGAGGACACTGAGATCCAGGAGATGACTTACTGGGTGAAGCTCTGGACTCTGCAGCAAGAGGTGCCAAGTTCAACCCCTGGCATCTGGAGTGTGCCAGAGTGATGCTCTGGTTCTCTCTCTTCTCTCTCATTCTCTTATTAGTAAATCTAGTTGAATGTTATCATAGACACACTAGCAAAGGTAAACCTTAGAAACTGAAAACTAATTTTCTGATCAATTTCTCCTTTTTCTTAAGTCATGTCTTTTTTTTGGCTTACAGCTTGAATCCACAGCTCTCCATTGGGCAAGTCGTGGAGGAAACCTGGATGTCTTGAAATTGTTGCTGAACAAAGGAGCAAAAATCAATGCCCGGGATAAGGTATGTCTCCTTCTTTCCACTCCTCTTCCTCCTCTATTCTCACCTCCCATTTTTATATTCCTCTTCCTCCTCCTCTTACCTTCTTTTCCTTTCCCTCCTTCTCCAGGTCGACCCCTACCTTCCTCTTTTCTGTCTTCATCTTCTCCCTCCTTACTCTCTAACCCAACCCCACCTCAACAGTGGGGCCAGCTGTAGTTCTGGCACCATCGTGGCCACTTCCCCTGTTGTCCTGCTCTGTGGTCTGGGGCAGCCTCTGTCCTCCTACCCAGCCCCCTCAGCCATGTTTCTCAATTCCTCAGCTGCTCAGCACAGCACTACATGTGGCGGTGAGGACAGGACACTACGAGTGTGCAGAGCACCTCATCGCCTGTGAGGCCGACCTCAATGCCAAAGACAGAGTAAGTATTCCAGAGAAAACTGGACCTCTTAGAGATTCATTCCACAGTCATTTGGAATCACTCATCAGCTTCCCTTGAGGGTTCCACTTCCTGGCCTTGAAAGCACAACTTTCAGCCTGTTCACTGTGCTTCTCTAGGAAGGAGACACCCCCCTGCACGACGCAGTGAGACTGAATCGTTACAAGATGATCAGACTCCTTATCATGTATGGTGCTGACCTCAACATCAAGAACTGTGTAAGTACTCCAAGACGGGCTCCTCACAGAGCCTTACAAGTCACAACAGGGTGGCTGGTGCACTGGAAAAAACTTTCCACAATGAGAATCTTCTGGTAGTTTTAATACTTTATCCAACCCATTTCCATATGAACCCCAGTTGACAAAGAATTAGGTCACCTCATCAGGGAGGGGAACAGAGTGACTGCTATAATTTTTATTGATGCTTAATAGTTAGTGTTTGGTAATTTTTTTTTTTTTGCTTATTTTTTTAAGGTTTTGCTTATTTTAATGAGCCTAGAGTTTTTGGCCTCTGTAATACTATAGAGTCCTCTCTTGCATCTTTTAATTTTTTTAAAGCTTTTTAAATAATTATTTATTTTCCCTTTTGTTGCCCTTGCTGTTTTTTATTGTTGTTGTAGTTACTATTGTTGTTATTGACGTTGTTGTTGCTAGATAGGACAGAGAGAAATGGAGAGAGGAGGGGAAGACAGAGAGGGGGGAAGAAAGATTGACACCTGCATATCTGCTTCACCACCTGTGAAGCAACTCCCCTGCAGGTGGGGGAGCTGGGGGCTCGATCCTGCATCTTTTTAAAAATTCAGTATTTCTAGGGAATCAGGCAGTAGGTAGCACAGCGCATTAAGCACAGGTGGCACAAAGTGCAAGGACCGGCTTAAGGATTCCAGTTTGAGCCCTCCCCTCCCCTCTCCATTTTTCTCTGTCCTGTCAACAACGACAATGTCAATAACAATAAAGCAACAAAGGCAACAAAAGGAAGTAAATATCTTTAAAAATTCAGTATTTCTTTCAGACACAGATAGGCTGGAGAGAGGGGAGGAAGGGAAGATAGAGGAAGAGGGGCCAAGTGGTGGTGCACCTAGTTAAGCATACACATTACAACGTTCAAGGAACCTGGCTGGGTTCAAGCTCCTGCTCCCCACCTGCAGGGGGAAAGCTTCAGGAATGATGAAGCAGGGCTGCAGGTATCTCTCTGTCTCTCTCCTTCTCTATCTTTCCCCTCTCTCAATTTCATTGTCTCTACCCAATAATAAATAAATAAATTATAAATAAGAGGTGGGGGGAGGGAGAGACAGACACCATCCAGGGAGTTTCCATGGTGCTGGCCACTGTGCTCCCGTGTGGTGGTGCCCTTGTCCCTCACACACAGTAAGGACCCTCTTTAACATTTTGCCTGGGAAAAGTAAAATGTCAAGTTGGTCACCTACACAAACACAAGCACAATCTTCCATGGCCATCTTTGGTTGAAAATTCCATCAATACAGTCACATCAATTTAAGTTAATCTGTAACTTCAGTGAATAAATCAGAATAGGCCACCACCTCCTTACATCAGTATGCATGCTACCCCGTTTTCTAGAGATAGCCATATTTTTGCCTACATTTCAAAGATAATTAAATCTCCACCCTGGTCTATCTGCATATTTCTCAAAATAATTTCCTATCTTTAGGCTTGTAAAATGCTTGTGTAAGTCCCTTCTACAAGTAGGTTTCAACTGAGCTTCATCTATAAGCAGAGAATGTAACCAGCTCCTCCTTATTGCCTCAATTCCCAAGCAAATATCTAATAAAAGCTTTAAAAGTATCACCCAGAGGAATGGATGTAAATTACTAAAGAAAGAACTTGAAAGAAGCTTTTGGGGAATTGCTATAAAGAAAAGAGAAAAAGCATCATGTTGTAATGTGAATAATTTGTTCCCATTATGTTATGAGGCTGAGAGAAATATTTTATTATCAAAAGAAGAAGAAGAAGAAAACAGTGACAAAAAAATAAATGCAGTTGGGACTGAAAGAAGCAACATGCTGACAATAGATTTCTTCATCCTTGGTACTAGGATTGGTCTTACCTAATCTTAATAAACTTTTGGTAAAAAGAGTAGCTTTGGGGCTGTGTGGCCTTTTTCTATCTGAAAAACTTAGCCTAGAATAGGTAATGACAATAATAATAATAATAATAATAGAAATTAAGGCACTTACCAAAGAGTTGCCTGTAATTTGCAAATAGGACTCATGAATCTCAATTATCAGTAAAACCCAAACACTAGGGAACTGTTTACGTCAATGATAACAGTGGGTAAATGTTCCCTCCATGCCTATTTTTAAATGCCATCTTTTAAAGGATTGTAAACAACACACTATATGAGATTCTATGATTGTCCCAAGCTGTCTTCATGATTGCTGATAAGCATTTCTTGTTTTTGTTTTTATTTTTTCCCTTTATTGGGGGCTTAATGTTTTATAGTAGACGGTAAATACAATAGTTTGTACATGCATAACATTTCTCAGTTTTCCATACAACCCCCACCAGGTCCTCTGTCATCCTTTTCCAGGACCTGTATGATTTTTTTTTTTTTAACCAGGGCATTGCTCAGCTCTGGTTTATGATGGTGACAGGTAGGGGGGTGGAGGACTGAACCTGGGACTTTGGAGCCTCAGGTGTGAGCGTCTCTTTGCATAACCATTATGCTATCTATCCTCCCTGATAAGCATTTTTTCCCCTTTTGTTGCCCTTGTTGTTATAGCCTTATTGTGGTTATTATTGTTGTTGATGATGTGTTTATTATTGTTGTTGGATAGGACAGAGAGAAATGCAGAGGGGTGGGGAAGACAGGTGAGAGAAAGATAGACACCTGCAGACCTGCTTCACCAGCTGTGAAGCGAAGCCCCGGCAGGTGGGGAGCCAGGGGCTTGAACCGGGATCTCTACAGCGGTCCTTGCTCTTTGTGCCATGTGTGCTTAACCTGCTGTGCTACCGCCCAACCCCCAATAAGTACTTAAGGAAAACACCACAGAAGTGGGGAAGTTCCAAAATGGAGGTTTCAGGGTCATTAACTTAAATCCATGTAGGGGTCCACAGACCACATAAATAGCAAATGAGGATTGAGTGGGGTCTGTGCACGTGACTTTTACAGTAAATTATGTGCCTAGGGCCTCATGGAAGCATGTGCTCTATTACTGAGCTACATTCTAGGCCTTGAGGCAAGTAACTTTTTTTTTTCCTGAAGTGTTTCATTGTGTTTTGTTAGTCACTAATGATTAATAGTGTTGTATTATACAGGTGGCTTTTACAGGTGGTGACCCATCCTCCAATTTAGTCTGAATGCTCTGTGGAAGTACAGCTGGTGTGTTGTTGTCAACTTTTTCATAGAGGTCACAAATGCAAATGGAAGCTATTGATTTCTAGCTGTTGCCACTTAATTCTAATTCAAAAAAATAATCTAAGGTCTGCTTGGGCTAAAACAAAACAGGTCTCTAGACTGATTTGCATCTCAAAGCTATTTGCAAAAACTCTAGGTGAAAGGGAGACTTCTGAATGAATATAAATGAGGGGGGAGCTAGACTCCTCATATCCAAAGGCAAGAATTAAAAGACATAATTTCTCTTTGTTTTTAAATGGTTTTGCAGGAGGTTAATAGTTTAGAGTACAGCTGTTGATGCATGGGTACAATTTCTCATCTCACTATGCCAGGTGTCTGCAAAACACTTTCACCCCCAATTCAGGTCCTTTTCGGTGGGATTTGTCTTTTAGTAACTCTCTTGAGGCATATGCATAAGAAAAATGAAAATCTGGCCTCTTTAAAAAATTCTTTATTCACACATGTCATTGATAGTTCCTCCAAAAAATACAGATTTTCTATGGGAGTCACATTAAAATTCTGAGAAGTTGTGAAAATATATACTCTCTGCAGCAGTACCTGAGTACTTAAGCCAGGGTGTTGAAGATGCCCTTTACCATCAGATTTTATCAAGGGATCTTTTTCTTTTTTGTTGCCACATGGTTATTACTGGGGCTCAGTGCCTGCAACACAAACGCACTGCTACTGTGAGACAAGCCCACTGCTCCCGGTGGCCACTTTCCTTTCCTCTTTTCCCTTTCTTTTTATTTTAATAAGAGAGAGAAATTGAGAGGGAGGGGGAAGTGGAAAGGGAGAGAAAGAGAGATACCTGCAAAACTGCTTTACCACTTCTAAAGCTTCCTCCCTGCTGGGGACTAGGGGCTTGAACTCGTATCCTTGCATATGGTAACAAGTGCGCTCAACTGCATATGCCACTGCCAGGCCCCCCATCAAGGCATCATTTTTCCAAATATATAGTAAATGATTTTTCACCAAGAGGTTAAGAATTCCTGCCAGTGGGGTTCGGGCAGTAGCGCCGTGGGCTAAGCACACATGGCACGAAGAGCAAGGATCCCGGTTTGAGCCCCCAGCTCCCCACCTGCAGGTAGGTCACTTCACAAGTGGTGAAGCAGGTCTGCAGGTGTCTATCTTTCTCTCTCCTTCTCTGTCTTCCCCTCCTCTCTCCATTTCTCTCTGTCCTAGTCAACAACAACGACATCAGTAACAACAACAATAACCACAACAACAGTAAAACAAGGGCAACAAAAGATCCATTCTACAGCATGAGAGAGAGTGTGTGTGTTTCAAAATATCTTGGAGTGATTTTGCATCTTACTGTCTAGGGAATAGGGGATATTTTTCCCCAGTTCCTGGAAAAGTCCCTGAATGAAAAAAAAAAAAAATGCTGATCTGACAAGAGAAAAGCACTCCCATCAGAAACAAAGAGCTGCTTTGAGTATGAACTGCAAATTACTCAGTGGAAAGCAGAAACCACCCTCATAACATATTCCTACCCATTACCTCATTAGACATCGAATCAAGAGAGGATGTCAATTTGTAGATGCCTCCCATCTGAAAATCACCTGTCTTCATTTATTTTGATTAGGCTGGGAAGACCCCCATGGACCTAGTGCTCCACTGGCAGAATGGCACCAAAGCAATATTCGACAGCCTCAAAGAGAACTCTTACAAGACCTCTCGCATAGCCACATTCTGAAGAAATGACTCATCCACCGCTCTTCACCATAAAAAAATAAATAAAAAATAAATCAGACGCGGCCCCAAAGAAGAGCAGCTAGTCATAAAATGCAGCCTTTGTTTATCAACCTGCTGTAAAACTGCACCTACCAAAGTTTGGAGAAAGCACAAGGATATAGGCATTGATATTTCCCTTAGAAAAACTCACTTATTTATTTTTACTTATTACTGTTTACTTATTTATTTTACTTACTTTGATAGCCACTGATACGCACATCTTTCACGAGCATCCATTTGGTGAGCAATATTTGCACAACACTCCAGAACCTTCCCTAGTCCTTAAGTCATGTGACTGAGTAGTGCTCTCAGCATCTGGCATTTCAAGGTGTTTCTGAAAGACAAAAGGCGATGATTGTAACCCACTTTTCTCCTGAAATTTTTATGCTAAAACTGAAGGCAATAAAAGGCATGTAGTGACAGGAAAGAAAAGGAATTGACTGTGAGGAGGGCCATGAAGCTGTTTGACATCTGGGCCTGGTATATCTTGCCAAGTCATGCCCTACACCTAGTTGAAGAGAACTTTCTGAATGTGAGCAGAGCTCTGTGGAAGGAGCTGGCAGCTGGGCCATGCAGAGGGAATTTGAGAATAAAAGATGAAAGGGACTGAAAATTGTAAATGTGTAAATGTATATTATGATGTATG
The DNA here is from genome assembly GCF_950295315.1 of Erinaceus europaeus. Classification (NCBI taxonomy): domain Eukaryota; kingdom Metazoa; phylum Chordata; class Mammalia; order Eulipotyphla; family Erinaceidae; genus Erinaceus; species Erinaceus europaeus. The sequence continues at coordinate 101,281,057 of NC_080162.1, read as the reverse complement.
AATATTTTATATTCATAATAAAAGCAAGTGAATTCTAACCTTCTAAGTATTTCTGTAAGTACGTATGCAAGAAAAAAAGTTAAAGGGAACCTTCAGATTTTGTCTCCCAGAGCAGGGAAATAGCATAATAGTTAAGCACACTTTCAAGCAGCAGGTTAAACACACATGGCCCGAAGTGCAAAGACAACTTAAGGATCTGGGTTCGAGATCCCAGCTCCCCACCTGCAGGGGCGGTCACTTCACCGGTGGTGCAGCTGTTGTGCAGGTGTCTATCTTTCTCCCCTTCCTCTAGAGATTTCTCTGTCCTATCCAGCAACAACAACAACAAGGGCAACAAAAATGGGGAAAAAATGGCCACCAGGAGCAGTAGATTTGTTGTGCTGCCACAGAGCCCCAGCGATAACCCTGGCAGCAATAATAATAGCAATGGTAATAATAACAATAACAAATTGTCTTTCAAATTTTAAGACTTCTATAGAAAGACACTTCTCTGAGTATCTTGTTAACATGGGGTGACAGTAGGGTCTGAATGTGCATTTCTGAGAAGCTACATGTAGGTGATGCAGACATAGTGACATGCCACAACCACCTGGGAAGAGCAAAACTGAAAGGAGGTACAAAGGCATTCTTTTGGCCACAATGATGTGGAGAATGTGACCCCTGGTGGACACAATGATCACTGCAAAGGGAGTTACTTTGTTGCCAATGCGGGGCTAAATCCCAAGATTAATAATAATAACAATAATAATAATGATAAACAGATTGTTCCTGCCCTGCCTTCCTATTATAAATAAGTATTAAATAGACCATCATGGGGCCAGCAAAACAGTAACACAGGCTCAAGCCTGGCTCCCTCTGCACTGAAGGAAACGTATCTGCTGTCTTTCTCTCTTCTCTTCCTCTCTCACCCTTTCTCTCTCTCTCTCTAAACAGTTCAATCCAGAAGAGTAAAGTTCTAATGACAGGAATAAAAATTTTAGGGGGAGGGGCTGGGTCGTGGCACACCTGGTTGAGCACATATGTCACAATGTACAAGGACCCGGGTTCAAGTCCCCACCCCACCTGCAGGGGGAAAGCTTCACAAGTGGTGAAGCAGTGATGCAAGTGTCTCTCTCTTTCTCTATCTCCCCCTTCCCTCTTGACTTATGGCTGTCTCTATTCAATAAATAAATAAAGATAATATAACAATTTTAGTTGGCCAGGTGGTGGTGCAACCAATTAAACAGACGTATCACCACGAGCAAGGGACTAGTTTTGAGCCCTTGCTCCCCGCCTGCAGGGGGGATGCTTCACAAGTGGTGAAGCAAGTCATTCTCTTTCCCTCTATCTCTCCTCCTCCTCCCCTCTTAATTTCTTTCTGTCCTATCCAATAAAATAGAAAAGTCTGACGGGGCTTGCCTGGCAGTCTGCAGTGGAGGTTCCAGCCAGTAGGAGCCACTGCAGGAGCAGGTCTCTGACCACCTGCTGAGCCTGCAGAGGCCCAGAACCTTCTTGGGCTCCTCACTAACCCTCACCTCTGCATCAGCGCCACAGACCACAGCCTTTGAGCTTCCTGCCGCCCCTGCAGGCTGGAACTGACCTGCACGAGGCTCCCCAGGCTGCGTGCTGGAGCTCCGGCTGCACTAAGGCCAACGCCTGCCGGTGGCCTTCAGGCCGACTTCCACCTCGTGCACCAGGACTGCAGGAAGACCTCCCCGGCGACCCAAGGCTCTTCCTGGAGGATAGAGGTGAATGGCCACCCAGCTCTCGCGTGCTTTGGGCCGTGTCACCTGGACATGTGACTGTAGAAGTTGAAGTACAGGGAGTCGGGCTGTAGCGCAGCGGGTTAAGCGCAGGTGGCGCAAAGCACAAGGACCGGCAATAAGGATCCCGGTTCGAACCCGGGCTCCCCACCTGCAGGGGAGTCGCTTCACAGGCGGTGAAGCAGGTCTGCAGGTGTCTATCTTTCTCTCCTCCTCTCTGTCTTCCCCTTCTCTCTCCATTTCTCTCTGTCCTATCCAACAACGACAACAGCGATAATAACTACAACAATAAAACAACAAGGGCAACAAAAGGGAATAAATAAATAAATAATAAATATTTAAAAAAATTTTTTTTAAAAAAAGAAGTTGAAGTACAGAACCAAGCTGGGGAGGTATCTCAGTGGCTAGGGGGGCAGGGCTGGCAGGCCTGAGGGCCCAGGTTCGACCCTTGCACAGCCTGTGCCTGTGCCAGAGCTGAGTGGCATTCTCAGAAATAAAAATACACCAGGGCCAGACAAAAAAAAAAAAAAAAGAAAAGAAAAGAAAAGGAAGAAAGAAAAAAGAAAGAAAAGAAAATATAGGGGGATAAAAAGAAGTTGAGGGGGGGACCAGGTGGTGGCACACCGGGTTGGGCGCCCATGTTACAGGACTCAAGGAACCGGTTCCAGCCCCTGCTCCCCACCTCCTGGAGGGAAGCTTCCTAAGTAGTGAAGCAGGGCTACAGGTTTCTCTCTGTCTCTCTCCCTCTCTACCTCCCCCTTCCTCTCAATATCTCTCTGTCCTATCCAATAATAAATAAATATATATATAATAAATAAAGAAGTTGAGAGAAAAAAAAAGAACACAATAGCAGATGCAAAGCAGGAATTGGCTGAGTTTGGAGTATTGCACCAAAATAAAAATCTCTGGGGGAGGGGGGGTGCGGAGGGTAGATTTTCAGCTCTACTGTAGAGGGGTAGGAGTAGGGACACAGACCCCTTTGGTGGCAGGAATGGTGTTAATACACACTCCTATTGGGAATCAGGCGGTAGGGGAGCAGGTTAAGTGCACGTGGCACAAAGTACAAGGACCAGCGTGAGGATGCTGTTAGAGCCCCTGGCTGGCACCACCTGCAAGGGAGACGCTTCACAGGTGTTGAAGCAGGTCTGCAGGTGTCTATCTTTCTCTACCCCTCTCTGTCTTCCCGTCCTCTCTCCATTTCTCTCTGTCCTATCCAACAACGACATCAACAACAACAACTACAACAACAATAAAAAGGGCAACAAAAAGGAAATAAATATTAAATATATATATATACTCCTATTAACTTATATTCATAAATCACTATTTAATCAATGTGAGAGGGGAAAATATATTGTCTTTTTTTTCTTTTCTTTTGCCTCCAGGGTTATTGTCGGGGCTCAGTGCCTGCACCATGAATCCACTGCTCCTGGAGGCCATTTTTTTCCTTTTTGTTTCCCTGGTTGTGTTACCATTGTTGTGGTTATTATTATGTGGTTATTGATGTCATTGTTGTTGGATAGGACAGAGAGAAATGAAGACAGAGGGGGAGAGAAAGACAGACACCTGCAGACCTGCTTCACCGCCTATGAAGCGACTCCCCTGCAGGTGGGGAGTGGGGGGGGGGAGCTGGAGCCGGGATCCTTTCTCTGATCCTTGCACTTTGCATCACATGTGCTTAATCCACTGCGCTAATGCCCGACCCCGTCTTTAATTTTTTGAGGCATAGACCCCAGTTCTGAGTATATATTCCTTCAATCTAAATACTTAAGGTCTCAAGTTGGTAACATGACTGAATTTTAACAGTAGGCTTAAATTGTTAATACATTTCTAATGATGACCTTTTATTAAATATTAAGTCACCTATAATCTTAGATCAGGGAGAACAAAAGCAACTGGTCTTGAATTGTAAATAGCATTAAATGATATAAATCATGGCAAGGTATTGTATGGTTCATTAAATCCTATTCATGGCATTTTTCAAAGTAAGCCAGGTTCCCAAATAACTTGGTTATAACAATATCTATTGCCTTCTTAAATTCTTTTTTTTTATATTTATTTTATTTATTTATTCCCTTTTGTTGCCCTTGTTGTTTTATTGTTGTAGTTATTATTGTTGTTGTCATTGTTGGATAGGACAGAGAGAAATGGAGAGAGGAGGGGAAGACAGAGAGGAGGAGAGAAAGACAGACACCTGCAGACCTGCTTCACCGCCTGTGAAGCGATTCCCCTGCAGGTGGGGAGCCGGGGTTCGAACCGGGATCCTTATGCTGGTCCTTGTGCTTTGCGCCACCTGCGCTTAACCCGCTGCGCTACAGCCCGACTCCCGCCTTCTTAAATTCTAAGACAGCAGGAACCTTCCCCATTTTCTATAAAACTCACATTTCTCCCAGTCCAGGAACCTCTGAGGCTTTGCTCATTTTTCTTCATGTTTCTCTTGATCCATACCATTTGCTACTGCATCTGCTGATCCCAACCAAATCAACACAACCAGTGCTGCCTTGACATGTTTCACTTTGGATTGTGTCTAGAGATGCCAGGCATGGGTTTTCAACCTTTCATCTCCATTATTCTGCCACCAAGCTGGGATAAAGAACAGGAAAGTTTCCGATGGATGGGGATGTGATATGGAACTCTAGTGGTGGGAATTGTGTGGAATTGTACCCCTCTTATCCAATGGTATTGTTGATCATTATTAACTCAATTAAGAAAGAAAGAAAGAAAGAAAGAAAAGAAAAAAAAGAAAATATGAAAATATGGCTGCCAGGAGTGGTAGCTTTGTAATACTGGCCCCAAGACCCAGCAATAACCCTATTGGTAATAAAACAAACAAAATATATGTGTGTATGTGTGTGTGTGTGTGTGTGTGTATGTGTGTGTGTGTGTGTGTGTATACACATATATTGTTCACATAAATAAATACATAGCAACAATCTGTGGTAAGCACAATGAAGGGGGAAATTACAGTGTTCTGAGATCTAAGCTGTGAAGACACATTATTTGGTGGGAAGAATAATGAGGTTTCTATAAAGACATTTTTGAGCTGGTGACCTTTCAGGTTTGTCTGAAAAATACAGTGGAGTTATTTAATCACAGAATGTTCCTGGTGTCATACCTAAATATGTAGAAAAGGATAAGGTTATAGGGACAGTGTGGTACTTGAGGAAGTGTATGAAGGGCAACTTAAGGCCAATGTGAGTCACTGCTATTAAAAAAATACTTTGCTCCAAATAGGATCATACAAATAACCTCTTAACTATGCCTCTCATGTCTTGACAAGTATTTAGGTACAGTCCATACTAGAAGATCTCCCATTTAGCTTATTGTGAACACATACATTTTTTTTTTTAGGATGATTCACAATACTTTTGAACTTTACTATCTAGTCTCTTGACAATCAGTGGAGTCTACCTCCTTTGGCAACAGGAGTACTATTTTCTGCTATCTGTTTCCCTTCTTTTGCTACTCCTCTATTCTAACCCTTGGCTATTGGCCAAGGACTTGACTCTAATACATCATTCCATGTCCTCCAAGATGAATATTGCTAGACCTGTCATCTCCCATGGATCAACTTGGGTGTATTGTTATTTTAGTATATCTTTCCACACAAGAGCTGGAAAAGTAAAGGAGAGAAAGAGGACTTTAGAGCACATTTATGGAGGGCTGGGAGATGGCACAGTGGGGAAGGCAATGAATCCTCAGCATGGGGTCTCAAGTTCAAGCCTCAGCATCACATATGCTGGAGTGATACTCCGGTTCCCTCACCTTCTCTCTCTTTTTCTCGTTAGCAGTCAATAAAGTCTTTTGAAAAACCACATTTATGTTACCACATCTATAGATGTGCACTTGTACAGAGGTAGAGGTCATGAGAGATGTAATCAAGTTGCAATTTTGCACCCTTTCTTTTCTCCAATAACACCGAGATGTCTTCTTTGGCATTAAGATAATATAAACTAGCTGACCTGAGACTTGCAGTGTGAAGGATGTGACAACTCTTTTTGGGGAGCAGCCATACACCTATATTGTTTTGTCTTTAGACAAAACAGAGCTGTACAAATACCTCTTCTCATACTAATAGTGCCTCCAGACCACTGCCTGGACAGAAATGGTCAATAGAGTCCAAACAGTAGAGCACACCTTGACCTTTCTCCTCATTCCATGCTAAAATCACTTTCCTGGTCGTCTTTCTCTGCTACTTTCTATGCATGTGATGTGTGGTTATGTACACTCTTTTTTTTTTTTTTTTAAGATTTTATTTATTTATTTATTTATTTATGAGAAAGATTGGAGGAGAGAAAGAAACAGACATTACTCTGGCACATGTGCTACCAGGGATTGAACTCAGGACCTCATGCTTGATAGTCCAAAGCTTTATCACTACACCACCTCCTGGACCACATGTAAACTCTATGTCCCCTAACTATATGCCCATCCTTCTGTTTCAAAGATATGTATGATCTTCCCAGAACACTCCTAAATATCTACAGACTACTGCATTAACTTAATTCTACTTGGCATAAAAGCAGATTCTCTTGTCTTCTTTTTTTGAAGCTTTCTCTACAGCCTATTTAGAGAAGCTTCCCAACTTAAAAATTGTCATTCACCGACAGACCCTTTCTTTTTCTATTTAGCAGTTCTCTTCCCTACCCCTACCCCCCCATGACCACCCCCACCCAGAGGCATGGCTCATCTCTGGCTAACAGTGGTAGGGGTATTAAACCTGGGCTCTTGGAGCCTCAGGCATGAATGTCTGTTTACACAGCTCATTATGCTATCTCCATGAGTTTTGATGAAAGAGAAAAGTTGCAGTTAAGTCACATTAGAAAAAGACCAACCCAAGGGCTGGGTAATGGTGCATTTGGCTAAGTGCATATGTTACCACAAACATGGAACCTGGGTTCAAACCACCCAGCTTCTACCTCTAGGTGCAAAACTTCATGAGTAGTGAAGCAGTACTGCAGGTGTCTGTCTCTCCCTTTCAATGCCCTTCCCCTCTCAATTTCTGTCTATCAAATAAATAAATTATGCATATATATATTAATGCCAATGCTTAGTTAATTTTGCTATTGGAAAAGAAAAGCACTTCAGGCAAAAATGTCAAGTTTCTGGGCTTGGAGAAAGCTCACTGAGAAGAGTGCAAACACCCCCCATGCATAAAGACCTGGGTTTGAATGCTAGTAAAAGGGTAAGCTTGTGAAGAGTGGAGCAGTGCTATGTTGTTTCCACATTGAACTTTTTGTTTTGTTTTGCCTCTAGCATAACATTGTAGCTCAGTGCCTGTACTACAAAGTCACTGCCCTTATGGCCATTTCCTTCCTCTCTTTCTCTCTCTTTCTCTCTCTCTCTCTCCTATTTTACTCACTAGGACAGAAAAATTGAGAAGGGAGTGAAAGATATAGAGAGGGAGAAAGACATGTGCAGACTTGCTTCACCACTTGTTGAACTGTCCCTGCTGCATGGGGGGAGCTAGGGGCTTGAACCCGGTTCCTTACATGGGTCCTTGCTCTTATTACTATGTGTACTTGAACAGGTGTGCCACTGCTGGGCCCCTCACCATCTATTTCTGTTTCTTGTTTTCTCCCCCTCTGTCCTTGTTTGAAGTTGAATGGTCCTCAATTTTTTTTCTTTTCTTCCACCAGGGTTATTGCTGGGACTTGGGGCCTTCATGATGAATCCATTGCTCCTGGTGGCCATATTTTTCCCCTTCTCCTTTCTTTTTATTTGATAAGACAAAGAAATTGAGAGGGGGATGAATAGAGGAGAGAGAGACCTGAAGTACACATGGTAATGTGTGTGCTGAGTTGGAGACACCAACCCCAGGATCCAGGGCTCAGCTTTCTAAAGTTCTTCATCTTGTACATTTCCTTGCCCGCAGTCTTTCTCTTGTGATCTTTTTCAAAATGAGGGACATGATCAATAGGCTCAGCCAATAAGAGATGTCTGGAAGTTGTTCTCAGCATTCCCTTCCTCTTTCATTTTTGCCTCCAGGGTCATTGCTGGGGCTTGGTGCCTGCACTATGAATCCACTGCTCCTAGAAGCTATTTTTTCTCTTTTGTTGCCACTGTAGTTTTATTATTTTATTGCTATTGTCATTGTTGTTATTGCTATAGTCGTTGTTGGATAGGACAGAGAGAAATCGAAAGAGGACGGGAAGACAGAGAGGGGGAGAGAAAGATAAGACACCTACAGACCTGCTTCACCTACCGTGAAGCGACCCCACCCACAACCCCTGTGGGTGGGGAGCTGGGGCTGGAACTGGGATCCTTACCCTGGTCCTTGCGCTTAGCACCATGTGCGCTTAACCCACTGCGCTACCACCCAACCCCCCCACCCGTCTTTCAATCAGCCATATCTTCTTACTAAGCAAGCTACCTAGCAGTTCTGTAATCCATCTACTTCCTGACATTCCTGAGGCCGATCCCCTAGTTCAGTTCACCACATTATGTCCTTGGATGACATACCCTGCATGGCACAGGTACTACCTCCACCTAACTTCCTCTACCCTGCTATTCAAATGCCAGCCTTCAGCCAATAATTTTTCTGAAATACAAATCTGGTCAAGTCTTTCCTTTTCTTTCATCTTTTATTTTATTTTCTTTTCTTTCTCCCCTTCAGGGTTATCCTGGGGTTTGGTGCAGGCACTAGGAATCCACTGCTCCTGGTGGCTGTTGTTTTTCTCTCCATTTCATTGGATAGAACAGAGAGAAATTGAGAGAGGAGGGGGAGTTACAGAGGGGGGGAAGAAAGGCAGACACCTGCAGACCTGCTTTGCCACCTGTGAAGCGAAAATCCTTCAAAGGTTTTCCATTTTCCCCAAAGATGTAGAGAAATTAAAAAAAAAAAATTTTAATTTTTTTATTATTTTCCCTTTTGTTGCCCTTGTTGTTTTTTATTGTTGTAGTTATTGATGTCATCTTTGTTAGATAGGACAAAGAGAAGTGGAGAGAGGAGGGGAAGACAGAGAGGGGAAGAGAAAGTCAGACACCTGCAGACCTGCTTCACTGCCTGTGAAGGGACTCCCCTGCAGGTGGGGAGCCAGGGGCTCGAACCGGGATCCTTAAGCTGGTCCTTGCGCTTGGCACCACGTGCACTTAACCCGCTGTGCCAGCGCCACCGCCACCGCTGCCAGACTCCCAGAGAAAACTTCTTAACCTCTTATAAAATCCATAAAGTCGACGAGTGTAAGGATCACAGTTTAAGCCCCTGGCTCCCCACCCGCAAGGGGAGTCGCTTCACAGGCAGTGAAGCAGGTCAGCAGGTGTCTATCTTTCTATTCCCGTCTTCCCCTCCTCTCTCCATTTCTCTCTGTCCTATCCAACAACAACGACATCAGTAATAACTACAACAATAAAACAAGGGTAACAGAAGGGAATAAACAAATAAATAAATAATCCATAAAGTCTGACTTCTGTAAACTATTTTCATCTATTTCTCATTACTTCCTCAGCCGGATTCTAAATTTCAACTCCAGTGAATTTTTAGTTCCTTTAAAACCCAGGCGCTTGCTTTACTGCTCTTATGAAAGGCTCTCATCACACTCCACTGCATAATTTCTTTCTCCTCATCCATTCTCCCCCTCCAGATGAACTCTTCTTTCCTCTAGGAAGCCATTCTAGAAACTTCATCTTTGTTTGTTCCCTAGGGGTGTGCTCTTGAGCCTCCTTTCCTCCCTCAGGACATAATATGTATCATGTTGCCTTACCCCCCAAATGGTAAAATTTCCTTTCTGCCCTTGAACAAGTAATATATAATCATTTGGGCTAGTATATTGTTTCTACTTTCCCATTGCTTTAGACATTGTTATAACAAACTTCATCCTTGTAGCCAGAGAATGTCTGTAAGGATATGATCAAATTACATATTCCACAATGTTATTGTCTTTTCTATGTAATCCTGAAATTTTTTTTTTTACATTTTTCTTTTTTTTCAACCTGATAAACAGAAAAATGTACTTTGTTGCTTTTTCTCTGGTTGCCAGGTAAGTTCAGTACCTTCATGTTTACTGAGCATTTTTCTGGGTCATCTTTCTTTGTTCAGTTTTCTATTAAGTCAGGTTCTCTGAAAGCAGAACTTAAATGAGGAGTCTTGTGTAAGCTATTGAGAATGCTCTACAAACAAGGAACAGGGCAGAATAGAAAAGGTAAATAATAGAAAAGGCTTCTGAAGATGTTTCTCAGAGTAAAGTTGTAGGAGTCCAGGAGCATAAATTGCTGAGCCCAGAAGGGTGGATTATTAACACCTGAAATCAGGTAGTGGTGGGCTAACCTGTAGCAATGGGGGGCAGGGGAGCTTCCCAGGTAAGTGACTATGCCCACTCAGGACAATGCTCTGGGAGTGAAGTCACTAGCACTCAGTACCCAGAACAGTGGGGAGACAAGTACACCAACCTTGTAAAGGGAACAGGTAGACACTAATAGCATTTGTTACATTGCCTGTTTTGGGGAAATACTTCTTAGAAATCCAGCATGGAAAGAAAGGAAAAAAAGAAATTCAGGGTGGTGTAGATTAGAGAGATAGCATAGTATTTATACAGAAACCTACAGGGCAGAGGATAGACAGCATAATGGTTATGCAGAGACTTTCATGCCTGAGGCTCCAAAGTCCCAGGTTCAATCCCTTGCACCACTATAAATCAGAGCTGAACAGTGCTCTCTGGTAGAAAAAAAAAAAAAGAAAAAAAAAGGAAGGAAGGATGGCAGACATACCTTATGCCTATGACACCAAAGGCTCCAAGTTCAAACCTCAATACCACCATAAACCAGAGCTGAGAAGACCTCTGGTTAAAAATAATAATAATAATACCAATAGGGGGCCGGGTGGTGGCGCAGTGGGTTAAGTGCACATGGTGGGAAGCATGAAGACCGGAATGATAATGATCCCAGTTGGATTCCCCAGCTCCCCACCTCAGAGGGAGTAGCTTCACAAGTGGTGAAGCTGGTCTGCAGTGTCTTTCTCTCCCCCTCTTCCCCTCCTTTCTCAATTTTTCTGTCCTATCCAATAATAGCAATGACAATAAGGGCACAGGACAACAAAAATGGCCTCTATTTGCAGTGGATTCTTAGTGCAGGCACCGAGTGCCAGTGATAATGCTGGAAGCAAACACACACACACACAAATAAGATAAATACATAAATAAAAATTAAAAATAAGTCCTGGATGCTAAACCTGTCTGGAATTGCACTGTAAATGTATTTTACTAGTTATTTGTACTCTGTTAACATTGTTATAAAGAAAAACACATCAAGGTTCTTATTTTCTGGCTTCATGGTCATGTTTGGGTCTTTTTCTAATTTAAACTTAAAAAAAAAATCTATGTATTTTTTTTCCTCTAGTATTTTACAAGTTTAAAATTACTTAACCTACCTGAATTTACTGTGAATAACATTGGGTATATGATGTTGCTTTTTTTTTTTTTTTTTCTCTTTCCAAGTGGTTATATGTTTACCTATCACCTGTCTTTTTTTTTTCCCTCCAGGGTTATCTCTGGGGCTGTGCCCACACTACAAATCCACTGCTCTTGGTAGCCATTTTTTCCATTGTTTTTGTTGCTGCTGTTGTTGAATAGGACAGAGAGAAATAGAGAGAGGAGTGGAAGACAGAGAGGGGGAGAGAAAGATAATTACTTGCAGACCTGCTTCACTGCTTGCGAAGTGACCCCCCTGCAGGTGGGGAGCCAGGGGCTCGAACCAGGATCCTTAAGTGGGTCCTTGCACTTCATACTATGTGGGTTTTAACCCAGTGCGCCACTGCCTGGGCCCTTTACCTATCATATTCTGGTAGGTACTACTCTGAACTTTTCACACTTACCTACTTATTCTTTGCAATGTTATGAGGGAGATGAGAGATAAAAATGGCTATATAGTCACCCAAGGTCTCAAGTAGTTCTAATGTGTATTGTTGCTTTAAGATAGGCAGTATCTCTTCACTATTTGCCCTTAATCACTATGCTGTAGTGCCTCTCCTGCATGGTAACCCATTGTTCCATTACCACTTACTGAATAACCCATAATTTGTCTTTTTTTTATTAGTGATTTAATAATGATTGCCAAGATTGTGGATAAGAGAGGTACAACTCCCACCACCAGAGTTCCATATCCCATCCCCTCCATTGGAAGTTTCCTTATTCTTTATACCTCTGGGAGTATGGACCAATAATCATTGTGGGGCACAGAAGGTGGAAGGTCTGGCTTCTGTAATTGCTTCTCTACTGGACACAGGCACTGGCAGATTCATCCAAACTCCCAGCCTCTTTCTCCTTATCTTTCCCTAATGGAGCAGGGCTCTGAAGAGGTGAGGTTCCAGGACATATTGGTGAAGTCTGCCCAGGGAAGCCAGGATAGTGTCATGGTAGTGTCTGCAACTTGGCAGCTGAAAAGTGGTAAGATATAAAGCAGGACAAACTATTTAATTAATAGGAACCCAGAGGCAGGAATAGAGCAGATGGTTCCACCTCACTGTTTCACTGATCTCTGACTTTCAGTATCAGTTATAGTTTTCTCATCTCAAACTGTGAGAACTCTGGTGGTTCTCATTAGGTGAAGGAGACACAAAACTTTGATGCTGAGTACTGTATGGAATTACTCCCCTATAGTATAATCCTGCAAACCACTATTAAATCACTAATAAAAATGTTTAATAATAAAATTTAAACAAAAATATAATCAACGATGCATGAAAAATAGTAGCTTTCACTTCTAGAATTGTGTTATATAATGCTCGGTATACCAATGTATGCATAAAACTGTCTTCTGTGAAATGTTCTAGCTATCCTGTTACTCTTTTTGAATGCCCAGTCATAAATAAGTAATTCAGTTGGTGTACTGCACCAAAGTAAAAGACTCTGGTTGGTGGGGGAGGGTTCAGGTCCTGGAACATGATGGTGGAGGTGGACCTAGTGGGGGTTGAATTATTATATGGAAAACTGAGAAATGTTAACACATGTACAAACTATTATATTTCATTACTGACTGTAAACTGTTAATCCCCCAATAAAGAAATTTAAAAAAAAATTCAGGGGTATCAGACTTCATTAAATTCAGATTATTTGGGGGGTGAATTTGCTTTACAATGCCTTCATACATGCATTTCAGCCTTCCAAAATGTGTTAGGTATTCTCCATACATTCCTTGGTAGTTTGCCTCTTTGTCAATAGTCATCTTTCAAAATCACATCTTACAATGAGTTAACTGAAACTATTGATATTGTGTGTTTATTACTGATCATTTTGCCAAGAACATTTATTAAAGGCATTAATATTCTGTTGTAAGCAAAGCAGTAGTGACTCATGTTCTAAGAAAAGCATCATTAGGAAAGACCAGTTACTGCTATCTGCTGATGAACGCCATTATGCACTCCTATTTTCAACACATGAAATAAGCACAGACCCATAAATAGAAAGGAAGCACAACTGCAAACATGTGCCGAGTGTGCATAAATTTAGAAGCACCTATATTTCTATTTTTGCCCACTTGTTCCTCTTGAGTTTTTCAAGAAGTCTCATTGCAATAACTTACCTCCTTTATTTATACTCTGGTACAATTGATATGTGTCTAATTGCTTAATTTAGAAAACAAAGTAAGATGGTAGAGCATCAAAAGATGTTCTGGGTGGGACTAGAAGGAATTATGTTAAGTGAGGTAAGTCAGAAAGAAAAAGATGAGTATGGGATGATCCCACTCATAAATAGAAGTTGAGAAATAAGAATGGAAAGGAAAACACACAGTAGAATTTGACTGTGTTTGGAGTATTGCACCAAAGTCAAAAATGGGGTGGAGGGTGAGGGCAGATTTTCAGCTTCACTATAGGAGGCTGTGGATAGGGACACAAATCTTTGGTGGCAGGACTGGTGTTAATATTCCTATTAACTTACAGTCTTATAAATCACTAATCAATATGAGAGGGGAAAATAAATTGAATGTCTCAAAGGTCTCGAAATTGATAACCTGATTGGATTTTAACAATGGACTTAAAACAACAGAATAAAAAAAAGTTGAACGTACATTCCTTTAAACAATAAAATAAATAAAAAAGTTGAATGTACATTCCTTTAAACAATTTTATGAGCTATGTGCAGACTGGGAGATGGCACAATGGCTAAGGCATTAGATTGTCAAGCACGATGTCCCAAGTTCAATCACTGCCATCTCATATGCTGCTCTGGTTCTCTTTACAAGTTATAGTTACTTGCCAGTCTTTAAGGTGAAAGCCTATTCTCTGGTGTATGGATTCACTGTTGGGAGGAAGGAGTCTTGTGTTCCCATCTCAAAGAATAAAAATAACTCAAGACTCTGGTGAAGTAACCCAAGTACAGAATTCTTTCTGGATAGCAGCTAATTTTTAAATGTCCTGCATACACACCGGTTTTAGGTTTTAACAGCAGTTCTTCAGAATGAATCATCTTTTTCAAATCATTTGAACTTGGAGTGGGAGATACATGATGGTTATGTAAAAGATGTTCATGCCTGAGGCTCTGAGGTCCCAGGTTCAATACCCCACTGTACTAAATGCCAGAGCAGAGCAGTGGCCATGTGCTTAGTCTATCTCATCATATTTAACATCAACTTAGATTTTTCTGGAATTATTTTTCCCCTCATAATTCATCAGTTTTCATTATTTTTAATTAACTTGTACTTTTGGTGAATCCACATGGAGTGCAAGCAGAAGCAGGTGGCACTCAACACTTCTGGGGTGTGGGTCCAGCAGCAGACAGAGACCATCTGTCTTACAGAGGATATGAAATATAAGGAACTCAACAAACTGCTGATGTGGAAGTCAGAAAAAAAGGCTTCGGGGTCGGGCGGTGGCGCAGTGGGTTAAGCGCACGTGGCGCAAAGCGCAAGGACCAGCGTAAGGATCCCGGTTAGAGCCCCCGGCTCCCCACCTGCAGGGGAGTCGCTTCACAGGTAGTGAAGAGGGTCTGCAGGTGTCTATCTTTCTCTCCCCCTGTCTTCCCCTCCTCTCTCCATTTCTCTCTGTCCTATCCAACAATGAACAACATCAACAATGGTAATAATAATAACCACAACGAGGCTACAACAAGGGCAACAAAAGGGAGAAAAAATGACCTCCAGGAGCGGTGGATTCATGGTGCAGGCACCGAGCCCAGCAATAACCCTGGAGGAAAAAAAAAGAAGGAAAGAAAAGAAAAAAAAAGGAAAGAAAAAAAGGCTTCACTGCTAGAGCCATCATGATTCACCTTTGATATGTCCATGCATATCAATGTATGCATGGACATTTAATAGGCAAATGTGGGTGGAAGGAATATTCTAATTGCATTTTACCATGGTTTTTAATTTTGAAAAATCAGCAGTACATGTTTAATTTTAGCAAACACCTTGCTAATATCTATTAAGATGACTCTGATTTTTTCATTTGGCCTATTAGTATGAAAAATATGTATTATTAATAACTAAAATATCCAAACATAATGTATCTCACCTGTTAACAATATGTTAATAGTTTCTCTTTGCTAATATTTTATTTAAACATTTATCTCATGAGATTGGTCTATACCAATCTTAAAAAATCTTTTTTTAAATTGTGTTTTCTCTGACCCTCAGAACTATGCTCTTTTTCTCATTTAAAATTATTTTAGGGATCCAGGCGAAGATGTAGCGGATTAAGTGCACATGGCGTGAAGCAAAAGGACCAGCGTAAGGATCCAGGTTCGAGCCCACAGCTCCCCACCTGCAGGGGAGTCACTTCACAGGTGGTGAAGCAGGTCTGCAGGTGTCTATCTTTCTCTACCCCGTCTTCCCCTCCTCTCTCAATTTCTCTCTGTCCTATCCAAAACAACAGCAATAACAACAACAATGATAAACAAGGGCAACACAAGGGAAAAAATAAAAATAAATAAAAAGAATGACTTTTAAAAAATTAATTAAAATTTTAAAAATAAATAAAAGTTATTTTATAGGGGGCCAGAAGGTAGCGCAGCGGGTTAAGCACATGGCACAAAGATCACTGAGCGGCTGTAGGGATCCCAGTTGGAGGGAGCCCCTGGCTCCCCACCTGTAGGAGGGCCGCTTCACAGGTGGTGAAGCAGGTCAGCAAGTGTCTTTCTTTCCCACTCTCTTGATTTCTCCTTGTCCTATCCAACAACAACAACATCAGTAACAATAACAATGATAAACAAGGGCAACAAAAAGGAAAAAATTGTCTCCACGAACAGTGGATTCATAGTGTAGGCACCAAGCCGCAGAAATAACATTGGAAGAAAAAAAAAAGAATTTTATAGTATGGGGGTAGATAGCATTATGGTTACGCAAAGAGCCTGATGCTCCAAAGTCCATGGCTCAAATCCCCCATACCACCATAAGCCAGGGCTGATCAATGCTCTGGTTAAAAAAAGTTGAAAAAAAAAAGGGGGGGGGGGGGAGTCTAGCACAGCAGGTTAAGCACACGTGGTGCAAAGCGCAAGGACCAGGGCAAGGACTGGTGTAAGGATCCCGGTTCGAACCCCTGGCTTCCCACCTGCAGGGAAGTCGTTTCATAAGTGGTACCTTTTTCTCCCCTTGTCTTCTCCTCCTCTCCCCATTTCTCTCTTTCATGTCTAACAATGATGACATCAGTAACAACAAAATTAATTACAACAAAAATAAAAAACTAGGGCAATAAGAGAAAATAGATAAATATAAAAAATTTAATAGTAATGTCATAGGTGTATTATCTGCAAAAAAATGGCATTTTTATTTCTCAAAGCCTTTAAAAGATGTATTCACTTAGTAATATGAAAGGGAAAAAGAATCACTCTGGCACATTGGATTCAGGGCCTTATACATGCTAAGTCCTATGCTGTACTACTGCACTTTTCCCCCAATAGGTATGTTTGGGATACTAGTTCAAAGGAAGGAATCCTGTGTCGAGGTCATCAAAAATTGAGAAGCAACAAGGGAAAAGGTGAAGTGTGATTTCCACTCTTATTTCACAAATTTTGTGGTAATTTCTTTTACAAAAAACTCTTAACTAGGGGCTATGCAGTAGTGCAGCTGATTAAGCGCACACATTACAGTGCACAAGGACCCAGGTTCAAGTCCCTGGCCCCCACCTGTAGGGGGAAAGCTTCACAAGTAGTGAAGCAGGGGTGCAGGTGTTTTTCTGTCTCTTTCCCTACCTCCCACTCCCCTCTCAATTTCTGTCTCTATTCAATCATAAAAAAACCCTAACTAGGATAAATATAATAAAAAGGATGCTTAAATAGACTAACTAAAAGCCAACCCCTTATTACTTTAACCTATGCATATCAAGTAAAGCAGACAAGCATTAGGTTTTAAGTAAGAAATATTTTTATCACTTCAATTATTATTCTATACAGATAGTAAATATTTATTCAGTGTCTGCTATACAGCAGGACACCAAACACATAGAAAGGTAGGAAAGACACAGTTCTGAACCTCTAGTCAGATTCTGTGTTATGTGCTCTTCTGAGGAATTTGAACTGGAAGGCACTGAATCAATTTAGACAAAATGATATGACTGATTTCATGCTTGGCAAAAAATAGTTTCTGGTAGTGGTATGTGCTGAAAACCTGGCAAAATTTTAATTTACCCATCTCATGTTTCCTATCTTACGCTTATATCCTTTTTTTCTACTTAGTTTCAGCATAACTTTACCTCTTTGTCTAACTTTTAAATAAATTTTGTTTTTTAATAGTGGAACTCTTCTCTTTTTTTTCACTTATCTTTATTTACTTATTGGATATAGTCAGAAATTGAAAGGGAAGGGGGGTGATAGAGAGGGAGAGAGATAGAGAAACACCTGTAGACCTGCTTTACCACTCGCAAAGCTTTCCCCCTGCAGGTGGGAACTGGGGGCTCAAACCCGTATCCTCACACACTGTAACATGTATGCTGAATTAGGTGTGCCACCACCAGGCCCCTTTGTCTTGTCTAACTTTTAAAAAACTGAAGCAGCACTATATTTTAGCACTGAAGAAACAGTCTCTCTAAATATTAAAATATTTTAGTTATATTTTTCTGTGTTATGACTGATACAAAGGATATACTTTCTTTTCTTTTATAGAGTAAGTTCATTAAGCTGACCTTTTTAAAAACTGCTTCCCTAGCTTGTTTATTATTTTAGTGAGTTGAATAAAACTGTCTTTTATAGATGCTATTGATTTCAAACTCCCCGTGAAAGTAGTAAACACAGGAAGATTTAATGTCTGTTAAAGCTGGGCTGTAAGATGGAGGTGCTGGTAGAGAATGGGGTGCTCTGTTTCAGTCCTCACACTTGGATTTCTTGCAAGCTGGAGGAGGATCACTATCTCCTTCAGATGACCGAGGTTTCTTCACTGTGGCAATAATTCCAAAAGCAGTTTTTCTTGTTTCTATAAAACAGATGGGGAGAACATTGTACTTGAAGTTAAAACATGACTTTTTTTTTTTTTTTTTTTTTTTTTTTACCAGAGCACAGCTTAGCTCTGGTGCAGGGGACTGAATCTGGAACTTTTGAGCCTCAGTCATGACAATCTCTTTGCAGAACCATTATGCTATCTATCCTCGCCCCAAAACATGACTTTTAAAGGGTTTAGTAAGAATCAGCCTCTCTTACTCTGATTCATGGCATCAGTGAATCATAAAACCATATGAATTCCTGTAAGTGCTGATGCCATTTACTACCATTATATTTTATTCCCAGCATATAGAGGTATCAATATATTATTCACATTTCATTAATTTCCAAATTATTAGCAGGAATGTTAACTGGACCAGGTTTTATGGAAAACAGTATGGAAACTTCTGAAAACATTAAAAACTGATTCCCATATGATCTAGCAATTTTACCCTCAAAACATAAAAGCAACTGTAAAAAAGGATATATGAACACCTATGTTCATTACAGTACTGGTTACAATAGTTAAGATAAAAAAACAATCCAGGAGAGTTGGGCGGTAGAGCAGTGGGTTAAGCACATGTGGTGCAAAGCGCAAGGACCAACATAAGGATCCCAGTTCAAGCCCCTGGCTCCTCACCTACAGGGGAGTCACTTCACAAGCGGTGAAGCAGGTCTACAGGTATCTATCTTTCTTTACCCCTCTGTCTTCCCCTCCTCTCTCCGTTTCTCTCTGTCCTATCCAACACAACAATATCAATAACAACAACAACAGCAATAATAACTACAACAATAAAAACGACAAGGGCAACAACAACAACAAAAAAGAACAATCGAAGGGCAGGGGTAGATAGCATAATGGTTATGCAAAGAGACTCTCATGCTTGAGGCTCCAAAGACCTAGGTTCAATCCCCTGCACCACCATAAACCAGAGCTGATCAGTGCTCTGGTAAACAAAAAAAAGAAAGAAAAAGAAAAACAATATAAATGCCCAAAAAATGAGTGGATAAATAAATTATGGTAATATGTGCAATGGATTATTATTCAGCATTAAAAAAAAAAAGACAAATGTTTGGGAAAGGGAGATAGCACAGTGGTTTAGTAGATGCTAAAAGGGTGATACCTGACAGCATAAATGACAGAGCAAGTGGTGCTCTAGCCTCCCCCATAAACATAAATCTTAAAAATAAAAATAAGGACAACAAGGGCAACTGAAAAGGGAATAAATAAATAAATATTTTAAAAAATGGTTCTCTCTCCATCGAAAAAAATTTTTTAAATAAAACTAAAATTGAAAACACACAAAAAAATAATAAAATAAAAATAAGGGGGCTGGCTGGGCAGTATAGCGCAATGGGTTAAGCATACATGGCGCAAAGCACAAGGACCGGCCTAAGGATCCCAGTTTGAGCCCCTGGCTCTCCACCTGCAGGGAGGGTCACTTCACAAGCAGTGAAGCAGGTCTGCAGGTTTCTCTCTCCCTCTCTGTCTTCCCCTCCTCTCTTGATTTCTCTCCGTCTTATCCAACAACAACAAAATAATAACAATAAATAGCAAGGGCAACAAAAGGGGAAAAAAAGCCATCAGGGGCAGTGAATTCGTGGCGCAGGCACCGAGCCCCAGCAATAACCTTGGAGGCAAATAAATAAATAAAAATTAAATAAATACATAAATAAATAATAGGGGGTCAGGTGGTAGACACATCAAGTTAAGTGCTCACAGTGCTAAGTGCAAGGACCTGTGCAAGGATCCTGGTTTGAGCCCCTGTTCCCCACCTGTAGGGGGGTCACTTCACAAGCGGTGAGAGCAGGAAGATAACATAGAGGAAGTTACCCATAAAAAAAAAAAGAAGAAGAAAAACACACTAAAATACGAGGGCTACTGAGGCAAGTAAGGGTTAACTTTTTTCTTTTTAATATTTATTTATTATTTATTCCTTTTTGTTGCCCTTGTTGTTTTATTGTTGTAGTTATTATTGATGTTGTTGTTGGATAGGACAGAGAGAAATGGAGAGAGGAGGGGAAGACAGAGAGGGGGAGAGAAAGACAGACACCTGCAGACCTGCTTCACCACCTGTGAAGCAACTCCCCTACAGGTGGGGAGCAGGGGGCTCGAACCGGGATCCTTAGGCCGGTCCTTGTGCTTTGCGCCACCTACGCTTAACCCACTGCACTACAGCCTGACTTTAAAAGTTAAAAGGGTTAACTTTTAAAGAGTAAAGCAACTGTTAACTTCTCAGTTAAAAGAAAAATGCAGTTGGCAGCAATCTCCCCCCTTCTCTTAGCATGAACAGGGCATATATATATATTTCCTTATTAGTGATTTAGTAATCATTTGTCGGGAAATTGTGAGGATGTGGTTGAGCTTGACAGGGCTTGAGGGACATTCATCCTCTCGTCTTATCAGACTTATTATCTACATAATCATTATTTTGCCTGAAAGATCCCCACCCATTCCATTCCTTTGATCTATCTTCTTTCTACCCCCAAGACTCTCCCTGCCTGCAGGATATTATTAAACTTACCAGTTAAAACCCTCGCAACAGTTGCTAAGGAAGTTCCTACCTTTCCAGCCCCTTTTGCCTTTCTCCGCACCATTCCTAGCCATTTCCATTTCTGACTTGCCACCTCCGGGTCTGCCCTTTAAAAGCTTTGGCTCTCTGATCAATAAAAAATTGAATTGTCTCGCCACCACCAGTCTGTTCCTGAGTCATCTCCCTCCTGTCGCTGAATGAGTAGCAGCCCAGGCTGGCTCCAGTCGCATTCTCTCCAAGGCAGAGAGTACACACCCAGGAAGAGGCACTCCCATGCTAGCCCAGCAATGACTGACAACAATGTTATAAGAGGGGTATAATTCCATATGATTCCCACCAGAGTTCCATATCACATCCCCTGCATTGGAAATTTCCCTATATTTAGCCCTCTGGGAGTATTGACCAAAGATCTTTACAGGATGCAGAAGGTGGTAAACAGGGCTTTCTACTACTGTTATCAAAGCAGCCTGAGGTTGGTGGCCTTAGAATCTGCTACTTGTGCCCAAGAGTCTGCTGATAACCCAAAGAAGTTATACTCTCTGGATACACAAAAGAAAAGGTAATGTGTTAAGTTTGTTACTATGAGTTACTATGGGAAAGTTGATAACTATATAAAAGGGCAAGCGCCATTCTGTTGGGGACCTAGTCTTTTGTGGACATGAGTCTGGCTGGATCTGCTGGCATAATCAACACTGCTTCCTACATTAAAGCCTTGGTGTGTCCCACCGCTCTGTCTGAGAATCTGATAACACTATGAGACAACATTTAGTGGGACAACATTCACATTATAGAAGTACAAGAAGGAGAATATAGAGAGAAAGGGACAGAATCCATAACTGAAGTTATTGAAAGAGATAAGCCCCCACCCCCTCCGCCCCTAGCCCCAGACGCAGGAAGTTCAAGGAGCACCAAGAAAAAAGCATAGTGAAATAGCTCACTTGGATAGTGCTCCTGGTCTGTCATGCACATGACCCAGGTTCAAGCCCACTTTCACCACAATGGAGGAAGCTTTGCTGCTGTGGTCCCTTTCTACTCTATGTTACTCTCTATTTGAAAAAAGTTGGCTTACAGCAGTGAAAGCACAGCAATGAAAAAAACCAACAAAAAAAAACCTCGGGGCTTGGTGGTAGCACATCTGGTTAAGCACAAATGTTACAATGCAAAGGACTCAGGTCAAGATCCTGGTCCCCACCTGCAAGGGGAAAGCTTTGCGAGTGTTGAAGCAGTGCTGCAGATGTTTTCTCTCTCCCTCTCTATATCCTCCTTTCTTCCCTCTTGATTTCTGGCTGTCTCTTTCCAATAAATAATATAGTAAAAAATAAAACTATATACTCTAAGAAAAATGAATCCAAACCTGAGTTCACCAAGGTACACAATAACTAAAATGGCAGAGCAGAGACAAAGAGAGGTTTCTAAAGGCAGCTAGAAAAAAAGAGTCGCTTACAAAGGAAATTCCTAAGACTATCAGTTGATTTCTCAACAGAAACTGTAAAGGCTAGAAAAGAATGACAGGATATACTCAAAGTTCTGGTGGAAAAAACTTCCACCCAACAATACTTTATCCTGTGAGACTATTAATCTTATTTGAAGAAGACATAAGCACCTTTTCAGACAAGCAATAGCTAAAGGAATTTATTACTATCAGAACAAACCTACAAGCAATACTATAGTTCCCACCTGCAGGGGGAAAGCTTTGCAAGTGGTGAAGCAGTGTTGCAGGTGTCTGTCTCTCCCTCTCTATCACCCCCTTCCGTCTCAATTTCTGGCCATCTCTATCGAATAAAAAATAAAGATATAAAAAAATAATAATAACTTGTTCACCTCCATGGAGAATTGCTGCTCGACAGTTGGTGGACACAGCAGCCTTGGCATCATTTTCAGACAGACCAAATAGCAGTCCTCTGGTTCAGTTATTAAGGACTTCAACTCAGAGTCGGACAAGGACACTGTACTAATACCAAAATAATTTAAAATGCTAGCTTACCCAGTCATACTGCAAGAGAAATTTCAAGTCTACAGTGATTCTTAGCTCAAATGGAACCTGCCACTAAGAGACTTATTAAATCGAAGCTTTTATAATACAGGGTCCTCGGATCCACTTTCTCTGTCTCATCCTTAATCCTTAATCAATAGGATGAAGCTTTCTATAACTTCATGTAATTTGTTTTAGGGACTATTAGTTAACTAACAGTAAATGGTTAAGTATATGCTATCAAATTCCAAATTTCCTCTAAGAAAAATTTGCACAAAATTTTTATCAGAAAAGGATACAAGTTTGCCACATCATATGGTCCTCTTATTTCTAAAGGCTAAAATAAAATGAACAAAAAATAGACATGAAAAAAGTTATTCATAACATTTCCATGACTTCATTTGCAGCAAATCAATAGGAGGCTTAAGTATCTAAAAGTATGATATACACTTGTATAATATTTAAGTTCTTTTATGTTTTATGGGTTTGTTAAGTTTTTGAAGATATGAAAGATCCTTAAAAAGCCTTTTATAACAGTACAAAGGAAAAACCATGTAAACAAACTTTGAAGCCAAAAAGGAATGGAGATAAATTTTATTTTTTAGCAGTCGCAAAGACCAAGTGCAGATTAAAATGAAACCATGCAAGAAACACTCATTACAGTACTATTTTAATTTCTCCCCTAGAAACTCGTCAAAGCTTTATAACTTGAAAAGTAAAAACAAGGTATTTAATATCAGACTTACCCTTTCTGCAGCACTAGATATAATTATATTCTACAAAACAGAAAGTAATCAATATTAATCTTAAGAGTAAGTGTAAAAAAAAAAAAAACAACTGAAGAGATTGAATACAAATGCCAGTAATCACATTTTAACATTTAAAGTTCTATAAATACCAAACTTCTTTGAAAGATAAGGGAAAAAAAAAAAAAAAAACCTTAGTGGGAAAAGCTATAATTCAACTCAGGATGACAAACAACTGTTATCTAGATTATTTTCACAGTAAGTAAATTGCAAGGTCTTTACTGAAAGATAAAGGCTTTCAACTTGTTCCCCCCACCCCTTATAATATTCATTCCTCTGCGCTTCAAGAACACTTGGCATTAAGAATTCACAATTCACCCCATCAGCTGGGGCCCTATTTGGAGAGTCTTGAGATTCCTGAATAGACATGATGGGCCTAGATCTCAAATAAATCCCTCTCGCCTTGTTACTAGTCATCTCTATCAGGAACAACAAAATAGACTCCTTTGTGGGCCTCCCATAGGACCTTGCCTTCAACCTGGATCAACAACGGTAGAGAATGTTCCATCCTCTGAAGGGAGGCTGGGCAACATACTCTATGCTACACCTGAGGAAGATGGGTCAATATTGGGGCAGCTTGGAATGTTCCTACTGATGATTACAGAATGTGAGCTCAGATTTACAAGGATGTAGTGGTCACATAGGTTCCTAAGCTGAATATGGACCCCAGATCACATCAAATCGATGGGGTTTATAGTCAACAATATTCATACCCCTTTCCCATATTAGGGAGCTACTCTCTTCCCTGATCCAGCTTTCTGGTCCTTCTCCAGACATGACATCATCTCCCCAGACAATAATTAGGATCCACCTGCATATCAGATTTCAGGCTCAGGCAAAAAAAAAAAAAAAAAAAAAAAGACTAGTATAGCCACAGGCCCTTTGGAATATAACTAAAATATGCCAACTAGCTATCTACAAAATGGAGGAAACCCCCCACCACCACCACCACCACTCTTCATCTGCACAATTCCAGCCTTTAAGCTCATGATTGATCAACAATTTGTTTGGCTTTGTATGTTAACTCTCTTTCCAGCCACCAGGTTCCATCCTGCTAGCAGGATGCCGACCAGACTTCTCTGGACAGACAACCCCACCAATGTGTCCTGGAGCTCCACTTTCCCAGAGCCCTTCCCCACTAGGGAAAGAGAGAGACAGGCTGGGAGTATGGATCAACCAGTCAATGCCTGCCCATGTTCAGCGGAGAAGCAATTACAAAAGCCAGACCTGCCACCTTCTGTATCCCATAATGACCCTGGGTCCATACTCCCAGAGGGTTAAAGAATAGGAAAGCTATCAGAGGAGGGGATGGGATACAGAGTTCTGGTGGAGAGAATTCTGTGGAGTTGTACCCCTCTTATCCTATGGTTTTGTCAGTGTTTCCTTTCTATAAATAAATAAAAAAGAGAAAAGAAAATTCACAATTGCAGTGTATTAAGAAAAATAAGGTGTTAGTCTTGAAAAAACATTCAAAAGTTATGGAACCATACCTTTCCTTTGCAGACCTGCATCAAATTGAGGGCATTGGAAATTGTGTACCTTCTCATTGTGGAGTCTTTGATAGCAGGGCTGTAGACAAGTTCAAAGCCCACGCCCCTGTCAATTGCCTTCACAGGAAATAAAGAAAATAAACTGTCATTTTCAATGAAGTGCTCTCTTACCTCCTACCTCCTACATATAGCCTTAAACAATGGCAGATTTTGCCCAAGTGGCACCACCCAGAGAGGAAAACACATCTGTGGCTTTATTTGATCAACAGAGTTTATCCTGGCTATGAAGAAGCTGTCTCTGTATATAAAACAGAAATTATCACAGAAAGAAGAAAAAAAGAAAGGAAAAAAGAAAAAAGAAATAGTCACAGAGGGGTTGTAGAAGGGCATCATTTAAGAACAAAGAAATGCTTCCGACACCTGAGGTAAAGTGTGTACATAGTAAAAGTAATCTGATCCAAGAATGATGAAATTAAGTGGAACTGAAAAATGTCCAAAGAATAGGAATGGGAATGTCTCTCAGATAAATCACTGCTCACATGCATAGTGGATAAAGGAATATGAGCAACTATAGCTGAACTACATACCAGGCAGGCACAGCACTGAGTCTGACAAACATTTAGTCTTACAAAACCTTTATAAGGCATGTCACAGAGATGGAAAATTGCCCCTGAGATCTGCCCCACCTTTACCCCCAGCCTCCCTTCCCCCCGCCCACCCCTTTTTTCTTTAGTAACAGAATTCCTTAAATTTGTTGCTTTCATCTGCAGGAAAAAAAAAATGGCAGAGGGCTGGGAGCTTGAAGTTTTTGCTCATCTTTAGACACTTTTGGCCTTTCTCTTCAGTAAAGCATTCTTCCTAGGAGGTACTCAGAGGTAAGAAAACAGATTGGGAGGTTGGCAATGAAACTGAAATCCACCACCACACTGTTCAGTTTCCCCAATATTTTCAGCCATTCACAAGACATATGTGTGTGCTAAGCTAAATAACTATCTGTTGGAACAGTCAACATGTATTTTTTTTTGGAAGCTATTAACTAGTTAACTTATAATGGTTAAGAAAACACCTTGTTTCTTCTGCATGTTTCAACCCAATTTTCCCAACACCATTTGTTGAAGAAGACTCTTCTTACTCTGTGTAATATTTTGCCTCTGCTCTGTCAAAAATTAGATGTCCATCAGTGTGGGGCTTATTTCTGGACTCTCAACTCTTTTCCACTGGTCTGTGAGTCTATTTTTGTTCCAATATCAGGTAATTTTTTTTTTTTTTGGTTTGTTTTTTATTACAATAGCCCTATACTATAGTTTGAGGTCTGCAAGTGTGACAGGCCCGTTCTGGTTGTTTTTTCTATCTCCTGTGGTAAGGGTTGCATTAAATCTCTGCATAGCTCTGCATAGAACAGTCCGTTAGATGATATCAATTCTTCAAAGTTGCAGTCGAAGTGGAAATGCTTTCTTTCAGATTCGGTGACCCACCTTGATTTAATTCATCTATATCTAATAGGTTTTTTCTAACATCCTTTCCTGAACAGATAATGTCCTTTCTTCCATACCACACCCCACTCCTAGCCCTCCCTTCCCGTAACTCTTCCCCTTACATTCAGGTTTCAATTTTGGACTAGATTTTAGATTAGATTTCCTATACATCTGATAGTGAGTTCCACATCACAACCTTCCTCTCTTACTTCTCTATCTTTCTCTTAGTTCTGATTCTGCCAGTCATGTTAACTATTTCTGGGAATGATATGCACTATGCCGTAATTCAATATACTCCTCATTGTTCCTGCCTAGCTTATACACGTAAGAGTTAGTATCATATTTATCTATAATAGACAATTCCTTAAGAACAAAATTGTTTAATATTGTCAGTGAGTAAATAGTCGCTTCTGGAAATGAAGGCAAATGATAATGCTCTCCAAAATGGATTATCCATCACGAAAAGAACTAAGATCATTTGGCTAATTGAAATTCACAGACTACCCAAAACATCATGTTTAGACATACTATTAGCTATCCCCCATGACTTTTTGTAGCACCTTAACTACTAACTAACCAGAGAAGCTGGCATATTTATCTTCCTTATTTTCCTACTTGCTAACCTAAAACAAGGCAAAGTACGAAAAAGAGGAGAAATAAAAGATATGCAAAACTGAGTGAACAAGTTCTGTATTGCTAATAACTGAACCTAAAATTTTAACAACTCCTGCTTGGGGGGTGCGGGGGTCAGATCAAGTAAAGCCCTTTGCTTGGAGGCTGGGAAAGAGAGAAATAAATTATAATGATCAGATTTATTAGTTTTAAGAAACAAATTCTAGGGAGTTGGGCAGTAGCGCAGCGGGTTAAGCACATGTGGCGCAAAGTGCAAGGACCAGCAGAAGGATCCTAGTTTGAGTCCCCGGCTCCCCACCTGCAGGGGAATCGATTCACAGGCGGTGAGGTAGGTCTGCAGGTGTCTATCTTTCTCTCCCCTTCTCTGTCTTCCCCTCCTCTCTCCATTTATCTCTGTCCTATCCAACAACGATGACATCAGTAACAATAATAACTACAAGAATAAAACAACAAAGGCAACAAAAGGGAATAAATAAATACAAAAAAAATTTTTTTTTGAATTCTAGACAACTACTAGATGGTTTAACCTGTATGTGGAATAGAGAAGACTGAAACAAATGAACTTGGGAAAAGGAAACAAGTGGGGCACCAAAAGAAAGGGGGTGGGCTCCTTCTGTCCTTATTTCTCACTTCTGTCTATGAATGGATCATCCCATATCCATCCTTGTATTACTGGCTTAATTCAGATGAAAGGAAGGTTTATTATATTCATTATTTTAAATATCTGAGTAGTATTGCATTGTGTATATATATCACAACTTTCTCAGCCACTTCTCAACTCTGACTACATTTTCCCAGATAATTATTTTTAGCCCACCTCCATGTTAACAATCAAACTCAAGCAAAAATGACTGAAGTCATGGGCCCCTAGGAACATACCTAAAATAGAATTCCTAGCTTTTTACCACCCTAAGGTCCCTATTTCCACCTGCTATATTCCTATTTTCTGGTATTTATTCATTAAACATTTTATCCTGCCTCATAACCTACTGCCTTTCAGACACCAAGTTGCAGGTGCTACTATGATTCTGTCCTGAATTCCACAGGCAGACAGCCTCACCAATGTGTCCCAGAACCTCACCTCTCCAGAGCCCTACCCCACTAAGGAAAAACAGAAACAGGCTGAGGGTATGGATCAGCCTGTCAATGTCCATGTCCAGCAGAGAAACACTTACAGAAGCCAGAACTCTTACTTTCTGCACCCCCAAAAGGATACTGGTTCATATTTCCAGAGGGGGAGAAATGTTAAGGGAAGATGACCAGAGAGCTGTGAACTGCAATTCCATCAGCACCCAGAGAGAGAAGAGGAAAAAAGGAAAGACATGCAGAAGTAGTAATAAGTGTAGTTATGACTTAAAAAGGAAGAGAAGGGGGGGGGGGCTGCGAGGTAGCACAGCAAGTTAAGCGCACATGGCACCATGCGCAAGGACTGGTGTAAGGATCCCTATTGAGCCCCTGGCTCCCCACCTGCAGGGGAGTCGCATCACAGGTGGTGAAGCAGGTCTGCTGGTGTCTATCTTTCTCTCCCCTTCTATGTCTTCCCCTCCTCTCTCCATTTCTCTCTGTCCTATCCAACAATGACAGCAATAACAACAATAATAGCAACACGATAAACAACAAGGACAACAAAAGGGAAAAAATAGCCTCCAGGAGCAGTGGATTCGTAATGCAGGGACTGAGCCCCAGCAATAACCCTGGGGGCAAAAAAAAAAAAAAAAAGGAAGAGAAGACAGTATTATAGAAAAAAAGGGGGGGGGGCAAAAATACAGATAGATAGACAGATACAGAAATAATAGTCAACCCATACCTGTGACCTTGGGAGAACCACTGTAGTTTCCAATGGGAGGGAAAGGGGATTCATAACTCTTGGGTGAGAGCTGTGTGGAATTATATTCCGGTTATGTTGTAATTAAAAAAAATTATTATCTTTATTTATTGTATAGAAATAAGCAGAAATTGAGAGGGAAGGGGGTGACAGGGAGAGAGACAGAGAGACACCTGCAATACTGCTTCAACACTTGTGAAGCTTTCCCTGCAGGTGGGGACTGGGGGCTTGAACCAGGGTCCTTGTGTATTGTAACATGTGCACTCAACCAGATGTGTCACCACTCAGCCTATTTTATAATTTTGTAAAACACTAATAAAAAAAATAAAATGAAGGGGGTCAGGCAGTAGAGCAGTGGGTTAAGTACATATGGCGCAAAGCACAAAGACCGGTGTTAAGGATCCCAATTCGAGCCCCCGGTTCCCCATCTGCAGGGGGGTCGCTTCACAGGCAGTGAAGTAGGTCTTCTGGTGTCTATGTTTCTCTCCCCCATCTGTCTTCCCCTCCTCTCTCCATTTCTCTCTGTCTTATTCAAAACAACGACATCAATAACAACAACAATAACCACAACAATGATAAAACAACAATGGCAACAAAAGGAAAGAAAAAGCCTTTAGGAGCAGTAGATTCGTGGTGCAGGCACCGAGCCCCAGCAATAACCCTGGAAGCAAAAATAAAATAAAATAAAAAATAAAACAAAATAAGAAAGGGGGGGGTTGTGGGCCTGGAGGTAGCACAGTGGATAAGGTACTGGACTTTCAAATATTAGATCTCAAGTTCAATCACTGTTGCATGTGCCAGAGTGAAGCTCTAATTATCTCTCTCCCTCTTTACCTAACAAAACAAATACATACTAAAGGGGGGGGTTGGTCACAAAATTACTGAACTATGCAGCTTGTGGGGGAGGAGGACAAGAGATGCACAGAATTTTGGTGGACGGTACTATGACTTATATTGACCATGCATGGTTGTGAAATTATACCCTGAAATCTTACACTTTAGTAAAACTTTTCTAAAAATTAATAAGTTTTAAAAAGGAGAAAGACAAAATTTGGTTGGAAAACAAAAAGAAAAAAAAAACGTGTTTTTTTTTTTTTAACTTGACACATTAATCAAGTTCCCTTTAAAAACTACTAAGAAAACCAAGACAGGGAAATTAAAGATGTGTCACTGAAAACTGTGAACATTTCTTTCACAACATTCTATTTTAAATTTTTATAAAGATGAAAGAAACTCATTCATTACTTGGGCTCCTGCTTCTAAGACCATTTCAATGAAAACTGCCTTGAGCTCATCAAGTAATTGTTCCTAAAAAAAAAAAAAAAAGACAGTATCTGCCTTATTGGTGTTTGTTTGCATATCTGACCAAAGTATCTGGAGCAGGGAGATGATCATTACTTCTTTTCTGATGAGAAAGAAGTCACAGTAAGGCTAGAAACCAAACGCAGGCATTTTGTTACTTGAATCAAGTGATGCTGGTAGTAAAAAGCTCAAGAAGTAAGCAAAACTTAAGAGTGCAGAGGGAAAGAAACTAGGGAGTTGGTTACTAGAATATATAAATTCTCTCTGAATGTCACAAAAATTAGTTCTTTCTTGGTTTCAAAGGGCTGATACCTTCTGCATACCCTTTTTG